>NC_133849.1:2401819-2702046 GCF_047830755.1 Zonotrichia albicollis
GTGCAGGGTGTGCTCACTGTGACGCTCTGTTCCTCCCAGTATTAGTCCAGTCAGTCCCAGTATGATCCAAATATGGGCCCAGTGTGCTCCCAGTCTCTGCCAGAATAAACCAGTAGTACTCCACATGGTTCCAGTTGCTCTCTTTCACCCTCACTTTCCTTCCAGTCACTCCCAGTATCTCCCAGGGTACCCCAGTTCCCTCCACCATCTTTCCAGTTCCTTCCAGTATGATCCCATTTGCTCCCAAGCACTCCCAGTCAGCCTCAGTGTAGTGGCACTCACTGCCAGTCACCACCAGTATGATCCCAGTTCATCCCAGTACAAGCCCAGCAGTTTCCAGTGCCTGCCAGCATGCACGCAGTCACTCCCTGTTCTTCCCAGTTGCTCCCACCATGATCCCAGTTACTCACAGCTGCTCCCAGTCATCCTTAGCATAATCCCAGTCACTCCCAGTATATCCCATTTGCCCCTAACATGGTCTCAGTTGCCTCCTGCAGGCTCCTGCTCACTCCCAGTATGATCCCAGTGTCCATCAGTGCGATCACAGTCTGCCCTGGCATGGCAGTATGATCCCAGTATGATGTCAGTACAAGCCCAGTGCACTCCCAGTCACTCCCAGTACGATCCCAGTATGATATCTGTAGAAGCCCAGTACAGTCCCAGTCACTCCCAGTACAATCCCAGTCCAGCCCAGTCCCTGGCAGTGCTGCCACTGCTGGGATCCCCCAGCCCTGTGTGCGCTCCCCCCTGGCGGATGTGCCGAGAGGAGCCCCAAGGGCTGGCAGTGCCCAGGCAGGGTCCCCAGCAAGGCCCAGTTTGGATGTGCAGCCCCCAGTTTGCCCAGTTTGCCTCTCCTTTGGCCCGGGCCGGGTTCCCCCCGCCTGCAGCGGCTGGAGCAGCCGAGAGCCCCGCGCTGCCCATCCTGACCTGTCCCGGCTCCATCCCCGCTCCTGCCGCGGCTGCGAGGGCTGCGGGAACGGGGCAGCGAGGGTGTGGCTGCTGCTGGGGGAGGAGGAGGAGGGAGGGAGGGAAGGGCAGGGATGAAGGGGAAGGAGGAGGTGGAGTTATGGGGAGGAGCAGGGGGAGGGTTAGGGTTAGGGTTAGGGATGGAAGAGGAGAAGGATGTGGAGATAAGACAGAGGACGAGGATGAGGGGGGGTGGAAGGGGAGGAGGAGGAAGAGGAAGAGGAGGGACAAAGGCAGATCAAGGCTGAGCTGAGGGAACCACATGGTTGATCCCTGCCTGAATTCGCAGCCCCCAACTGTGGGATCATCGCCCCCCCCATTGCACCGGTGAGCGGGGAGGGGGAGCTGGGCCCAGATATACCAGGGGGTCCCTGGATGGGGTTTTTGGGGGGATGTTTGGAGAATGAAGAAGTCCAAGGCTGAGCGGAAAAGGCCCCTTGGATGGTCATCAGGGGGTGGCGGTGCCGTCCTCCTGCGGACGCCCTGGGGGATCTCCTTGCCCTTGCCTGTGGCACGGAGGCAAATCCCATCCTGTCCTTGTCCTTCCTCCCCCAGAGCAGGAGCTGAGCATGGAGAGCAGGGAGGACAAATGCCCGCGGCAGAACCTGGTGGAAGAGGCCGTTTTGAGCGGCTCCACGGCGCAGGAAGGCAACGGGGAGGAAAAGCCCCGGAGATGCCGCACGAGGAGGGGCTGCAAACGCAGCCGGCGGGGATCTGAGGGGGAAAGAGCCAGCCTGGGCCGGGAAGGCGGCCGGAGACGGAGCCAGAGCTCGGAGCTGGTGCTCCATGAGCAGCTCCATGATGGGGAGAAGCCCCACACGTGCGTGGAGTGTGGGAAGAGCTTCAGGTGGAACTCCCACCTGATTGTGCACCAGAGGATCCACACTGGGGAACGGCCCTACGAGTGTGGGGAGTGTGAGAAGAGCTTCAGAGAGAGCTCCAGTCTGATCAGACACCAGAGGATCCACACTGGGGAGAGGCCGTACAAGTGTTCCGAGTGTGGGATGTGCTTCAGAGAGAGATCCAGCCTGATTGTGCACCAGAGGACCCACACTGGGGAGAGGCCTTACGAGTGTTCCAAGTGTGGGAAGAAGTTTCCGACCAGCTCCGATCTCCTCCAGCACTATTGGATTCACAGAGAGGAGAGGCCCTTCCAATGCCCCGACTGCGGGAAGGGATTCAAGCGCAACTCCACCCTCGTCACCCACCGGCGCATCCACACTGGGGAGAGGCCCTACGAGTGTGATAAATGCAGGAAGAGGTTTAAGAGAAGCTCCCATCTCCTCCGGCACTATCGGATTCACACAGAGGAGAGGCCCTTCCGCTGTCCTGACTGCCGGAAGGGATTCAAACGCAACTGCCACCTGATCAGACACCGGCGCATCCACACTGGGGAGAGGCCCTACGAGTGTCCCCAGTGTGGGAAGAGCTTCTCCAGGAGCTCTCACTTGACCCGACACCAACGGAGGCACCACTAAGGGAAGCCCTGCGAGTGCCCCGAGTGCGGGCAGAGCTTCGTGCGCTGCTCCAGCTCCATCCCCCACTGGAGGAGGCACTTTGGGCACAGCCCTGGTCACTCACATTCCCTGTGATCCATGGTAGGAACACACCTGGCTGCTTCTCCTTTTGGTTTGGCCTTAATTTTCCTCTGCTGCACCTTCATCCTTTAAAAACACCCAAAACTGGATTAAATGAGGGAAATTGATCAAATAGATAGATCTGAAGTTCCATAATTGCTCAGTTGTTTTAGAGGGAATTTAGGATTTGGGGACACGTTCTGTGTGGAGTGCTGCTGTTGCTAAGAGGCAGGAATTTGATCTCACCCTTCTTGTGTTGCAAAGAACTCCTCCCCTGACCCAAACCCCAACTCCACCCTTGGGATACCCTGTAAATATTCCACTGCCCTGCCTTTGCCCTGCCTTTGGGGGTTAAGAAATGGATTCCCCAAGGATCAGCCCTTTTCCCACTGGATTGCAAAGGATCAGCCTCATACTCCACTGGATTCCTAGAGGATCAAGCTTTTCCCACTGGATTCACAGAGGATCAGCCCTTTTCGCACTGGATTCCAAGAGGATCAACCTTTTTCACTGGACTCCTGGAGAATTCTGACCCTGTCACTGTTTTTTTTTTTTGTTTGTACTACTGCATTTGTATTTTAAATTTTTACAAATAAAAAACTGTTATTTCTACTCCCATATATTTTCCTGAGAGCCCCTTAATTTCAAATTATTATTAATATTATTGTTATTATTATTATTATTATTATTATTATTATTATTATTATTATTATTATTATTATTATTATTATTATTATTATTATTATTATTATTATTATTATTTTGTTATTGTTATTACTATTATTAATAATCAAAGGGAGGGGGTATATATTTTCCATTCCAGTGGAGGCTGCTGAAATGGGGAGACACCCCCAAGGATGGGCCATGTCAAATAGTTCCTGAAATAGGTAAATGAGTTTATGGTTATTCATGAGGGTCTATGAATATGCAACAGGCTGATGTAATCAAGCCAGAATAATTAAGGGGTGTCCCCGAAAATAACTGGGGGGTCTTGAAGGCCATAACAACCTTTGCCCCTTGGTCCTTGTCTCCCATGACATCAACCTGTTGCATATTCATAGACTTTTTGCATATCCATAAACTCATTTACATATTCTAGGAACAAACAAAATTGGCTTCGTCCTGTTTGGGGTCCCACACCTGTCCCAGCTCAATTTGGGTGTTCCATCCCTCTCCCAGCTCAGTTCTAGGATCTCATACCTCTCCCAGCCTAATTTTGGTGTCCCATTCCCCTCCCACCTCAATTTTGGGGTCCCTTCCCAGCTCAATTTTGGGTTCCCGACCCTCTTTTCCCCACTCTCCCTCCCCTTTCCAGTCGTTCCCCCAGTCCCCTACCCCGTGTTTGGTTTTGGGGGCTCCAGGCCCCTCCTGCTCCGTTTTGGGCTCCCGACCCTGTTTTGGATTAATTTGGGGTCCCCAGCCCATCCCCAGGGTCACCTTCCCTGCCTCCCCAAATCGCTCCTGGCAACTGAAGAGTCATCAGGGAGACGCGCTCTGATTGGCTGGAAATTACCCCGCTCGGTCTCTGAGTATTTACCGCAGTGAGAGGCCTTGGTGTGTGGCTGGCAAGTGATGAGTCAGAGTCGGGCCGGGCGCTGATTGGCTGAAAATCGCTGAGCGGGGTCAGTGCTCTGAGTTTGTGCCCAGCAAGTGGAATGTCATCAGTGCCGCGTGTTCTGATTGGTCGGGATCTGTTTTGGGGTGGGGACGGGAGGAATTGGTGTTTCTTGGGGTTTCTTTGGGTTTAATTAGGGTTGGTTTGGGGTTTATTTGGTGTTATTTATGGACTAACTGGGGTTTATCTTGGGTTTTACTTGGTTTATTTCTGTTAATTTGGGGTTATTTGAAAATGTTTGGATTTATTTGGAAGTATTTGGGTTTGTTTGGGTTTACTTGGGTGTTTTTGGAATTACTTGGGGTTCTTGGGGTTAATGTTGGTGTATATGGGTTTTTTTAGGTGTACTTGAGATCATTTGGGGGATTTTGACTTTAATTTGGTTTTTTTTGTTTGTTTTTTTAGGGTTATTTGGATTTGTTTGGGGTTATTTGGGGCATTTTCTGGTATTGTTTAGGGGTTTTTGGAGGTTCTTTGGGGTTTATTTCGAGTGTTTTGGGGTTATTTAGGTTATTTGGGGTCATGTGGGGTCAAAAAATCCGGGAAGCTTTCTCCTGCAAAACACGGGAATTTTTCTTTAAAAATCTGAGAGGTTTTCCCCAAAAAACCGGAAATGTCCCTTAAAAATCCGTGACTTTTCCCAGTCAATAGTGACGTGGCCCGCCCCAAACCATCCAATCACCGCCCTTCCTCTCCCAAATTAACAAATCACGGTGCACCCTACCCCAAACCATCCAATGACCGTGGGTCTCCCCTCAGCAACTCCCGCCTTCTTTGCCTATATCCAGCCAATCACCGTGCGCCTCCCCTCGGCAAAGCCCGCCTCGCCACCCCATCCTGTCAATCAGCACGCCCTCTATGAAACCAACCAATCATCGGCCGTCTTCCTCACAGCAACTCCCGCCCTCCCCGCGTGTACCAGCCAATCAGAGCCGAGTCCAAAGCAGTGCCCCCTGACCCCGGGGCCGGGCATGGAGCGGGCGCCCCCGCCCCCGGGACTCCCTCAGGGACCCCCGGGAGCCGCCCCGGGCTCGGGCGGGTCCTGCGGGAGGCGCTGGAGAGAGCGGGGGAGGCGCTGGGAGAGGACGGGGGGCTCCGGGAGCTGCTGAGGAGGCGCAGGGACAGGTGAGGGGTCCTGGAGGCATCAAGAGGGGAATTTGGGGAGGGGTCTTGAGGAGGTTTGGGGGGGATTTGGGGAAGGTCTGGGGGGAACTTGAGGGGGTTTTAGCGGGGTCTGGGGGGGCTTTGGAGGGGAGTTTGGGGAGGGGTCCTTGGGGGGTGTCACAATCCATCCTCAGGGAAGGGTTTCGTGATGGTTCATGGATTTGATGTCAGGGTGCAAAAAGAACCGACACAGTACAAGGGGTTTGTAAAGATAATCGAAACAAATGAACCTTTATTGAATGAGCACAGCAAAATGCGATAGAGGGATTAAGGGAGATAAAAAGATAGAGGAAGAGAGAGAGACAAAAGAGAGAGAGAGAGAAAGAGGGGATAGAGCTACCAACGTAGAGATGAAGTCCTTTGGTCCAGTCCAGTCGAGGACCCGCCTGTTACGTTGAGGAGATCTCGAAGTCTCTCGCTAACTCAGAGGATCTTATTATGAGAACTCTATTGGAAAATGCGAGGGGGGGAAACAGATACAATAAGGAATAGATGTAACAGGTAGTCCATGCTCTCAGCTGTAAGCGAGAGCCATTGTCTTCTTGGTCCAGCGGTCACAACCTGCAGGCAAACATCACGCTTTGGTCAGCTTGCCTCCCCCACACACCTGCCCCGGGCTGGGGGTCTCAGTGCCAGTCCTTGGAAGGAGCAGAGGGGCCTTTTCACATGGGGGTTCCATGTCTCAGTCCTTGATGGAGAGGCTCCTTCCATCTCAGTCTGTCTGTCCTGGTAGTTGTAAAACAGGTGAGGGTCTTCTGTGTTGGGGGACCACCTGAAACTCAGGAGAAGTCCAGCCAGGCCGAGAGGTGGGACAGCTCCCAAGGCTGTTGTTGCACAAAGGGCACGGTGCCCCTTCTTCTTCTTCTCCTTGGGCTCAGAGCAGCACACAGCAAACACCACTGTGAGAACAATGGCTTAGCACTGCGCTCTCAGGTCTCAGGCACATGACTTTCTCCCTTGGATCCAGAGATTTAAGACATGAGGGGTCTTCTCTTCAGTGGTCCCCCAATGACGATCATGAGGCAGATGAGGGAAAATTCAGACAGACTCTCGCACGACACCGTGACTCACAATTGTCTTGAGGGATCTTCATCAGCAGAACTCTGGAGCATCATTGATGAGTCTGCAGAACTCAGCGTACATTGGTAGTATAACCCGGAAAAATAGGGACGATAGAAAGAGAGGAAAAAGAGTGAGAGAGGGGAAAAAAAGGATAGGAGAAGGAGAGGGAAAGGAAAACAATAAACAAACATAATATTGATTATCATAATAATTTTCACAAATGGTTGATTAATTAAAACTATATTACTTTTAAAACAATATTTAAATGGTTAAAACCAGTCACAAATAATCAAAAGCAAAAGCAATCAACACATATTAATACAAGCATTAACTTAAAAAAAGATTTTCTAAGACAATTCACTAAAAATCTAATGCAATTCCCACAAAATCATAAATGGAAATTAGGAATTATTCCAAAACACATAAGCTTCATTCATAATTGCTTTGTGTCAAAGTCTTGGGGATGTCCACAGTGTAGAGGACATCAGCCAAGTTGTGTGCATTAACTACAGACATCAATCTTGTCAGCTGTTTCATGCTCCAATTCATAATGAATGGGACTGCTGATAAAATAAAACCAAACAGAATTAGAATCAAAAGGATAACAATGGCATGGCACACACTGTTCAGGGCACCTGTGGCAGAAGGAGATCACCTAAAAGAGTATCCCACCACCTGTGCTCGGCATCTTCCTCCACTCTTTCCATGACACAATGTATCTGTCTCACATTGTGATGAACAGTCACCAGGGTTTTCTGTCCATTTTTCTGAATCTTCTCCAGGATTTCAACCAAGTCTCGATGGAGCAGCAGTTGTCTTACCAAAGTGAGATTCATCCCAATAGGAGTAGGCATCAGTTTGTGAATCAGTGTGTAGTTAGATTGCAACAGGTAGTGAGAGGTAAGTGGAGCTTCATAAGAGAAATCACATCCTGTAATCTTGGTAAAGTTACAAGCACAGAAATTGGAAAGATTTTTAGTATCTACTACAACATTCTCTACAAATACAAAATCACAAATGGTTCTAAAGCATGCACATCTATTGCCTATGTATATAAGGACTGTTTCAGAAGTCTTGTTAGGACAAATTTCAAAATGACACATATTTTGCTCTGTGTCTAAACAACTGTCTTGAGCTCTGATTGCATTGATTTCACAGATGAGCCCTTGTTGTTCTCGGACAATACAAGATTCTAAATTGACAGTTTGCCATTTCTCACCTGTGGAGAGCTTTATTAATAGTTGGTTAGCTGAGAAAGGCCATACTGACATAATGCCGCTGGTTAAGCTGAGAGAGGGAAGTCGGCAGTCAGCAAGCTGAAAGGAAAATGTCAGCAATTAGCAATCAGTGACCTTGCTGCAACATGAGGATAGGGAGTAGAGATTATTCCTGAATATCTCCTAAGAATATGTAGAAAGTATCAAAAGTAGAACCATAGGAATGCAGAAGTAGGTGTAGCTGCTGATATGTAACTAACCAATCCTGAGCTCAACTTTTGCAATATGCATGAAGTTCATTACGAACTGTATTTAACCCGCCGTGCTGATCAATAAAATGGGGCCTGTGATGATCAATTGATGTCCTGGTCTCCTTCCTTCGTCAAATGGTGGAGAATGCGGGCAACGCTGCGGGCAACGCTGCGGCAACGTTGAACCTCTGTCCTTTTTTCTCGGATTAAAAAGAAAAAGGGAACTCGCCACAGTCGAGGAAGTTGGATGAGGGTCCCTGCAGCTGGGACGGTGCCGGATTATAAAAGCACCCTTGAGGATCACAACGGTGACTCAAGCCATCTACGTGCCGCCTGAGCCTGGAGAGCTGCAACAGCGCGCGCTGATTAATAGGTATGGATAGGCAAGCGGCATACGATCTCGTCTCCTCATATTTAGAAAGGCGAGGAGTAAAAGAGATAGATATAAAAAAGGAATTACCGCGGTTATTAGCTTACAGCCATGCTAAAGGTATATTTAGTAACCCGCACACAGTTCATGAGCTATCAGAGTGGAAAAAGTTTGGAGAAATAGTATTGGATACAATGATAGATGGTGATAAGTCAGCTAAAAAATTCGGGAAGTTATGGCGGGTGGTGTATAATACGTTACTTCAGCAGGTCTCTGAGAGAAAGGCAGCAGAAAGGGCGACAGAAGCTCATAAGAGGAATATAGGATATGGTCGTGAGGATGATCCCTTAGCACCTTCTGTAACTAGGATACTTATGCCTAAGAGTCCCCAGCATAGTAGTGTGGAGGATTTGCCTATAGACATAGTGGAACCGTCTGCACCCCCCTTGTCAGAGGGGGAAGGCGAGTCGGATGGGGGAGGTAAGAGCAAAGAAGCTTTGCCTCCGCCGCCGGCTTCAGGCGGGTCGGATGGTGGGGGTGGGAGCAAGCCAGCTTCGCCTCGGCCGCCAGCTTTGCCTCCGCCGCTACCCCCGAGCAGGCCGGCTCCGGTTACAGCTCCGGCGGGGGGGGGCCCTTCCCCCGCGCGCGCCGGCTCCGCTCGAGCCAGCTCCGGTTTCACTGTCAGCTCCGGCGGGGGGGCCGCTTCCCCCGCGTGAGCCAACCTCTGCTTCACCGCCTTCCCCGTGCGAAAACTCGGTGCCTGCACCGAAATGCCGGCAGCATAGCACCCCCAAAGAGCCAGCTCCCATCCCAGGGGCACACCGTGATCTATGGGGTAAATGGCTAATCAAAGGAGGGACGCTTGGGCTGCTGTGGCAAAAGAAGTAATGCAAATGGGGGATGGCGAAGCAGTAGAAATAGCTTCTAGCCTTGCATGTCCGGTTACATGTCCGGTACACACCACAGTATGATGCACAAGGGAATCTTATGCATAATATAGCAGCATATTCTCCCTTAGATTGGAAGTTGTTAACCCAGCTACGTTCCACGGTTAGTCAGTTTGGAGTAAAAAGTGAACCTGTTAGGCAAATGTTAGATTATCTCTTTAATACTCAGATTTTATGCCCAAATGATTTAAGAGGAATAGTGCGTTTAATATTCACTCAACATCAGCAGTTATTGTTTAATGCACATTGGCAAGCGTTAGTAAATGAATCAGTTGCTGTACAACGAGCCCAGGGAGACCCATTGCATGGGGTAACAGTGGAGGAGCTCATGGGCTTAGGGGCATATTTGCGTACAGAGGCACAGATGATATCGGGACCGGATAAGCTTAGAGAGGCTATGCGATTAGTGCGTACAGCAATAGATATGGTTAAAGAGCCAGGAGGGTTACCAGCTTACATGGGCATTAAGCAAGGTAGAGAAGAATCATTTGGAAATTTTATCAATAGGGTAGCTACTGCTATAGATCGGGCCGGTGTTGCAGACTACCTTAAGGGGGCGCTATTGAAGCAGTGTGCCTTGCAAAATAGTAATCCAGCAACCCAAAGAGTGTTAACTACTTTGGGAGCAAATTGGACCATTGAGGAAGCATTAGAGCGAATGGCGTTAATGCCAACAGCTTCGCAAGCATTCATAGCAGAAGCTCTAAAGGAATTAGGATTGGGGTTACAAAAGCAGGCAGAGTCTACTCAGAATCAGGTGTTAGCTGCTCTTGCTCCTCTCCGAAGTGGGTCACTGGCATTCATGCAAGGAGGTTCAAAGCCATTTATCAAGTGTTACCGGTGCGGCAATGAGGGACACACACGCCGAGCTTGCCGAGCGACTGGCATTTGGTGTCAACACTGCCGATCCAGCTCCCACAATACCACAGTTTGTAGGCGCCAGTCGGGAAACCATCAGCAGAGCGCGCTTCACGGGGGCCGCGCCCAGATACAAGTTGCCGCCATGACATCGGAGACACCAGCTGCCGCAACATTGCTGCCACCTCCTGTCTGCAACCCGCAACAACAGGGAGCCTCGGTTTGGACTTACCAGCAGCAGTAGATGTCACACTAATGACGAATCGGCCTGAGAAAATACCAACTGGAGTAAAGGGTCCTCTTTTATTAAATGGACAAACATGTGGAGCATTATTATTAGGACGCTCTTCTACAACTATGTTGGGATTATTTGTTTTGCCTGGAGTTATTGATGCCGACTTTACAGGGGAAATACAAATCATGGCTTACACCCTTTATCCTCCAATTAAAATAACAAAAGGACAACGTATTGCACAATTGGTACCACTATCACAAATGACATCGGGAATACAACCATTTACTGGGCAAACACGGGATAAAAAAGGTTTTGGCTCTACTGGTGTTACACTTTTAACTGTGGATTTACAAAATAGACCAAAGCAAAAAGTTGAAATTACTTATGGGCGACAAAGCATAACCCTTTATGGATTATTGGATACAGGAGCAGATACCAGCATTATTTCTCCAGGAGCATGGCCACAACATTGGCCTCTATTCCCATCAGCAAACATGCTCACAGGAGTAGGAGGATTTACATTGGCAAGCAGGTCACCTTCTTTGTCTGTGTCCATTGAGGATCAACAAATATCTGCTGTGTTTTCAATTGTGCAACTGCCTCCTACAGTCTCCTGTTTAATTGGAAGGGACATTTTAACACAATTGGGAGTGGTGTTAACTAATCAGCACCCTTTGGGGTAATTGCCATTGCTTGGACTTTCCCCATTCCACTCACCTGGAAGACGGATAGACCGGTGATGGTTAAGCAATGGCCACTAAAAGGGGAAAGCCTTATGCATGCTCATGAATTGGTAGAGGAACAATATTCAAAGGGACATTTACAACTTTCCACAAGCCCTTGGAATACACCTATTTTTGTGATCAAAAAGAAATCAGGGAAATATCGTTTAATACATGATTTGCAGGCTGTAAATGACCAAATGGAACCTATGGGGGCCTTACAGCCTGGTCTTCCAAATCCAGCTATGATTCCAGAACACTGGCCACTCTTAATTATTGACCTAAAGGATTGTTTCTTCACCATTGGCCTGCATCCTAATGATATGAAGAGATTTGCTTTTACTTTACCAGCAATAAATCGTGGAGAACCAGATAAAAGATTTGAATGGACATCTCTTCCGCAAGGCATGCGGAATTCTCCCACTTTATGTCAGCTTTATGTTGATGCAGCATTACAGCCACTACGTCGCAGATGGCCAGCAACTATAATATATCATTACATGGACTATATTTTGTTTGCACAGCAACAACCATTTTCCTCTTTGCAGATTGACATTATTAGAAATACTCTTGCTGCATATTCACTTGTTATTGCTTCAGAGAAAATTCAAACCACAAAGCCCTGGAAATATTTGGGATGAACTTTGATGGATCAAATAGTGATACCTCAAAAATTGGAATTACAATTGGACATTAAGACTCTACATGATGCACAGAAGTTGCTGGGAGACTTACAGTGGCTGAAACCTATTGTGGGAATACCAAATCATTTGTTAGAAGCCCTACGGCCTTTGTTAAGGGTGTTGACCCTACTACTCCTGTATACCTGACAAAGGAGCATCGTCTTGCCTTGCAGCAAATCAGTAACTGTGTACAACAGGGGTATGTGTCTCGTTGACAATTCGACCACCCTATTGACCTTACTATCTGGAATAGCCCTTGACACCTGCTTGGTGCTCTCTCTCAACAACAAAAGAAAACGGGGGAGATACGGGTGTTGGAATGGTTGTCTCCACCATTACAGCATAAGAAAACAATATGTTCAAAAATTGAACAATTGGCTGCATTAATCAAAAAGGGGCATCTCAGAATTCTTGAAGTGGATGGTAGAGAACCTGCTACCATTAGACTGCCTATGGAAAAAGAAACCTTGGACTGGTACCTGATTAATTCAAAGGATTTACAGGAAGCATTATTGACATCGTCTGCAAAAGTAGATACCAGCAAATTAGTGCCTAAAGTTTTGCAATGGATGACAGAATGAAACTGGATTACTCGACCCTTGAGAGAAGAACGCCCTATAGAAGGAGCTATTACAGCCTTTACCGATGCAGGAAAGAAATCAAGGCGTGCTGCTGTCACTTGGCAAGAAAAAGGACAATGGAAACATCAACTCCTCACAGCAGACCCTACGGATAGTTTACAAACTTTGGAATTGTTAGCAGTAGTATGGGCAGTATCCAACTTACAGGAGCCTTTAAATGTGGTTACAGACTCTATGTATGTTGCAGGAGTAGTCAAACGAATAGAGGAAGCAGCAATTAAGGAAGTGAATAATAAACGATTGTATGAGTTGTTGGTACAATTAAGGAAAGCTCTACGGGAGAGAAATGCAGCGTATTCTGTGATTCATATCAGGAGCCATAAATGGTCTGAAGGTTTAGGAGAAGGAAATGAACGTGCAGATAAATTGGTTACCCTACCCATTGATAACTCTTGTCCTATTGATAAGCATACATTGGCCAGAGAAGCACATAGTAGATATCATCAAAATGCAAAAGGATTAGCAAAGCACTTTGAATTGACTTTGTCAGAAGCTAAGGCTATTGTTAGAGCATGTCCAACATGTAGTTATCATAATGGTGGAATAGGTTTAGGCATTGGAGTTAATCCTCGGGGTTTAGAAATAAATGAGAAATGGCAAATGGATGTTACACATATCGCTAGGTTTGGTAAAGTCAAGTGTGTGCACGTCACTATAGATACGTATAGTCATTACATATGGGCTACGGCTCAGGCAGGAGAGAAAGCTATACATGTTATCAGACACCTGTTAAGTTGCTTCGCTGTCATGGGAGTTCCAAAAAGTATCAAAACGGATAATGCTCCAGCTTATGTGAGTGCTAGGGTTCAAAAATTTTTGAATCAGTGGTCGGTTAAGCATGTGACAGGTATTCCACACTCCCCTACTGGACAGGCAATAGCGGAAAGAGCAAACGGTATCCTTAAGCAATATATTGAAAAACATCAAGATTTGAGAGATCCACAAGCATATTTGGCTAAGGTGTTGTATGTAATTAATCATTTATATATTTTTGGGGAAGATGATACCCCTCCTGCAATTAAACATCATCCAAGGTCAGGTCAGGAAAATACTAAGGAAACAGAGGTCTGGGTTAAGTATAAGAACCCCAGTAGAGGATTATGGGAAAAACCTGCAAAAGTATTATATTGGGGTCGGGGGTATCTTTGTGTTTCCTCACCTACAGGGCCTCTGTGGGTGCCTGCTAAATGGACTAAACCTGCTTTTGATGCAGCATTTGGTGGACCGCCTCACAGAGGAGGACAGGGAGCGACTGGGGAAGAAACTGCTTCTGGTCCTACAACCGCTACTGCTACAGCTGAAGGGATACTCGAAAGCGGTGGACAGAGCACTGACACACTACTGTCGGACAACCCAGGAGCTAATTGGTTTTATTGACTCATTATCAACTTTTCGTTTAACAAATCCAGCAAAGGAACATTGCTTTGCCTGTCACGATCCACATTGTGCTGCCTGGATAGCCCTACTTTGTGGGGGTTGTGATAGAACTTTTTGGTTAGAACAATCATTATTGTGGGATTTGTGGTGTCACACTTGTGAACACGAGCACCAGTGGGGTAAAAGTTGGCAAGATGAATTAAGGAGACAAACAGGGCAAAATGCGTATATAGCTCTAAGTCTTTATGAGTCTTCTGAACAGAAAATTCTTGCTTATTATCGATGGGAAGTACAATGTGTCGTGAAGAGAATTAAGGTTCAAAGTAAATCACGCATAATCTCTGTAAGGTGTAGGAAAGTAGTACCTTTAACACAGCGCTCAATTGTAGGGCCCTTCAAGGGAAATCCTGAAAGGGCACTAGACTGCTGCATTGAAAAGTTGCAGAAATTGAGTTTGCAAGTGGCAGGACCAGTAAAAGTAGGAGCAGCAAGATTGAAGATAGATAAGAAAAGGAAGGCAAAAAAGGGAACGATCTCGTGTAAATAAGGCTATTGGTGATTGCTAATTAATTTTCTATGATTAGGACACTTTTACAGTTGTGGGACCCTCGGGAGGATATAGTTGTTGAGGAAGATAATGAACAAGAACTACAATTGCAAAATAAAATACATCTTGTGTTAAAGAAAGACCTTGAGCTATTAGCCTCATATAGTAAAAAAGCTAAAGAGGCTTTGCAATCACCACCATTGAATTGGTTGCATTGGATTGAAGAGACAGACTTTTATACTGGTCCTTACTTACATTCACTTCCTTGTTATGTTTGCAAAAGGGATAATGATAAGTGCCATGCATGGGTAGCTTTGCATTGTGCAGATTGTAATCAGGTTTATTGGTATTCACAAAGGTCTATAGGATATTTATGGTGTATACCTTGTTTTGGAAAGTGGATTAGAAATTTTATTTGGGTTAGAGCTCTTGAACAAAGTACTGGCCTGCCAGGACGGACAGGATTACAGCTTTTTGAGAGTGCTGAACAAGTAATTATAGCATATCTTAGGTGGAAGTTGCAGGAAACACTTAAAATATTTGAAATTACTAAAGCCTCACGCATCATAGCAGCTCGCTGTAAAGCTGATTTACCTTCAAACTTATCTCACGCTATACCTGTAATCAAAGATGCTGATTTAGAATTAGATCAGTGTATTCAAAAATTGATTCAGCCTTACAATAGACAATCTAACAAACCAGGGAAAAGACAGCGGAGAAAGAAAAAACAAAGCAAGCAGAAGGAAAAATGAGGTTTGTTCTTGTTATATTGCTCAATGCTGTAGTAAGTGAAGCAGTAGAAATAACACGTTTTAGTCAGCCAAGAGAAAATTTATGGGTGACGCTTGCTAATCAAATTAACCAATCATCGCTTTGTCTTAGTCTTGGAGGAGTCACTAACCAATTTCGAACATGCCTGGTGGGACTTCCGGTGTGGTCTCCTGGAGAATTTTGCAGTTTGATAAAAAATCAAACCTTATGTATGCCTAGCATGTCAAACATCAAATTGCCAGGGCAACAAGGATATACTGCAGGTCAGAGTGATGGCTATCGTCAATGTTTACTGATCCAATCACTCAACACCTCTTTGCATTCTCCTCCTGAGGAATTGGATCTTTTTGGCAGTACAAACGCCAGTTTGTCTAACACTACAACTGGTGGATGGTTTAGCTTCGAATTTTCAAACCGACCGAAAGAAACATGGGCCACCCTAGATTCATTCCTGAATGTGAGTGGAGTCTCTCCGCAGCATTACAGTAAATGTAACAGCACAAAAATCACGGCACCAATGAAATTACCCACAGGAATATTTCTAATTTGTGGAGACAGGGCGTGGAATGGTATACCAGCTAGACCACAGGGTGGACCCTGTTATTTGGGAAAATTGTCATTGTTTCACCCTAATGTGTCCTTGCTAATGCAGCTGAGTCAAAATTCAAACAGAAAGAGACGTAGCATACATGATTTAGGCTGCAGCTCGATAGGAGATCCACAGTTTTGGGGCACATTCAAACAAGTGGTTGTTTCAACTATCTTGCTGGGAGGATCTGCCAATAAGGCTATGAATTTAGCAAAGCAATTGGGGTGCTGGGCAAAGGATGAGCTGAACAAGACATCACAAATTCTAGACATGCTAACCGCAGATGCGCAGAGTGTTAACCATTGCCCATGTTTTTGCAAAACAGAGCTGCCGTAGATTTTTTGCTCCTAGCACAAGGACATGGATGTGAAGAGTTTGAAGGAATGTGTTGCATGAATCTGTCTGATCATTCGGTGTCCATTCACACTAAGATAAAAGAACTGCAACAGGGACTTCACAATCTCAAGGAAGAAGAAGGTTTAGGAATCGACGAATGGCTTAAAAGCTCAGGACTTGGGCCATGGCTGAGGAACCTTGTGATCTATGCTATAGGACTGCTGGGTGTAATTTTACTGTTTTTGCTTATTATGACTTGTATCTTTAATTGTATTCAAAACATGGTCAGCCGTACAATAGCAAAAACCTGGCAAACTAATCTCCTTGCTCAAGAAGAAAAAGGGGGAAATGTGGATAGATTTATTAATAGTTGGTTAGCTGAGAAAGGCCATACTGACATAATGCCGCTGGTTAAGCTGAGAGAGGGAAGTCGGCAGTCAGCAAGCTGAAAGGAAAATGTCAGCAATTAGCAATCAGTGACCTTGCTGCAACATGAGGATAGGGAGTAGAGATTATTCCTGAATATCTCCTAAGAATATGTAGAAAGTATCAAAAGTAGAACCATAGGAATGCGGAAGTAGGTGTAGCTGCTGATATGTAACTAACCAATCCTGAGCTCAACTTTTGCAATATGGATGAAGTTCATTACGAACTGTATTTAACCCGCCGTACTGAACAATAAAATGGGGCCTGTGATGATCAATTGATGTCCTGGTCTCCTTCCTTCGTCACTCACCGATTTGACGGTCCCATTCTCTATGGGACAGAGAACAGCTTTGTCGTAATTCAGTTCTAATGCTATAACAGGGAAAATCAAATGCTCTGAGGCATTGTGTATGGTTAACACAAAAACTGGCTGTATTTGAAATGGGGTCATAGGTAAAATTCACTAAGTTCCACCAGGATTGGAATTCTCTTTCAAAGTAAGTGGCATTGTCCCAAATTATTTTCCAAATTTTAGTGGCAAAAGTGCCTTCTTCACCTGCTCTTATAATTGAGGCAGCAACTGACTGCATCTACAATTGTGCCTGGATACAGCTGAGAGCCAAAGAAACGTTGTTTTGTGTAGAACCAAGTGCATCAATTACC
This sequence comes from Zonotrichia albicollis, assembly GCF_047830755.1. Taxonomy (NCBI): domain Eukaryota; kingdom Metazoa; phylum Chordata; class Aves; order Passeriformes; family Passerellidae; genus Zonotrichia; species Zonotrichia albicollis. The sequence goes on from NC_133849.1 coordinate 2,418,837, forward strand.
AATTTGTGATCATTTACATTTACTTTCTCCCAATTTGGTAAAATGTTTGATGGCAATCACTGATTCCCAATGCCAGTAAGGATGACTTCGATGGTTGTTGTAATTTGGTCAAATCTCTGGATGTGGCAGCCAATTTATTCAAGTTCAATTAATTTACATGTTACGTGTAAAATCATCACCTGGTGTTACCATAAAGGGAAGGGAAAAGATGATTTCTGTTGTCCATCTCTAGTGTTATCATGGTTTATCAGGTCTTCATGTCCCTCAGAGTTCTTCTGTAAAAGTAAACACAACAGACTCTGCCACGAAGAGGCAGAAAAAGTTAGAACAATGGAATTGTCAGAGACATTTTGAACAGCAGTGGTACTTCCCCTACAGCAGCAGGGGCTCCACCAAAACAGGTTGTCCAGGGTGATGTGCTGGGTTCTTGAAATCATCTGGTCCCCATAGTGAAGGAATTATGCTTGGAGCTGTCGGGCAAAAAGCAGTGATTTTGGAACCCATTTACCCCCCATTATAGTAAGAGGTGTGAGAAGTCCATTTAATCTTTTCACCTTCTGCCCAATCCTGCACACCTTTGACAGTAAGTGAGAAACATTATCAGATTGAATTTCTTGTGGTTTTAGGAAAATTGCAAACCATCCTTGCATTGCTTTAACAGAATTATCTCCTGTAGCTCTTTTAAAAGCATCAGCCTGGACCAACCCAAATATGAACACAGCAGAGGACTCGGTGTAAATACAGACAAGAAAAGAATTCTGTCCCTCACGCTGGAAAATACTCCAGAAAGTAAACAGTTCCTCAGCGTGAGCACTGCCTTGTCCCTCTCTGTTAGCAGAAGCAGAGGAGAAAGGAGGGATTGCTTTAATCACAGAGGCAATTTTGTCTTGGCTGCTATCCAAGCTCTCAGTTTCTTCTATTGCTAAGATTTTTTCCGTTCTATGAGAGCTAAGCTAACCACAAACAATCCTTTTTACCAGGTAGTGTATCTTTTCTCAGCATCTTTGAAGCCACGGGAATAGAAACCAGCAGGCCTTGTCGGACCCTCAGGACCCCGCTGCCAAATGTGCGCTGACAGCCCTGAGGAGGCAAATCCCCATTCCACCTGAAAGGGATCTGTGGGATGGACAGGGCCCAGTGCTCGGTGAGATGTTGCTTCAAAAATCAGCAATTGCAATGCTGCCTCCTGAGAAGGAGTCCAATCCCATTTCACCCCTTTGCTCAGCAAGTCATAAAGGGGAACAAATGGGTCATTCTCGTTACTAAGAAATCTATCTGGTGTTTCTACAGGAGATACAGCTACTATGGTTTTTTGAAGGAAAATTGATGTAGGTTTAAGTGTTTCTGAAAGCCCTAGAATTAAAGGAGCCGTAATTTCAGGCTTTACAGGTGATTGCATTGGTAACTCACAGCTTGTAGTTGATTTTCTTTCATGCATCATTTGCAAGCAAGCAGCTTTGTGAATGTTTTCCAGGGGTTGGCTGGGGGTACCAGCTCTGGTTAAAAGGTCTCCCCTTCCCAAGGGGTTGAGGGCCCTGCCCAATGAGCTGCACTCTGAGTCAGGGACCATGGGATGCGTCTGTCTCCCGTTGTTGAGCACACCCCATGTCCCCAGCACCTGTTGTGGTGTGTTGCAATATCCTGTTTTACCTTCTCCCTTCCCCCTCGCCCCTCGCTGAGTGTGCCCTGTCAATCAGGCTAACATACCAGCAAGGCGTCGTGTGATAGGTGTCCCTAGTCCCTTGAGACCCTGCCCCTTCACCTGGTTGGTGACTCACCTGTCCCCTCCCCTTCCCCTGTCCTGAGCTTAAAATGTTAATGAGACCATGCGGCCTCATTCTGTTAGCAGCAGTGGCCCAGTGCAGACATCTCTGTACCAATGGAATAAACATCTGGCAACCTTCTAGCAGAATCCACTCTCTTTATCTCCACTATCGCCAGAAGCTCTCTCTCCTGAGGAGAACGGAGTCCTGTCTTGTGCCCCGCTGCACTCTGCCGCCAGCCAAGGTATCTCTGGGGTAAAACACCGCAGTGCTGCCTCTGGCCCAGCAGCGAAGGTCAGAACTGGCCTAGGCACCATCTAACTGGTTATATTGGGATACATATTCCAATATATTGGCGTCCCTGTGGGTGGGCTCGACTCTGCAGCCCGAAAACGGACTCGCAGTTCCTCAGAGAAGCTCTGCCAGCCGTGCATCCAGCTGAAAGGAGCCTGGCTTCAAGACTCCCAGCTAGAGACTTTTGGGATATTCCCAGAAAAAGTTTCGTGGACTGTTCGGTGCCTTCTGGAAAGCCCAGCTTCATTGTCGTGAGCAGATTTTCCAGAGGAAGAAAAGGGGAGCCTCTCTTGCACCCAGAGAGAGGTCCTTTTCCGGTAGAGACCTGCCTGCCTGTACCCAGCCTACAGCTTCCATTTCACGTGAGTATCTCTGCTTTCGGTAGAGCAGAAGCTCAAAAACAGACTCTGCCGCGAGTTCTGTTCCTTTTTGCCTTTGCATTTTTGGCTGCGCAGTCCCACAGACAAGAATTCATAGCGTTCTAGCTTTATTTTCTGCGTGTGTTTCACTGTCTTTTAAAATTCGCGCCGGAGCGGCCCCGGCTCAGTAGCGTGCTCAGACACGTGTTAGGAGATTCTCTTTCTCTTTCTCTTTGCGGGGGAGGGGGGGAGCTCTCTTTCCACGTGGCCGGGGGATCTCTCTCGGTGCGGGGTCGGGAGTGCTCTGCACACGCGGCGGCAGGGGGGAGGCGTCCCGGTTTCGGTTGCCACGTGGAGTGGCTGCTGACTCTGCTCCGCGGGGGAGCTGCATTCCACCGCGGGTGAGGCTTTGTTTCTGCCTCGGCTCGGCAGGGCGTGCCCTGCTGCTGCTGCCCAGGAATTTTAAAAGCAGTATATACAGCTGCATTGTGACGCTTTTGTCTGCTCGTTATCGCTTTCTATCTGTGGTTTTTTTTAGAAATTGGTAGCTGATTTTAGCTTTGTTTTCGGTCAGGCGGGATTAAGTACTTTGCTTTTTACATCTAACATGGGTTCCAAACTTAGCATTGTACAAAGGGGAGTGTATTATAATATTGTTAGCATTTTAGTCAATGGTAATGTGAAATTCTCTAAAGGAAAATTGAAACAGCTTATAAGATGGCTTTTTCTGCAGTTCCCAAACATTTCCCCTGAAGAAATCCACAATATTCAATTCTGGGATAAAGTTGGGAATGAATTGATAACCTTAGGACAATCTGGCAAACTACCCTCAGCTAAATTTGTGTTCTGGAGTTTACAAATACGAACAGCATTGCTCAAACAAAAGGAAATGGAGAAAAAGCCAAATGTAAAGCCATGTGCCTCTGCTCTCCCTGTTCCTCCCTCTCCCTCTAAAACCCCTAAACCTCTTTCCCCAAAACTTGGTATTTTAAAGAGTGCAAACTCATTGGGAAGTCGGCTCCCAGGGTGTGCAAGAATACCTGAGTTGTTTTGTTCACAAAGCCCTGGCCAGGCTGCGTGTCTTTCCCAATCCCCTCCTCTAAAATCCCGAGCACGTGTTAGCTTTCCGGAGAGCAGTGATGTCCAAAATGGCCCCCAGTCCCTAGGGGCTGCACAAGATGGTGGGTGCCACGTGGCATCTTCCCAAACCTGGTCTTCTTCTTCCCAAAATCCTCTTAAGCATCCCAAAATTCCTGCCCCATCCCCCTCTCCTCCTGTTCCTCGTGACACCTTCCCCCCTCCCCCCGCCTTTCCTGCAGTACCCTCAGCTCCGCCCCTCTACTCCTCCCAGGGGGCGTCTGCTGACGTGATGTCACCAGGTGACCCCGCCCCCTGTTCCCACGGTATTCCCGCCCCCTGCCAGCCCCTTGACCCCGCCCCCTGTTCCCACGGTATCCCCGCCCCTTGCCGGCTCCCTTTCCCCGCCCCCTCCCCGGGTTCCCACGGTGGGGACACACCCACTGCCTGTCCCCAAACCTGTAGCTGTGATCCCAATGCTTCTGATTCAAGGGATACAGAGCCGGAGACAGCAGACCCAATGCATAGTGCCATGTTGTCACTAGCTCCTGTTACGTTTCAGCCTGCAGCTCAGGGAGGAGCAGCCCCTACTGCTAATTGGAGTTCTTTTGGACGACAATTGATTAAAGAGATCTGTAAATCTCATAAGGAATATGGTCCACACAGTCCTTATTTCCGTGGCCTTTTAAATTCTGAATTAAGTAGGACTGTTGTGGTTCCACATGATTTAAAACAGATTTTTTCATGTCTCATGACATCCACGGAATTCAAATTATGGGAATCAGCATTGAAACAACTGCTAAAAGACGCTCTCCCAGGCTTACAGGCTGATCCAAACACAGCAAAAGACAACAATGGTAACCCTATCACTATTGATCACCTCTGTGGTGAGGGTCAATGGTCTTCTCCCTCAGTCCAAGCTGCTGCAATTCCTGCAGAAACACTCGAGAAAGTAAAAGAAGCAGCTGAAAAAGCATTCTTTTCCCTCCAACCTGAGGGGCCTTTTGAGCCCTATAGTAAAATCAAACAACTACCATCAGAACCTTTTTTGAAATTTGTAGAAAGGCTAACTAGAGCCATTGAAATACAAGTTAAAAAGGAAAATGCTAGGGAAGCAATTTTAGAAGAAATAGCATTTACAAATGCAAATGAACAGTGTCGAGCGGCAATCCTGAGCCTTCCTATGGAACCTTCCCCTACACTAAAAGATATGCTTCTAGTCTGTAACAGGAAAGTGCCTCTGATGAGTGTGGCTGAAGACACCAGACCAAGGCTGCTGCCAAGACCACCCCAGCGTGTCGCTGTTGCCAGCCCTTCACCTTTTCCCTCAGCACAGCAGTACCCTGGGCAGCAGCGGAGACCAGCAATGGTTGAGCCCACTAAACCATGCCTGCTTTGTAATAAGCTAGGGCACTGGAGTAACCAGTGCCCCCTGAAAAAGGAATTTGATGAATTTAGAAATGGCAGGGGAGGAGAACTACAAGCCCTCCCTGGGGGTCAACAACAAAAAAACGAAGAATAAAGCGCCAGCCTGCCAGGTGTGCAGACATAAAAGGAGCAGGCCAAGAGAATAAGGGTAGCAAAATAAATCAAGTGCGCAATAATATTAACATTTGTGTAAGTGAAGCAGGTGCTTCAAAGACCAAGTCTGCTGGTCCACTGTTGAAAGTGAAACAAAATAACCTTTGTTATGATTTAAGTGATTCTGTATTAACCGCATCTTCTGTCAATGAGCCTTACAGGTTGCAGCTGACAGAGTCACTCCACCTGAAGGACACTGACTGGCATATTGTCTCTGTAAATCCTGAACAGAAAGGTACTTGGAACCAAATTCGTTGTAAGTACATCATCACTGGGGACAAAAACACACCACAAGAGATCGAAATTGCTCCGGGACTGACAACATCAGATCCCAAGCAATTTGTTCTCAGCCTGCACTGTTTCCACCCACCCCTGTTTCTTCCCAAGGGACAAATTGTTGCTCAAGCTATCCCTGTGCCATCTTTACCTGAAAATGTCGATAAACAAGGGCCCACAGTCGCCCGGGTCCAAGTTATTGGGACAGATAAACCCAAATTGTGGTGCAATGTCAGTGGGGGTGGGGAGTCTAAACGCATTGAGATGCTTGTAGACACAGGTGCAGACTGCACAGTGATTCCAGTACAAGACTGGCCAGCACACTGGCCTTTACAAAATGTTGCTGGTCACCTTCGAGGTGTAGGAGGTCTGCAATTGGCAAGGCAATCGAAAAGCATTATTCAATTCGAGGGTCCAAACGGACAATTGGCAAATATCCGTCCATTTGTGTTAGATTATTCAGAACCTTTGTTAGGGAGAGATTTAATGGCCCAGTGGGGTGACACAATTAATATTCCAGACTCTCCACAGCATTTTTGTGCAGCAGTCATTAAACAACAGCGCCCCACCCAAAAACTTAAGTGGAAAACAGACAAACCAGTTGATGTGAAACAGTGGCCACTCAGTAAACAAAAAATAAAGGTGCTTGAGGAACTAGTACAAGAGCAACTAAGAAAGGGCCACATTGTGGAGACCATGTCCCCATGGAACTCTCCAGTGTTTGTCATCCAAAAAGCTGACAAAAAGAGGTGGCGACTCCTCTGTGACCTCCGACAAATTAATAATGTAATTGAAGATATGGGTTCTCCCCAACCTGGTATGCCATCCCCAACAATGCTTCCCCAAGATTGGAAATTAGCTGTTATTCATATTAAAGATTGTTTCTTCCAAATCCCATTGCACCCTGATGATGCACCGCGTTTGGCATTCTCTGTCCCTTCTATCAATTCAGAAGCTCCTATGAAAAGGTACCATTGGACTGTTCTTCCTCAGAGCCTGAAGGTATCTCCAGCTATCTGCCAGTGGTATGTCTCTTCCCTGCTTTCCCCAGTGCGTGCAGCCGCAGAGAAGGCCATCATCTATCATTATATGGATGATATCCTTGTGTGTGCCCCCAATGATGATTTACTCACACATGCGCTTGACCTAACGATCGATGCATTGATTGTTGCAGGGTTCGAGCTCCAGGAAAGGAAAATTCAAAAGATGCCACCTTGGAAGTATTTGGGCTTAGAAATTGGAAATAGGACCATTGTTCCTCAAAAACTAGAAATCAATCCAAGGATCAAGACCCTTGCGGATGTCCACAAGTTGTGTGGGTCTTTGAATTGGGTAAGACCGTGGCTTGGTCTGACTAATGAAGACCTTGCCCCTCTTTTCAATTTATTGAAAGGGGGAGAGGACCCAGGTGCTCCTAGGTCTATTACCCCAGAGGCACGGAAAGCTCTAGAAAAGGTTCAGATTGCAATGTCCACAAGACAGGCCCACCGATGCCGGCCTGATCTGCCATTCAAATTTATCATCCTAGGTAAGTTGCCACACCTCCATGGAATTATTTTCCAGTGGGAGGAAAAACAAACACCTAAGGCAAAGGACACACCAAAAAAGGACCGGGACCAGAGGGACTCTCTCTTGATCATAGAATGGGTTTTCCTCAGTCACAAAAGGTCCAAGAGACTGACAAAGCCTCAGGAGCTGGTAGCAGAACTGATCCGGAAAGCAAGGACCGGATCAGGGAGTTAGCAGGATGTGATTTTAAGTGCATTCACATTCCAGTTGAGTTAAAATCAGGTCAAAATACTATGAAAATACTGGAACAATTGTTTCAAGAAAATGAAGTGTTGCAGTTTGCTCTGGATTCCTACTCAGGACAATTTTCAGTAGCACGGCCCGCTTGCAAATTGTTTGAACAAGATGTTCAATTTACTTTAAAATTAAGAACTGCTCTAAGTAGGAGACCTTTAAAAAGGGCTCTAACTGTCTTTACAGATGCGTCCGGGAGGTCCCACAAGTCCGTTATGACTTGGAAGGATCCTCAAACCCAGCAGTGGGAGACGGACATTGCTGAGGTGGAAGGTTCACCTCAGGTTGCTGAATTGGCGGCGGTTGTTAGGGCTTTTGAAAGGTTCTCAGAACCATTTAATCTGATTACAGACTCTGCATACGTGGCAGGAGTAGTATCCAGAGCAGATCAAGCAATATTGCAAGATGTATCTAACATTGCACTTTTTGAATTGCTTTCCAAACTGGTAAAGTTAGTCACTCACCGAGAGCAACCCTTTTATGTGATGCATGTCAGGTCACACACTGACTTGCCAGGGTTTATCGCTGAAGGCAACAGAAGGGCAGATGCTCTTGCTGCACCTGCAGTGATGGCCACTCTCCCAAATGTTTTTGAACAGGCAAAAATCAGCCACCAGCTTTTCCACCAAAATGCACCTGGCCTGGTTCGTCAGTTTAACATCACTCGAGAACAGGCCAAAGCGATTGTGGCCACGAGCCCAAATTGCCAACAACATGCACTCCCTACAGTGAGTACGGGAGCAAACCCAAGGGGACTGAACAGTTGTGAACTGTGGCAAACAGATGTAACACACATACAGGCTTTTGGACGGCAGAAATATGTTCATGTTAGTGTAGATAACTTTTCTGGAGCGGTCTATGCTTCTGCCCACACAGGAGAGTCATCTATTGATGCTATTAAGCACCTCTTACAGGCTTTTTCTTTCATGGGCATCCCCAAGGAGCTGAAAACTGATAATGGGCCTGTTTATAAATCCAAGGAATTCGGGAGCTTCCTGCAGCAATGGGGAGTAGAGCATAAAACTGGCATCCCCTACTCCCCTACAAGTCAAGCCATTGTAGAAAGAACTCACCGTGATATTAAAAGGGTCCTGGACCAGCAACAACAGGTTCTGAAGGTAGAACCTCCCCACATCCAGTTATCCAGGGCACTATTCACAATCAATTTTCTGAATTGTTCTTTTGACAGCCTGAACCCACCCATCCTACGCCACTTTGGGGGGAGCAGTCACAGGTTGATAAAAGAAAAACCTCCAGTTTTAGTAAAGGACCCTGAGACTTGGAAAATGGTGGGACCTTACAAATTGGTTACTTGGGGACGTGGATACGCCTGTGTGTCCACCCCCTCTGGTTTAAGGTGGGTTCCTTCCAAATGGGTAAAGCCCTATGTTCCCAAAGTCTCAGAGAAATCTGCAGAAGTGCCCCAGGTTGCTCACGCTGCCTGGAGAAGAAAACGCCGCGCACGTTCTCTGGAGGAAATTCCATTTAAGCCTCCTATCTGGAATAGTTTGTAATATATGTTTGTCTCAAGTTTTTGTACCAGTTTAGATCCCACTGTTCGTGTGTAGCCTCGAGACGTCATGAGACCGAGCCTGCTTCTCGTCCTACTTGTGATCATCCCACCTGCAATCTCCTACATAGTACCGCAGCCCAAACCACATATGGACTACCTCGATAAAGGTTCTCAGACATCAACAGAGAAACTGACAACGAGCTGAATGGACTTTTCAATGACTGGGGACTCTCAGGCTGGTTAGGATCTATTCTGAAAACTGTAATTTTAGTGCTGTTTATTTTAGTTGTAGTTATTGTAGTTTTTAGCATTGTTTTTGGAGTAATCAGACGCATGGTTCTCAAGTTAATCTCAAGCTCATCTCCCCCTCCTGAGGTCTACCATTTGGAAGCCCTCAGTGCTCCAGTGGATGACCTGGAAGCCTCAGTAGAATCATTCTGCACCATAAACACAGTCCTCTTCTTTTTAAACAAAACTAGGGGGAGATGTTGTGGTGTGTTGCAATATCCTGTTTTACCTTCTCCCTTCCCCCTCGCCCCTCGCTGAGTGTGCCCTGTCAATCAGGCTAACATACCAGCAAGGCGTCGTGTGATAGGTGTCCCTAGTCCCTTGAGACCCTGCCCCTTCACCTGGTTGGTGACTCACCTGTCCCCTCCCCTTCCCCTGTCCTGAGCTTAAAATGTTAATGAGACCATGCGGCCTCATTCTGTTAGCAGCAGTGGCCCAGTGCAGACATCTCTGTACCAATGGAATAAACATCTGGCAACCTTCTAGCAGAATCCACTCCTTCCTTCTCTTCACCATCGCCAGAAGCTCTCTCCTGAGGTAAACGGAGTCCTGTCTTGTGCCCCGCTGCACTCTGCTGCCAGCCAAGGTATCTCTGGGGTAAAACACCGCAGTGCTGCCTTCGGCCCAGCAGCGAAGGTCAGAACTGGCCTAGGCACCATCTAACTGGTTATATTGGGATACATATTCCAATAAGCACCCACCGGCTGCTTGTTCTGACAAGAGAATCTGATCTCCCCCGGTGAGAGACACTTGGCATTTGTGTTCTGTTTTGGATTTGTGGGGGAGAAACCCGTACTGCTTTGCAAGTTTTGTTAATTCAGTGGCAGTGTACGGGATTTCTTTGGTGGTTACATGCAGGTCAAGATCCTCATTATTGATATAGCTGCATTCTGTTTTAATTAGAGGTTTTGTGTTATTGTAACAACAGTGTTCCCCCCAATTTTTCATCACAGCTAATTCTGTTTGACGGTAATTTTGATTAATGTGAGGAGTTTCCTTCTCCTCTGTCTCTTGTGAGGAATCAGCGTTCTGTGAATTTTTAACATGTTCCTCTCTCAAGGCAGCCCGTAATAAATTATTTTAATTTCTTTCTTCATCAAATTGTTTTTGCAAAACTTCAACTGAATTTTGAAGGGAGTTTATTGTAGCATCTTCCTCACTTCTTGACTTAAAGCGAGTTTCTATGGCTGCTGTGAGCCAACCTCCCAAAACTGAGCAGTGGAGGGTTTTATTTTTGCCCAGGTTTAATGTTGCAAAGAACATATTCTATCAATAATATTTTCTAAATTAAACCAATTGCAGTTTGCCCATTCTTCTTCTCATGGAGAAGATATGGCATTGTATTTAGCAAGCAGAGCATAAAATTCAGCTTTACCTTTTGCACTGAGGTTTTGAGTCATTTTGTGAAGGGACCAAAACCACAACAGGGAGGTGCAAACTTAAGTTACACAATCACACAGCTTTGCTGTGTTCCCCTTTGCTTCCCTGGGTGGGTGAAGAGACAGAATCTGCCTGGGAGTCCCTGATTAGTTTCTTTAGGTTGCCCGTTCCTTCCCAGACAGTCCAGATACACACACACACCCACAGTCACACACACAAAACAGTTATTTTGTAAAGGGGCTCAAAAACTTCAACAGGGAAATACTGATCTAAGTTACACAACCACACAGCTCTTGCTGTGTTTCCCCTCACTTCCCTGGGTAGGTGAAGGGACAGATCTGCCTGGGAGGCCTTTGCTTCATTTCTTCAAATTGTCTCTTCCTTCCCAGGCAGTGCAGATGAACACCAACACAACAGAAACAGTTCCCCCTTTTGCACGGAGAGATCATTTGTGAAATTCTGGAGACGGAACCCTCAGCAGAGTATGGGGATTGCTTTTCACCTGTGCGTGTGCAGATTGCAAGAAATTCAAATCACACCCCCTGTGCTGTGAAACTTCCTTCCCCTGGTACAGACTGCACACAGCCCTGCAAACCCTGTCAGAATCCTGTCCATGACACCAATTTAATGTCACAACCTGTCCTTACGAACGGGTTTGTGATGATTCGTGAATTGATCTTAGAGTGCAAAAAAACCTGACATGGCACAGGGGATTTGCAGTAATAATCAAAAACCAATGCATCTTTATTGAATGACCACAGCAAAATGTGCTAGGGGGAACTGGGGAAAAGGGGAAGTATAAGAAAAAAGAGGGAGGAAGAGAAAGGAAGGTATAGAGCTACCGAATGTAGAGAGATGAAATCCTTTGAAGTCTTCAGTCAACAGAGTTTGCTCGGGAGATGTCATGTCAGGGGAAATCTCAAAGATTCTGATCAATTCAAACCCCTATTATTGTCTTTTTAAATGGGGTAAGGGGATGACTCTTGAAATTGAATCAAAAGTAGTAAGGAATACTCTGTTGTAATTTCTGGGGGGAAAAAAAGTTATTGCAGAAGGGTACAAACAGTCCATATTCTCAGCAGTGGGTGAGAGCCATTGTCTCCTTGGTGCAATGGCCACAGCTGCAGGCAAACATCTGGCTTTGGTCAGCTCGCCTCCCCACACCTCCCCTGGTTGGGGGTTTCAGTCCCAGCCCTTGGGAGGAGGGGGAGCTTCTCCACATGGGGGTCTCATGTCTCAGCCCTTGAGGGAGAGGCTTCTCCCATCTCAGTCCGTCCCTCACAGTGGTTGTAAAGCAGATGTAAAGGGATCTCCCATGGGGACCACCAAAGGTTACCCCAGAAAAGTCCAGCCAGGCCGAGAGGTGGGGAAATTCCAGGGCCATGTTGTGAAGCGGGTGCAAGGGAAGAAAAGGGCAAGGTGTCCCCCTTCTCCTTTTCATTAGGTTCAGTCTTCCATGGAAACAAACACACCTGCAAACTACAGCTGGGCAAGCCAAGGGCTTTGCTCAGGCCTCAGGGTCTTGGTGAACAGCTCTCCTGAGGAAGACCAGGATTCCAGCCAGGGACTTTTTCTGTGGTCCCAGTTTCTGTCCTTCTCACAACGATCCTGAGGCAGATGAGAGAAACTTCGGACAGAGACTGACACCGTCCTAACCCACCCCCAGGGCAGTGCGGGCCAAGCCCAGGGACACTGCAGGGTCATGGGGACACCGCACAGGTGCCACCAGGGACATGGCACTGCCACCTGTCCAGTGGCATCAGTTCAATGCCAGTGTCCCTGTGCCACTGCCACCAGTCCTGTCCTGGTGTCCCCAGTTCCATCCCAGTGCCAGCAGTCCAGTGCCACCAGTCCAGTGTCCCCAGGGCTGCCCCACTGTCACCACCTCAGTGTACCCAGTTCAATTCCAGTGCCACCAGTTCTGTTCCACTGTCACCACCCAATGCCACCGCTTGGTGTCACCAGCCCAGTTCCAGCCCAGTGTCCCCAGTCCTGTCCCAGTGCCACCAGCCCAGTGCTCTCAGTGCCACAGCCCCCACTGTCCCCATACCAATGTCACCAGCCCAGTGCCATCAGTTTCAGCCCAGTGTCTCCAGTCTCATCCAAGTGCCCCTCATCCTGTCCCAGTGTTCCTGTCACAATGTCACAGTTGTGTCCCAGTATCTCCATTCCAGTGTCACCAGTTGTGTTCTGGTGTCACCAGTTCCACCCCTGTGCCACCAGCCCAGTGTCCCCAATCCCTTCCTAATGTCCCCATCCCAGTGTTCCCTCCCAGTGTCCCCAGTCCTAACCCAGTATCCCTGTCCCTGTGCCACCAGTTCCCTCCCACTGTCCCCAGTTCCAGCCCAGTGCTCCTGTCTCAGTCCCATCAGCCCAGTGCCACCAGGGATGCCCCGGTGTCACCAGCCCAGTGTCACGGATTCCACCCCAGTGCCACCAGTTCTATCCTACTGTCACCACCCCAGTGTCCCCCAGGCTGTCCCAGTGCCACCACCCCAGTGCCACCACCCCAGTGCCACCAGTTCTGTTCCACTGTCACCAGCGTTGTGGGGGTTTTGGGGGATCCCAGGTGGAGTTTGGGGGCTCCTGGGGGAGTTTGGGGGTTCCTGGGAGGTTTGGGGGATCCTGGAAGGGTTTTGGGGGGGTCCCAGGTGAGGTTTGGAGGTCCCAGGGGAGGTTTTGGGGATCCCAGGTGAGGTTTCTAGGGATTTGGGTCTTCCCAGTTGAGAATTCCCAAAGATTTGGGGTTTCCCAGGTGAGAACACGGGCCAGGGGTTCAGGGGGGCTGAGGGGGGAGGGCCTGGGGGTGTTCGGGCGGGCTCCAATCAATGGGGGGTGTCCGGATGGTGCCGAGCGGGAGGCGTGGTGAGTGTGAGGGGGGCTCTCATGGATTTGATGCCTCAGGTTTTGGCTTTTCTGTTTTTCAGATTCTGTGCTGCTTTACTGTCTGGGTCTGGGCTTCATATTAAGGGATGCTGAGCTCTGTTCACAGAGCAGGGAGACAAAACAATTCCTGCTCTAGCTCGGAAGCCAAGGACAAATAATCCAAACTTCAGGCCCAAGAGCATAAACAACATGGACTGAAGAGAGAAAAACAAGAAGGGTGGGACTTCATCAGCCAAAGCTGTAATTGGACAATTAACTCCAACATGTAAATGGCCCAGAACTTATAAAAGGGACAGACCTCGTGACCGGCTGTCCATTTTGTGGCCATTTTGGTTCATCTTGGGCTTAGCCCTGGCTGGGTTCTTGTTCTCCCCAAGGTGTATCCACGGAGGCCTTTTAACAAATGCCTGCTTTATTGTGTAACCGTGTCTGGCCTCTGTTCTAGGTCAGCCTTGTGAAAGCCTCAGTTTGTGGCGAGCACGAAGGGAGCCGAGGCACCTGGGCAGGGCTGGAGCAGAGGCAGAGGAAGGTGCAGCTGCTGCCCCCAGCCCGCGGCACTGGCGGGGCCCAGGTGCGGGGCAGAGGGTGCGGGAGGCCGAGAAGCTCGGCAGGAGCGAGAGAGGCGTGAGCGGCTGCAGGGGCGCTGTGTTTATCGGGTGAGCGCGGTGGGAAGGGGCGTTTTGTGCTCGGGAGCGCAGCGGGTGTGGGGCTCGCTGTGCCCCGGGCCAGGGAGGGCGGGCACTGTGAGCAGCGGGGTTGGATTGCGGGGCTGGGCTTGGCCTGGGGCCGGCGGTGCTGGCGCAGGGATCGTTCCCGCCCCGCCGCTCCGGAGCACCGCGATTGGAATCTCGCTCTTTCTCTCTCACCTTGGTTCATTTAATTTCTGCTCAGAACTGTTAAATGCCGTGTGTATATTCTGCTGCGAGTGCTGTAGTGATAATATCCCGAGAGACAGTCCCCTGAGATTAGCACTGAGAAACTGGGGCACAGTGACCCACGCTGCAGCACTTGGAGGGGGCTGTGCCCCGTGGGATGGACTCAGCTTGGAGAAGTTCGGGGAGAAGTCTCCGGTGGGAGAGAGCCCAGGGTGCAGCAGGGGAACGACTCCTGTCCCTGAGCAGAGGGAGAAGCCCCGGGGCATGAACTGAGCCCGGCCCCATTCCCTGCCTGCGGCACTGCCAGGGTAGGAGGTGCAGCTGGAAGGAGGGAGGCGTGGGGGAAAGCTGGGTTTAAGGATCTTCACTTACTTGTCATTATCCTGCTCTGAGTTTTTGGAGTTTTCTGTCAGAAATCTCTCCCCTCCCCCACTCATCCACAGAGGTTTGGGGCGGTTTTTCCTTTTTGTGGGAAATCAAAGCGATGCACTGATGCTCCTAATTAGGGGCAGGAGGAGGGAGGCTGCAGGGCTTCCCGCTGAGCCGGAGCCACCGGAACCGCAGTGCCGGGAAAGCCGTGGCGGGAGCTGCGGAGAAGTTTGTTTGTGTTTTCAGCTCAATTCCCCTCGGGCCCGGGCCTGTTCCAGGGCTGTTCCTCAGCTCCGGCTCTGCCCTCACACAGCCTGGGGGTCCCTGAGAGCGCGGGGCGGGGCTTTGCCGTGTGCAGAGCCCGCCCCTGGCTGGGATTGGGCGATGGTGCCGTCGGTCGTGGTTGTGGCCCGCTGATTGGTGGGAGCGGGGCGGAGCAGGGCCCCGGTGGCGGGCTGAGGGCGGTCGTGCCTGGGCAGCGGCACCATTGTTGTGTTTGCGGTCCCGTGAGCGGCGGCAGCGGTCGGAGCGCGGTGAGGCGGCGGCGGAGCTCGGAGGCGGCCGCAGCGCAGGTGGGAGCCGCGCTGGGTTGTGCGGGGGCTCGGGGCTGGCTGCGGACCTCGGGGGCGGCAGGGGGCTCGGGCGGGTTCGTTGTGCCGTGTCCGGCCCGTGTTGCCGCTGGCGTGAGGGCGCTGCGGGAGCGGCTGCCCGCGGTCTCCTTGCGGCTGCTGCCTCGGCAGGAGCCGCTGCCGGAGCAGCGCTGGCTCGGCCCGGTTGCTGTGGCTGGGACAGAGGGGGCTGCCCCGTGCCCGGGGCTGTGCGGGGAAATTGCCATGGCCGGAGGTTTCTGTGCCCGGAGGAAACAGAGGAGTGCTGTAAAAGTGACTTTATTGCTGAGCAGAGGGAGAGGCCGTGGGGCATTTGCCATGCGCTCTCTGCCATTGTTGTAGTTCACAGCCTCCTTTTTATCCTCATTTTCACGGCCTTATCCCCCTCTCCCTTTGCCCTTTGGCTGAGGTAATTGGAAGGTTCAGATCTCCCCATCTGCCAACTGCATGTCCTTGTTAATGTGCACCCCCCCTTTAGTGTAACAGCCGGTATTCATGGGTCTGTTAAGTCTTTACTCTCTGGGAAGTTCAGGAATTCAGCGAGTCTTTGTCTGAGCAGCAGTCGATGGTATTTAGTAAGAGTTTCTGAGACTGGTGGTTTCTGCCTTCCTTATCTACGAGTCCCTGACCCAATCTCCGGGAATATTCACTCAGTTTTTGTTTTTTTTTTTTTTTTTTTTTTGTTTTCTTTTTTCTTACTGAGCCTTTTTTGGTTTTGCGATTATTCTCAGTGCCCTCATTCCCTGTCGTTCTGTAGCAGTTTCTGCATCTGGAGGCCTGGCTGCCACCTGCATCCCCTCTCTCCCCTGCTGAATGAGCTGCACTCTCAAGGTGTGGAGCATGGTACAAAGATGAGAGTTGCTGTAGCACATGAGAGGAGAAACAGCATTCGTTTAACCCATGGTCTGCCAGGGAGCCACAAAACCGTGTCCCATTCCCATCCTTTCCATGTTTGGACTGGTACATGAGCTGCTTTCTTGTATGCTTTGCTATCTGTTTCATCACTTTTACTTTGTCACCTATTTGCCAACAGCAGTTTGAGTCATTCAATTTTCCACAAACTCCTCTTTTTTTCTGCTAAAAGGTATTATGATCCCATCCCATGGTGAACTGTTGTGTTCCTCAGTGGATTGGTCAGCAGGAAGGTCAGGAGCTGGAGCTGTCTGGTTGGTTATTGCGAGGGCAGCTTGTAATCTAATGATGCCACTGAAATGAGAAATGGGTTCTGTGGCTCCTGATGTGAATTAGTTCGGGTTCCCAGGGCCTGGTCCATGGTGTTGTAGGATTTGTTCTGCTGGCCGTTCATCTTTTCCCCATTTTTGGCCACTCTCTCCAGCCAGGGCTGCATCAATTGACTGCTTTTCTCAATTAAATCATCAAATCCTTGGATTCCCAACTGATTTCCTTGAATTTTAGGTAGCAAAATAAACCCCAGTGCTGTAATATACCCTATATAACACAGACAGTGACACCACATGTTGGAGTGGGCAGAGGGATGATTCTCCCCATTTGTTTATAGTGAAGTTTTCCCAACATTGTCCATTTGCTGTTTCCCTGTGCAGCTTCACCCGTTTGTGTTGCAGGGTCAGATATCCTCCCCCTGGGCTCTGCCTTGAGCTGTGCAAATTCCATCAGTGCCAGCAGGCAGAGCTTGGGGTGAGGGGCAGAGGGAATCAGCCCAATTCCTGCCCCAGGCAAGAGACCCAGGTGCATTGTCCAGGCTTTGCCCAGCAGTGTTCATTTGCATTTCTAAAGCTCCTCTGGAGGCTGCCTGGAATGGTGCTTCTCTTCCAGGGCAGCCATCTGGTGAGTCACATGTGGCCCCCCCAGAATCTGCTTTTTTAAAATAAATTTTTAACTGTTTACCAGTTAAAAGTATTACAGTTAAAGCTCTTCAATTTTGCAAAATAGAACATCAAGGCGAACATGGAAAAACCCAGACCACAACTTGATTCTCACACTTCTGTCTCAAACCTACCTAATAATGTAAAGTGGGAATATTATGCGAATTTTTTCTCATATTGTTATTTTGTCGTTGAAAGAATCTCTTTAGTGTTAGAGAGTCAAGGCATTCCTTGGTTCTGGCCTGGATGTGCAACAGAAATAATTTCTTTCACAAATAGCCCGGCTTTGCAGAGAAAATCATTCCATGCCATGTGAGTTTTACTCGATTTTTCCTAGATTTTATGTAGTCTAGACCAATCTAAGTCCAGTGCTTTACTGTTCATTGCTTCCAAGTTGTGTAAGTTTTTAGCATTTGGTTTCCTGTTGCACCCGGATTTCTTCCCCTTTGATGTGAATTCGGTCTCCACACTCCTGGATTTCCTTCTCAGCCTTTTCCAGCCCAGGTGTCTCCAGCTCTGCCGGGGGCAGTGTCTGGGGTAGCTGTTGGTCGCTGTTTGCTGCTGGGCAATGTTGATGTTTTGTTGCTGGTCGTTATCTCTGTGGGTGTCTTTTGGGCTGTTCCCAGTCTGTTAGGATGTTAAACTGATCTCCATTGAGCAGTGTAACATCACTTTAAAAAGCTTTAAAATTCATTTCCCCAAGGCACAGACAAACCAAGCCTGAGCAGAGAAATAAGGTTTAAAAGAACCAAACTCGGTACATTTTTCAGCAGTGCAATGGCAGGCAGCCCAGAGTGTGGGTGTCAGTGAGCCCCAGAGTGGAATTGTGCCCTGGTGTTCCCCAGCAGCTGTGGCAGTGCAGGCCCAGGCAGCGCTGAAGCTGCAGCAGTGGCAGCAAGGCTTGGCCCCAGTGGCTGGAGATGGCAGAGGAGGGTGGGCAGGATTGCAGAGGATTCCAGGCGAGGATCTGTGGGCAGGCGCAGGGGCTTGGCCCGCTGTGGAGCCCTGGCTGCTGCTGCGTTGCCTTCAGGGCAGGCTCAGGGGCGGCCTCCCATCCTCCTGCTGCAGGCGGGAAGTGCAAATCTCCGGGGCTTCAGAGCCCTTGAGGCCAGGCTGAGGGGTCCCCCGTGTTGAGCTGTGCTGGCGGCTGTTTCTGGCCTCAGGGACACTTGGCATGGGCCCCTTGGCCACCAGTGGTGCTGCTTTGCACTCCTTGGGCAGGAGCCGATGTCCTGGCTGGGTGTTGGCAGCAGCAAAGTGCCAGGGCAGGCTCTGTGCCAGCCCAGCTTGCTGTGGGAGAATGTGCCTTGATATCTGCTCCAGTGGTTGCTGAAGCAGTGAGAATTGCTTTTGCCCCCCTGTTAGGTGCCATGGTGTCAGCAGAAGATATTGAAGCCTTCCTGCTCAGGGCATTTCAGTGCCAGGCTCTCACAGGCACCCACAGCTGCGCGGGTTGAGCTGAGCATGGGGCGGTGACCTGCGCTGTGTCTGATTGCCCTTCCTTCCCTGCCCTGGAACAGGGTGTTGCTTTTAGACACCACTTGTCCTGGTTGTTTCAGAGAGCTTTGGAGAGGCTCCATATCTAATTTTTCCTCTTTCCCTGTGCCTGCCCACACTTCTGGGTTCACCTCAGCATAGGCCTGGCCAGACATTTGACACAGAGGTACAACAGAACCGGCCTCTGTATCCCTTTTTATAATATTAATTTGTGTTCCCCGTTTAGCGATATAATCCCTTCCCAGTAAATCATGATAACAATTATGAGCAAATAAAAATTCACACATTTCAAACCCATCACCCACAACTGCTAACAGTGGTTGAATAAAACCACACATCTTTCCCACTAATCCCATGAATAATCAAAGACATTTTTGGCATTTTCCCCCTTTAGATCTAAGATTCAGAGTTGATTGAGAGGCCCCTGTGTCCATCAGGAAATGCCTCCTCTCAATGGAGACCCACCCTGAATGTTCTCAAGGGCTGCAGTGTGGAGGGTCCCTGGTGTGATGGGAGCTGTGACAGCCCTGGCAATCCATGTCCATCAAGTGGTGGACTTTCTGGTGCTGAGGGTGCTGCTGTCTGTGCTTGCAGTGTCCTTGTGCCCTGCAGCTGGAGCCCTGGTTCCTTGCCAGGGGCTGTTTGGGTGGGCTCTCCCCTGCCGAGGAGGGCAATGCCTCTGCCAGGTGCTTGTGGCCGAGCCGTGCCCTGGGTGCTGGGGCCCCCTTGGGCCCTGGGGTTGATCCCTCAGGGGCTGTAGGAACTGTGCCTTGGCCTTTGCCTTCAGCTTGGCCTTTTGCTGCTCCCTTCTTGCACTCACCTGCTGTGCCTTTGTGCCCAAGTGCTGCAGGGCCTTCTTGTGCCCCTCCTGCAGCCCCCTCAGTTCCTGTGGGTTCTCATCCTCTGACAGCTGCTGAGCTTTCTGCAAAATCATTTGTATCTCCAGTAACCCTAACAAAAGCCTTAAAAGATAATCTCCATGCTAAAACGTACATTCCGCCTTTCCCAGGTGTTCCTTGCTCCTCCTCCCTGTGCTCAGGGTGCCCTCCCCAGCCCGTAGCCCAGAGCCGCTCCCTGTCCTGCCGCAGTGTCCAAAGGCGCCCCCCGGCGGGCAGGGCCGGCAGCTGCCCGGGGCTCGTGGGGTCAGGCAGCGCCCGGCGCTGAGCCCCGGCTGCCCCACAGCCCCGGCCCGGCCCCGCAGCTCCCCACAGGCCCCCAGCCCGTGCTCCCGGTGCCGCAGCTCTGCGCCGGGTGCTGCCGCTGCCCCCCAGAGAGAAACCCCCTGAAACCCTGACCTCCTTGTTTTCCTGGCCGGGAAACTGGGGATACAAAAGATCTGGATCAGCTGACAAGTTTTGAGGCTAATACCCTGCTGGATAAACATCCCAATCCCCTCAGTATTTTTGTCTTCTTTCGCTTTTCCATCATCCTTTTCCTTCCCAGATAGATTCCTCCTGCAGCTTCTTGCCTTAACCATATTGCTCCACACTCCCCTTCACCCAATCCCTTTGCAGCACACCAACACCATCCTGTTGTCCAAATGCAAGGGGGATTTGGGGAGGTGGGAGTGGGGCAGCGCCAAGGCCGGGCCCCCCCGCGCTGTCCTGGCAGGAGCGGCTGCAGTGGGGACCGAGTGCGGGCGGGAGCGGCCGAGAGCCCAGCGCTGTCCCAGCCCGACCTGCCCCAGCACCATCCCTGCCCCTGCCGTGGGATGCTGTGGGTTTGGGGGGAAGAGGGAGCCAGCAGTGGGTGCTGGGCCTGGGGCAGGAGGAGAAGGGAAGGAGAAGCAGGGTTGAGGAACAAAAGGGTCAAACAATGCATGTGGGAGGAGAAGGTGGGATTGTGCAGGAGAAGGAGGAATAGCAGGAGGAAGAGGAGTGGGCAAGAGTAGGGACACAGGAGGAGGAACGGGAAGAGGAAGCAGGACAAGGTTCCACCTCTCCCTCTATCTGCAGCCTCTGACCCCAGCCCCAGGAGTGTTGCCCCCCCTCCATGTGCAGCAGATGACCAGGGATTGGGATCCACGATTTTCCCGAGGGTGAATGTTGGTGTTTCTGAGCTTTATTGGGCTAATTGTTGGTGCTTTGTTTTTTTGTGGGGGCTGAATCTATATTTGGAGGGGGCTTTTGCTGAATCTTGATGTTTGGGAAGTTTTTGATCTGTATCTTGATGTTTAGAGGACTTTTTTTGCTGAATCTTGGTGTTTTGGAGGTTCTTAGAGACACAAGATGCCCAATGACTTAATGAGATGAACTTGGGCAAGGAGGAGCTCCCAGTCGAAGACACTCTCATTTTGTTTTTTACCCATACCAGGATTTTTCATTCCTAGGGCATGTGTGAATGGAGGAGGAGGAAAAGCCCTGGAGATTCCGCACGAGGAGGGGCTGCAAACCCAGCCCAGGGAGCTGTGGGGAGGAAAGAGCCCCCCTGAGCCAGGAAGGTGGCCGGAGATCCAGCCCGAGCTCAGAGCTGGTGGAGAAGCCTCATGGCAGGGAGAAGCCCCACAAGTGCTTGGAATGTGGGAAGGGTTTTAGTCGGAGCTTGGACCTGATCCAGCACCAGGTGATCCACACTGGGGAACGGCCCAGCGAGTGTGAGGAGTGTGGGAAGCGTTTCAGCTGGAGCTCCAGCCTGAGGAGGCACCAGAGGATCCACACTTGGGAGAGGCCCTTTGAGTGTGGGGAGTGCGGGAAGAGCTTCAGCCAGAGCTCCATCCTGATGCAACACCAGAGGATCCACACTGGTGAAAAGCCCTTTGAGTGTGAGGAGTGTGGGAAGATCTTCAGCTGGAGCTCCAGCCTGATGCAACACCAGAGGATCCACACTGGGGAAAAGCCCTTTGAGTGTGGGGAATGTGGGATGAGCTTCAGCCAGAAGGGGAGCCTGATGCAGCACCACAGGATCCACACAGGAGGAAAGCCCTATGAATGTGTGGAATGTGGGAAGAGCTTTAGATACAGCTCTGGCCTGAGGAAACATGAGGGGATCCACACTGGGGAAAAGCCCTATGAGTGTGGGGACTGTGGGAAGAGCTTCAGCATGAAGTGGCAGCTGACAGAACACCAGAAGATCCACACTGGGGAAAAGCCCTACAAGTGTGGGGAATGTGGGAGGAGCTTCAGAGAAATCTGGGCCCTGATTCAGCACCAGGTGATCCACACAGGGCAACGACCCTACACCTGCTTGGAATGTGGGAAGAGCTATGGGTGGCACACTGACCTGAGAAAACACCAGCAGCGTGTTCACTCTGGGGAGAAGTCCTACAAGTGTCCCCAGTGCGGGAAGAGGTTTCACAGGAGCTCCGATCTCCTCAAACATGAGCGGATTCACACCGATGAGAGGCCCTTCCGCTGCCCCGACTGCGAGAAGGGATTCAAGCTAAATTCTGCCCTCACCCTGCACCGGCGCATCCACACCGGGGAGAGGCCCGACGAGTGTGGGGAGTGTGGGATGAGATTCTCATTGAGCTCAACTTTGACCAAACACCAACGGAGGCGCCACTAAGGGAAGCCCCGTGAGTGCCCTGAGTGTGGGAAGAGCTTTGTGTGCTGCTCCAGCTCCATCCCCCATGGGAGGATCCCTGTTGGATGATCCCCAGTGACCCTTGTTTGTCAGAGCCCTGGTGATCTGTGGTCCTGGTGATCCAAGTTGGAAGGCATCTAGCTGGGGGGCTCCACATCTTCCTGGTTCCCTGAGGGTACCTAGATAAACCCAGCAGCAGGAACATCCATTGGGACGCAGACCTATAATGGGAATTCCATGGGGAGAGCAGATTTTTCAACTTTCAACCCCATAAAATCTTTTGCATTCAATTCTATCTTCCTGTGACATCAAGGAGTATTGAATGGTCTTGGAGGTATATTCTGGGTTGACTATTTGGTGCTTGTATCCCCAGTCTGTTCTGTTTGTGCTGAAAAAGAAGTTTTGCACTTTCAAGACTTGTCCTGAGAGTGAAAGGGGGAGAGAAGAAGCACGGAGTTTGTTTTCAGAAACCGCACCCACTCCTCCACATTCGTGTTCCTGCGCTGTGTTGTCTGCGGATGGACAGACAGCGGGACAGAGCTCTCCTTTCCTTTTAGTTAGTTTTATCTAGCTGAACCAAACAAGTTCTTTGGACTGTGGGGTTTTTCCCCTTTCTTTGGACCTGTTTAAACCTGCTCTGGCCTGAACACCAGAAGAGCACGGGCAGCTCACACCTGTGGCCCACTGGGCTGGGCCTGGCCTGCGACATTTCCAGCGTCGGAGGGACTGATAAGAGACTGAGTGAGCTGAGCCTACAGACCATGGAGGGACTTTGTGAGTTTGTCTCTCTTTTAGAGCGGCAAGAGATTTTATTGTTTCATATTATTTAGGTTTTATTGTTTAATAAACAGTTTTTTCCACTTTTCTCCAAGGAGGTATTTTATTTTCCCTGAACCAGTTGGGGGAAGGGCCAATTGAATCTGCTGTCTTAAAGGAACCCCTTTGTGGGTTCTCTCCCAAATTTGCCCTGAACCAGGACAAGGTCTTTTCCAACTTCATGGATTCCATGATTTTAATTTCCTATTGCCCAAGGGTGTCTTCTGTAGCCAAATGGTGAAAAACTAGGGAAAAGACCAAGATTTTGGAGACAGTGGGGTAGAAACCCCACCAAAAAAGATTCTTCCCTTCCACCTAAGCAGTGGATCCTCAGCTGGTACGGACAAGGAAATCCTTTTCTTTTGGCCTTGATTTTGTTTTAATTTCTATTTATCCCTTTAAAATATCCAATATTGAGGTAAAAACAGACATTGAACTAAGACTTGGCTGTGGTCAGGGTAGGACACATGGACACATGGAGAGAGACTTGGGGACACATGGATATTAACAGGGATGCGGCCATTTGTGGGGACATGGGGGGACACGGGCATGGATGGAGATGTGGGGGACAATGACAGGGATGGAAACATGGTGGGGAGACAGCCATGGGTGAGGACATGGTGGGACATGGGCAGTGACAGGTGGGGACATGGCCATGGCCGGTGCCATGGGGGGGACTTGCAGGGGATGTGGGGGATGCTGGGTTTGAGAGGGTTGAGGGTTCCTGGGAGGGACCTGGGGCTTGCTGAGGCCTTTGGGGACCCCAGGCTGAGCAGCTCCAGCTGTGCTGGGAGACCCTGGGGGAGGTTCTGGGGCAGCTGCTCAAGGACCCCCTGACCTGGAGCCCCAGCCAGGCATTGGGCTCCTGGAAGGGGATGAACGTCCTTGTCCCAGGAGGGAAATCCCAGCACCCCCAGGGTGTCAGGGGCAGCTCAGAGGCCGCAACAGGGAGGGGAGAGCCAGAGAGAGCTGTCACACTTCTAAGCTAAACCCCAAACGTCCCAAAACTGAGGGATTCCTCCCAGGAAAAAGCAGCCAGGAGCTGCTAGAATAGACGGAAAGGGGGAATGTGACCCTCCAGACTGAGCAGGAGGGGCCTGCATCCCCCAAAACCAAGCCCAGGGGTGAGGGCTGGGGCTGGGGGCACAATGGGGAAGGGGTGGAAGAGCAGGGGAAAGAGGATTCAGAGCGCGAGAGGGATGGGATCCCCAAACTGAGTTGGGAGGGGTCTTTGTGTTGGAGGAATTATGAGTGGGGGAAGGGAATGGAACAGAAAAAGAGCGGTTCCATGGGGATCCATTTGTGTCCCCATCATTCGATTCCTGGAGTGATTCCCTGGGGCTCTGGGGGGGTATGGATCCACACTGGGTGGGTCCCCAAGCCCCCTGCCCATCCCTGGGGGGTTCATGGGGGGTTCCCTCCACTCAAATGCTGGTGATGCTGCAGCCATGGGGGAGAGGTGGGATCTGGAATGGGCAGGGAAGGAAGAGCAATAGGAAGAGGAAGGAGAGGAGGAGGAGGAGGATGGAGAAAAGGAGGAGCAGGAACGTGAGGAGGAAGAGGAGGAGCCCCAGCAGAACCACGCTTTTCCCGCCTGCCTGCTGAGTCTGCAGCTCCCCTGGCCCTGGCAGCATCAATCCCCCAGATCCCACAGGTGAGCAGGGAGGGGGAACTTGCCCTAAATCCACTGGGGGGGCCTCTGGGAGGATTTGTTTGCAGGGTAGGGGATGTTTGGATCTTGCAAGTCCCCAAGGGTGAGACACAGTTGCCCCTTTGGAGACTTGGGCAGGGTTCCTGTGGCAAACTGTCTGTACTGGCTGGGGAGGTGGTACCAGTTGTGGGGGGACATTGGCATCAGAGTGGGGAGAGCAGCAAAGGCCAGTTCTGGCAGCCTGGAGGGGTGGGGGAGGCTGGAGATGAGCAGGGTCTGGGCCTGCCTGACTGTGAACAGGGCTGTTACTTCTGGAGCTGTACTTGGTCAGCAGGACCAAGGGCTCACCCACTGTTTTTCCCCAAGCCAGGATTTGTCAATCCCAAACTTTGTCTGGATAGAGCTGGAGCAGGCTGCCAGGAAAAGGAAGATGGCCTGGGACACTGAGGCAGGTGAGGAAGAAGTCACTGCCCCTTTCCCCCTCTCCTCTGCTCTGTGTCTCAGCCCAGCATTGCCCCTGGCTGCAGGACAGCCCCACTGCTGACACCACCCTGCCAGTGATTAATTGGTGGGATCCCTTCCCCTTCCCTCTAGCACAGAGGCAAATCCCATCCTCTCCTTGTCCACAGCTCCTTCCTCTTCTCTTTCTGTCCTTCCTTCCTCATTCCTTCCTCTCCTTTTCTTTCCTTACCCCAGGCACTGAGCAGCAGATGGAGACCAGGGAGGACAAATCCCTGTGGTATTCACATTTCTTTGAATAGAGACATAATTCTCTCTCACAGGATTTTTCCTGGGAAGCTGTGGAAAGGCTGAGAAAGCTCAGAAAGGAAGAAAACAATTCTTATCTCACTTGCTGCACCTGTTGTTTGGCAGATGTGGAATGTGTTATTGAGATTGCTTACCGAGAGTGATTTGTTAATTGGGCTGTAGTGATGGTTGTTTGGACTGATTGACCAATTAGGTCAAAGCTGGGTCGTGACCGTCTGTAAAGGGTCAGAGGGTATTTTTAGTATGTAATTTAGTATAGATTTAGTATAGCAATAGTGTAATGTAGTATAATATAGTATAGAATAAAGCATCTGTTCAGCCTTTAAAATCATGGAGTCAGAGCACATATTTCCTTGGATGGGTGAGACAAAGTAGAAATTTAACAGGATAGAAATGCATTTTTGGATTTAGGTGAAAAGTGCTGTTCTGAGCCTGTAACTTGTTTATCTGTGCTTAAGATTCCCTGTTCTCACAAGAGAGGAAAAAAATCAAAGAAAAAATCTTGTGCTCACAGAATGGCCTCGACCAAGAGAAGGAATTCAAACTCCCAAGATAAGCGGAGGCCCCTTTGTCAGGGCCAAAGGCTGAGGCTGACCAGAGAGCTCTCTGCGCAAAGGGCAAGGACTGATAAAAACTAATTGCAACCTGTAACGTGAAATCAGTAAAATGAATATGAATGAGACAATATGCATATGTATAAGCAAGGGGGAATTCTCAAAGGTGCGCGTGTCCTTTAGGGGGAACAACGATTCCCACATGCGTCCAGTGCTAAACATACTGGCTTTACAACTTTTTACAAAGTTGTGGAGTTTCCCCTTTTTTTCCACTAATCATTTTGGTGAGCCAGCCAGGAGATTGACTGTCCCTGCAGGGGCGGAAGGGAGGACAGACTCCTGGGTGCTCCCTGGGATTTTCCTGGAGGAGCTCTGCTCCATCTCGGCTTGCCTCCTGCGGATACAGACAATGACCTGCTGCTGTGCAGATACACGGTATGTCTGTCAGAGGGCCCAGGGGAGATAGGGTTGCTGATAAGTCACTCAGAGACATCTGAGTGCAC
Organism: Zonotrichia albicollis; assembly: GCF_047830755.1. Classification (NCBI taxonomy): domain Eukaryota; kingdom Metazoa; phylum Chordata; class Aves; order Passeriformes; family Passerellidae; genus Zonotrichia; species Zonotrichia albicollis. Next base: position 2,445,064 of record NC_133849.1, read on the forward strand.
AGCCTAGTCCCTCTGCTTGCAGGCAGCCATCGACCAGGAGCACGGTCAGCGGCAGAAGTTCCCGGTTGATAGCGCGACTGGGAACAGGTTCATTGTTCAATAGAGCGGCTGCTAGCGACTCTGGGGTGAGCCAAGTGAACCCGAACATTGTGTGCTTGTGGTGTCCTGACATTGTATGGCTAATGCATTGTGTGGTTAATGTTAGCGTGTTTATAATCGTGTGAGTGCGTGGTGTATAAAACAGACCGAGTGAGTGAGTGAGTGTACCCACGGCGTGTGGGGGTAGTTCTACCCGTGTCTGAAGCAGCCAGGTGAGGCCCAGAGCACTGGCTGGGGCAGGCTGTGAGGGCAGGGAACACCCCGTGGAGTAGTGGAGCAAGTGGAGAAAAGTGGGTGAGGACATTTATTAATTTATTCTGTTTAAAGGTGATGATGTGTGATTTGTGTAGATTGTGCACGTTTTAACCATGGCTAGAGGGGATTTCTCTGGCCCCGCAGTTTGGACTTGGTCCCTGGAATTTTATTGTGTGCTGTTATTTTGCTTGTGTCCAGAGTGTGTGAGGACCAGAAGAGGCTGATAAGCTGGTATGGGTAGATGCTGAAGTGTTGTATGCTGGGTTGTGTCAAGAAAAGTGGGCACTCTTAAGAGATACCCTATTGGAATATGAATCCCAATATTACCAGGTAGATTGTGCCTGGGCCAGTGTGACCCTCGCTGCTGAGCCAAAGGCGGCTTGTGTGGTGCTTTACCCCAGAGACACCTTTAGCTTGCTGGTGATTGCAACCGGGCACTAAACAAGTCCAGGCTTGTTAGGAACTCCGTTACCTCAGGAAGAAGACTTCAGGCAAAGGTGAGGAGTAAAAAGGAGAGGATTCTGACGGAGGGTTATATGCAGTGGTTTATTCCATGGTTACAGAGGTCTGAATCTTAGGGAGACCTCCAACAGAATCCTGAGCACATGGCGTGCTTCACCTTTTATGCTCAGGGGGAGGGGAGGGGAGGGGAGGGGAGGGGAGGGGAGGGGAGGGGAGGGGAGGGGACAGGTGAGCCACCAACCAGGTGGGGGGGGGCGGGGTCTCAAGGGGCGAGGGACACCTAGGCAGGCCAATGACCTCTGGGCCTGAGGGGCATCCTTTGACCAACCCCACGACGCCTTGTTGATATGTTAAGCCTGATTGACAGGTCTCACTCAGCAAGGGGGCGAGGGGAGAAGTGGAAGAGAGGTATTGCCACACCTGGGAGGTGACCAGAAAGTTTGAAACACACCGCAACATCTCCCCCTAGTTTTGTTTAAAAAGAAGAGGACTGGGCTTGTAGTGCAGAATGCTTGCCAAACCATGGTTCATAAATCAGTTCTTCCTCTACAGGAGGGTCAGTGTTTTCCACTGAGGCTTCCAGGTCATCCATTGGAGCACTGAGGGCTTCCAAATGGTAGACCTCAGGAGGGGGGGATGAGCTTGAAATTAGCTTGAGGACGATGCGTTTGATTAGTCCAAAAAGAATGCTAACAACTACAATTACTATAACTAAAATAAACAGCACTAAAAACAGTTTTCAGAATAGATCCCAACCAGCCCGAGAGTCCCCAGCCATTGAACAGTCCATTCAGCCCGTTGTCAGTTTGTCTGATGATGTCCGAGAGCTTTGCCAAGGTAGTCCATACGTGGTTTGGACTGAGGGACTATGCAGGATATCGCAGGTGGGATGATCATGAGTAGGACGAGAAGCAGGCTCGGTCTCATGGCATCACAAGGCTACACACAAACAGTGGGATCCAAACTGGTACAAGAACTTGAAACAAACATATATTACAAACTATTCCAGATAGGAGGCTTAAATGGAATTTCCTCTAGAGAACGTGTGCGGCGTTTTCTTCTCCAGGCAGCATGAGCAACCTGGGGCGCTTCTGCAGATTTCTCTGAGACTTTGGGAACATAGGGCTTTACCCATTTGGAAGGAACCCACCTTAAACCAGAGGGGGTTGACACACAGGTGTATCCACGTCCCCAAGTAACCAATTTGTAAGGTCCCACCATTTTCCAAGTCTCAGGGTCCTTTACTAAAACTGGAGGTTTTTCTTTCATCAACCTGTGACTGCTCCCCCCAAAGTGGCGTAGGATGGGTGGGTTCAGGCTGTCAAAAGAACAATTCAGAAAATTGATTGTGAATAGTGCCCTGGTTAACCGGATGTGGGGAGGTTCTACCTTCAGAACTTGTTCCTGCTGGTCCAGGACCCTTTTAATATCACAGTGAGTTCTTTCTACAATGGCTTGACCTGTAGGGGAGTAGGGGATGCCAGTTTTGTGCTCTACTCCCCATTGCTGCAGGAAGCTCCTGAATTCCTTGGATTTATAAACAGGCCCATTATCAGTTTTCAGCTCCTTGGGGATGCCCATAAAAGAAAAAGCCTGTAAGAGGTGCTTAATAGCATCAATAGATGACTCTCCTGTGTGGGCAGAAGCATAGACCGCTCCAGAAAAGGTATCTACACTAACATGAACATATTTCTGCCGTCCAAAAGCCTGTATGTGTGTTACATCTGTTTGCCACAGTTCACAACTGTTCAGCCCCCTTGGGTTTGCTCCCATACTCACTGTAGGGAGTGCATGTTGTTGGCAATTTGGGCAAGTGGCCACAATAGCTTTGGCCTGTTCTCGAGTGATGTTAAACTGACGAACCAGGCCAGGTGCATTTTGGTGGAAAAGCTGGTGGCTGATTTTTGCCTGTTCAAAAACATTTGGGAGAGTGGCCATCACTGCAGGTGCAGCAAGAGCATCTGCCCTTCTGTAGCCTTCAGCGATAAACCCTGGCAAGTCAATGTGTGACCTGACATGCATCACATAAAATGGTTGCTCTCGATGAGTGACTAACTTTACCAGTTTTGAGAGCAATTCAAAAAGTGTGATGTTAGACACTTCTTGCAGTATTGCTTGATCTGCCCTGGATACTACTCCTGCCACGTATGCAGAGTCTGTAATCAGATTAAATGGTTCTGAGAACCTTTCAAAAGCCCTAACAACCGCAGCCAATTCAGCAACCTGAGGTGAACCTTCCACCTCAGCAATGTCTGTCTCCCACTGCTGGGTTTGAGGATCCCTTCAAGTCATAACAGACTTGTGGGACCTCCTGGACGCATCTGTAAAGACAGTTAGAGCCCTTTATAAAGGTCTCCTACTTAGAGCACTTCTCAATTTTAAAGTAAATTGAACATCTTGTTCAAACAATTTGTGAGCGGGCCGCGCTACCGAAATTTGTCCTGAGTAGGAATCCAGAGCAAACTGCAACACTACATTTTCTTGAAACAATTGTTCCAGTATTTTCATAGTGTTTTGACCTGATTTTAACTGAACTGGAATGTGAATGCACTTAAAATCACATCCTGCTAACTCCCTGATCCAGGTCCTTGCTTTCCGGATCAGTTCCGCTAACAGCTCCTGAGGCTTTGTCAGTCTCTTGGACCTTTTGTGACTGAGGAAAACCCATTCTATGATCAAGAGAGAGTCCCTTTTGTCCCGGACCTTTTTTGGTGTGTTCTTTGCCTTAGGTGTTTGTTTTTCCTCCCACTGGAAAATAATTCCATGGAGGTGTGGCAACTTACCTAGGATGATAAATTTGAATGGCAGGTCAGGCCGGTATCGGTTGGCCTGTCTTGTGGACATTGCAATCTGAACCTTTTCTAGAGCTTTCCGTGCCTCTGGGGTAATAGACCTAGGAGCACCTGGGTCCTCTCCCCCTTTCAATAAATCGAAGAGAGGGGCAAGGTCTTCGGTAATCAGACCAAGCCACGGTCTTACCCATTTCAAAACCCACACAACTTGTGGACATCCGCAAGGGTCTTGATCCTTGGATTGATTTCTAGTTTTTGAGGAACAATGGTCCTATTTCCAATTTCTAGGCCCAAATACTTCCAAGGTGGCATCTTTTGAATTTTCTTTTCCTGGAGCTCGAACCCTGCAACAATCAATGCATCGATGGTTAGGTCAAGCGCATGTGTTAGTAAATCATCATTGGGAGCACACACAAGGATATCATCCATATAATGATAGATGATGGCCTTCTCTGCGGCTGCACGTACTGGGGAAAGCAGGGAAGAGACATACCACTGGCAGATAGCTGGAGATACCTTCAGGCCCTGAGGAAGAACGGTCCAATGGTACCTTTTCATAGGGGATTCCATGTTGGTGGAAGGGACAGAGAATGCCAAACGCGGTGCATCGTCAGGGTGCAAGGGGATTTGGAAAAAACAATCTTTAATATCAACAACAGCTAATTTCCAATCTTGGGGAAGCATTGTTGGGGATGGCATACCAGGTTGGGGAGAACCCATATCTTCAATTACATTATTAATTTGTCAGAGGTCATGATGAAGTTGCCATCTCTTTTTGTCAGCTTTTTGGATGACAAACACTGGAGAGTTCCATGGGGACATGGTCTCCACAATGTGGCCCTTTTTTAGTTGCTCATCTACTAGTTCTTCAAGCATCTTTATGTTTTGTTTACTGAGGGGCCACTGTTTCACGTCAACTGGTTTGTCTGTTTTCCACTTCAGTTTTTTGATGAGGATGAGGCGCTGTTGTTCAATGATGCTGCACGAAGAAGCTGTGGAGAGTCTGGAATATCAATTGTGACACCCCACTGGGCCAATTAATCTCTCCCTAACAAAGGTTCTGAATAATCTAACACAAATGGACGGATAATTGCCAATTGTCCGTTTGGTCCCTTGATTTGAACAATGCTTTTAGATTGTCTTGCCAATTGCTGACCTCCTACACCTTGAAGGTGACCAGCAACATTTTGCAAAGGCCAATGTGCTGGCCAGTCTTGTACTGGAATCACTGTGCATTCTGCACCTGTGTCTACAAGCATCTCAATACATTTTGACTCCCCACCTCCACTGACATTGCACCATAATTTGGGTTTGTCTTTCCCAATAACTTGGACCTGGGCAACTGTGGGCCCTTGTTTTTCAGTACTTTCAGGTAAAGATGGTACAGGGATAGCTTGTGCAACAATTTGTCCCTTGGGAAGAAACAGGGGTAGGTGGAAACAGTACAGGCCGAGAACGAATTGCTAAGGATCTGATGTTGTCATTCCTGGAGCAATTTCGATCTCTTGTGGTGTGTGTTCGGTGTCCCCAATGACGATGTACTTACAACGAATTCGGTTCCAAGTACCCTTCTGTTCAGGATTTACAGAGACAAAGTGCCAGTCAGTGTCCTTCAGGTGGAGTGACTCTGTCAGCTGCAACCTGTAAGGCTCATTGACAGAAGACGTGGTTAACATAGGATTACCTAAATCATAACAAAGGTTATTTTGTTTCACTTTCAACAGTGGACCAGCAGACTTGGTCTTTGAAGCACCTGCTTCACTTACACAAATATTAATATTATCGTGCGCTTGATTTGTTTTGCTACCCTTATTCCCTTGGCCTGCTCTTTTTGTGTCTGCACGCCTGGCAGGCGGGCGCTCCCTTTTCAGTTTTTTTGTTGTTGTTGACCCACAGGGAGTGTTTGTAGTTGTCCTCCCCTGCCATTTCTAAATTCATCAAATTCCCTTTTCAGGGGGCACTGGTTACTCCAGTGCCCAAGGTTGTTACAAAGCAGGCATGGTTTTGTGGGCTCAACCATTGCTGGTCTTTGCTGCTGCCCAGGGTACTGCTGTGCTGAGGGAAAAGGCGCAGGGCTGGCAACGGTGACACGCTGAGGTGGTCTTGGCAGCAGCCTTGGTCTGGTGTCTTCAGCCACACTCATCAGAGGCACTTTCCTGTTACAGACTAGAAGCATATCTTTTAGTGTAGGGGAAGGTTCTATAGGAAGGCTCAGGATTGCCGCTCGACACTGTTCATTTGCATTTGTAAACGCTATTTCCTCTAAAATCTCCTCCCTAGCATTCACTTTTTTAACTTGTATTTCAATTGCTCTAGTTAACCTTTCTACAAATTTCAAAAAAGGCTCTGATGGTAACTGTTTAATTTTAATATAGGGCTCCAAAGGTCCCTCAGGTTGGAGGGAAAAGAATGCTTTTTCAGCTGCTTCTTTAACTTTCTCGAGTGTTAATGCAGGAATTGCAGTAGCTTGGACAGAGGGCGAAGACCATTGACCCTCACCACAGAGGTGCTCAATGGTGATAGGGTTACCACTGTTGTCTTTTGCTCTGTTTGGATCAGCATGCAAGCCTGGGAGAGCATCTTTTAGCAGTTGTTTCCATGCTAATTCCCATAATTTGAATTCTGTGGAGGTCATGAGGCAGGAAAAAAGCTGTTTTAAATCATGTGGAATTACCACAATCCTACTCAGTTCAGTATTTAAAAGGCCACGGAAATAAGGACTGTGTGTACCATATTCTTTATGAGATTTACAGATCTCTTTAATCAAATGTCATCCAAAAGAACTCCAATTAGCAGCTGGGGCTGCTCCCCTCTGAGCGGCAGACTGAAAGGTAACAGGAGCTAGTGACAACATGGGATTATGCATTGGGTCTGCTGTTCCCTGCTCTGTATCCCGTGAATCAGAAGCATTGGGATCACAGCTACAGGTTTGGGGACAGGCAGTGGGTGTGTCCCCACCGTGGGAACCCGGGGAGGGGGTGGGGACGCAATGGGCAAAGGGGGCAAGGACAGGGGGCTGGCAAGTGGCCGGGACCCTGTGGGAACATGGGGCGGAGTCAAGGGGCAGGCAGAGGGTGGGGACGCCTGGTGACATCACGTCAGCAGACACCCCCTGGGAGGAGTAGAGGGGCGGAGCTGAGGGCACTGCAGTAAAGGGAGGGGGAGGGGGAAGGTGTCATGAGGAACAGGAGGAGAGGGGGATGGAATTTTGGAATGCTTAAGAGGAATTTGGGAAGAAGAAGACCAGGTTTGGGAAGATGCCACATGGCATCCACCATCTTGTGGATCCCATAGGGACTGGGGCCCATTTTGGGCATCACTGCTCTCTGGAAAGCTGACACGTGCTCTGGGTTTCAGAGCAGGGGACACAGGGGATTGGGAAAGGTTCCACGCAGCCTGGCCAGGGCCTTGTGAACAGGACAACTCAGGCATTTTAGCAAACTCTGGGAATTGACTTCCCAATGAGTGTGCTGTCTTTAAAATACCAAGCTTTGGGGTAAGAGGTTTAGGGGTTTTAGAGCTAGGAGAGGGAGAAACAGGGAGAGCAGAGATACATGGCTTGGCATTTGACTTTTTCTCCAATTCCTTTTGTTTGAGCAAGGCTGTTCGAATTTGTAAACTGCAGAACACAAATTCAGCTGAGGGTGCATTGCCAGATTGTCCTAAAGTTATCAATTCATTCCCAACTTTATCCCAGAATTGAATATTGTGGATTTCTTCAGGGGAGATTTTTGGGAAGTGTAGAAAAAGCCATCTTATAAACTGTTTCAATTTTCCTTTAGAGAACTTCACATTACCACTGGCTAAAATGCTAACAATATTATAATACACCCCTTTTTGTACAATGCTGAGTTTCGAACCCATGTTAGATGTAAAAGGCAAAGTACTAAATCCCGCCTGACTGAAAACAAAGCCAAAATCAGCTACCGATTTCTAAAAAAACCCCACAGATAGGAAAGCGATAACGAACAGACAAAAGTTTCACAATGCAGCTGTATATACTGCTTTTAAAATTCCTGGGCAGCAGCAGCAGGGCATGCCCTGCCGAGCTGAGGCAGACACAAAGCCTCCCCCCGCCGTGGAATGCAGCCCCCCCGCGAAGCTGAGAGAGCAGCCACGCCACGTGGCAAGCCTAAACCGGGGGGCCCCCCGCCGCCGCGTGTGCAGAGAACACCCCCCACCCTGCACTGAGAGAGATCCCCCGGCCATGTGGCAAGCCAAAACCGGGGTCCCCTGAGCAGAGAGAGAGAGAGCAGAGTCCCCCTCCCCCGCACAGAGAGCCGAGCACGCTGCGCTGCCGAGCCGGGGGGAAGGGCAGAGAGCACTCCCGCTCCGGCGCGAATTCTAAAAGAGAACAACACACGCGGCAGAAAGCTAAAAGCCTAGAATGCAATGAATTCCCTCTGTGGAGGCTGCGCAGCCAAAAATGCAAAAGGCGAAAAAAGGAACAGAACTCACGGCAGAGTCTGTTTTTTTTTTTTGCTTCTGCTCCACTGAGACCAGAGATACTCACCCGAAATGGAAGCTGTAGCTGGCTGGGTCTAGGCAGGACTCTTCACCGGAACAAGACCTCTCTATGGGCAAGAGAGGCTGCCCTGTTCTTCCTCTGGAAAATCTTCTCACTAAAATGGAGCTGGGCTTTCCAGAGGCGCTGAACAGCCCACAAAACTTCTTCTGGGAATATTTCCAAAGTCTCTAGCTGAGAGCAATGCAACCAACACTCTTTAAGCTGGGTGCACGGCTGCCAGAAGCCTGTCCAAGGTAGTGAGAGTCTGTTTGGGGCTGCAGAGTCGCCTGCCCGACTCAGGGACGCCAAAATATTGGAATATGTATCCCAATATTACCAGTTAGATTGTGCATGGGCCAGTCTGACCCTTGCTGCTGGGCCAAAGGCAGCAGCTGTGGTGTATCACCCCAGAGACACCTTTAGCTTGCTGGTGGTTGCAGCTAGGCAGCCGAAAAAGTCCAGGCTTGTTAGGAACTCGGTTTACCTCAGGAGGAAAGCTTCAGGCGAATGGTGAGGAGGAAAAGGAGATGGATTCTGCTGGAGGGTTTAATATCCAGAGTTTTATTCCATGGTCACAGAGGTCTGAATCTTGGCAACAGCTCAACAGAATGCCAACCGCATGGCCTGATTCACCTTTTAAGCTCCCCGGGGCAGGGGGAGGGGAGGGGACAGGTGAGCCACCAACAAGGTGGGAGGGGCAGGGTCTCAGGGGAGGATGACACCTAGACAGACCAATGACTTCTGGGCCTGAGGGGCATCCTTTGAAAGTGACAAACCACACGATGCCTTGCTGGAATGTTAAAACTGATTGACAGCCCAGCAGGGGGTGAGGGGGGAAGGGGAAGAGAAGTATTGGCACACCTGGGGAAGGGACCCGGAAGTTTAAAACACACCGCAACACTTTGGGAGGTCCCCTCCTCCCCCCCTCCATTCCGGGCTCCCCCCTTCGCCCCCTTTTCTGCCTTCTCCCCCCCGTCCCAGCGCCTCCCGCCCCCCCGCTCACTCCAGACCTCCGCACCGCAGCCCGGGGGGGCTCCCAGCACCACCAGTGCCACCAGCAAGGCCCCAGCTGCCGCCCCTCGCCCCATGGCCGGGGCCGGGCAGGGAGCAGCAGCCCCAAAGCAGCCGCGCTGCGCTGGGAGCGCCAGTCCGGAGCAGGGCGGGCTCGGCAGCGCCGCGCGCTCTCATTGGCTGCCGCCGCTTCTGGGCAGGGATCGGCCACGAGCTCTGCCCGGCAACCGATGAGGCAATCCAACGTTCAGAGCTCTCATTGGCTAAGATGCCGCCTGCCTGGGGTCCCATTGGCTGAGACCTTTCCGGGACGCTGCAGCCCTGGGCTGGGGATTTTTTGGGGAGGGGTAACCTTGAGGCGCTGGGCAGGTGGGAGCGGGGATAGAGAGGCGCGGGCTGTGGTGGACAATCAAAGCCGCTCACTTCAAATTTAGCTCCTATTTTTGGGTTTTTGAGCTAGTTCAGGATTTTCTGTTCGGATCCCTTTGTCTCGCTGTCCTGGTTTGAAAAGGAAGTGAGATTTCTTGGGATGCCGTGGTCAAAACAATCAGTGCTCAGATTTGAATATTGGCACCTGGTGTGGCCCCTGAGGACATGGATTCACCTCTGAGCACACAGGGGGTTAAAAGCAGAGAACTCCCAGGGGAAGCTCTCTTGGTTCCGTGGGTGAAAGGTTCAGAGCTGCCCTGCCCGGCTGCGGGCTGGGTGCGGGAGGGGAAGCCATGCGGCCGGGTGAGGGGAGCCGGGCCTTGGACAGAGAAGGGAGGTGAAGGCCCCTGCACGATGGAAGGGTGGAGGAGCACTGAGAGGCATCGGGCAGCGGTCACAGAGAGAGAGAGAGCCGGTGTCTGTGCCTGTGCCACCTTGAAATTTGCAATCTTGTGTTTGCAGCACAGCCAAGAAGGAGAAGGGGTGCAGAGAGAAGGTGCCTGGCAGGGCCAGCATGGGAGTTCTGGGCAGGCAGAGCCGGAGATTTTAACCTTTTTCTTGGATGATGGAAACCTTACAAATGCTGATCCTCCTGGAGCTGAATGAGAAGAGAGATAGAGATGAGATAAGAGGAGATGGGCTACAAGAGAAGTTGAGAAGAATCTTAGGAGGGAGGAAATGATGGATTGGCCTTTGGCTGGACTTTTCTTGTATAGCCATGGACAGAACCATTTTTCCTGTGACACAGAGACTGCATTTAGGGGGAGGCAATGGCTCGGAGCCAAGAGAGTGCAGGGATGTGATGTGAAGGAGTGGCATGAACAGAGATGGATGAGGAGGGTGGTGGTGCCCTCTGCCTTCAGTGAGGAAGAAGATCTTTGTTCTTGAGACCCCTCGGCCCCAGGCGGTGAATTTGGGAGGGACAGGTGTCCCAAAAGTGAGAGACTGTGCTCATTTTTGGAACTGGGCAAAGCATCCTTAAAAGAGGAACCCCAGAAGCAGCTCTGGTCCATGTGCAGTGGTGAGAGCACTGGGCATGGAAGGAAGATGTCACCATGGGAAATGATCTCCGGGCGGTGCCACGTGTGACATGGAAACACAAGAGGTTTCAACTGTGTTTCCTGGGGGAGCCTGTGGCACAAGAGGGACTCCTCTCTCCTTGATGAACTGAGAGTTGATTATCTGAGGGGTGGTGATGGACTGAGAGTTGGTGACCCGAGGGGTGGCAACTGAATTGCGAGTCCAAGGTTTTGCCTTACTGTGATGTATTGGGAATATGGTTGGGGGGAAGAGGAATGTTTGGAAGGTTTTCATTCTTTCTGTGTGTTTCTTTTATATATTGTAAGTTAATAAAGTTTTTTTTCTTTGTATTCCGAATCTGAAGCCTGCTTCACTCTGTTCCTGGTCACATCTCACAGCAGACACCAGGGAGAATGTATTTTCATGGGGGCACTGGCATTGTGCCAGCATCGAACCGTGACACCAGGGAAAATGGCTGCTCGTGCCAGTCCATCCCCTTGCCCAGAAGGCACCCGCTTGTGTTTGGGCACGAGCTGCTGGCCACAGCCAGACGGGCAGCACCCGCAGCATTGGCCATCAGATGGTGGGCTGATGTTTTTATCCAGAGAGCAAGAAAAACAGCCAGAAGCACACAAGGCAACTTGACAGCATCTCTGTAAGAATGTCATTGTCCTGTGAAAGTCAATAGTGGATGGTGGTTCTGTGCTGCAGATAATCACTTTAAGTAAAAATCATTCCAGGACGGGACAACAGCTTCTGCCTTCTGACTGATACCAAGTGTCTGGGTTTGGAAAGACAGGAGTCTGCTAAGGAAGGCAGGAGCCTCCCCTGAAATGGACAATGTAAACCCTCCCCACCCCTCCTGATTGCTATAAATTTTAAATTAGGAGGCTCTTAGGCAAAAGTATGGGAGCAGGAAATAACAGTTCTTTAATAGGGAAAAGAAAAAAAAAGAATAAAATAAACAATGCAGTACACTAGAACAACACTGACAGAGTCAGAAGCCAACCTGACTCCCTGTGGGGTGTTGGTAGCAGTCCAATTGGAAATGTGGCTGCAGTCCTCCTACAGGGTCAGGGGTGGGTCTGTTGGAGCAAGGGGGTCCTGCAGCGAAGGATGTATTCTTCCTCTGAAGATCCAGTGGAAGAAGAGGCAGCTGCTGTTCATCTGTGGAAGCCAGTGGAGAAAGCTGTGCTGGTGTCTCAAAAACCTCTGGATTATATCTGGGTAGGAATGCTTGGCTCCTCCCTCTGGGCGGAGCATCTCACAATGGGATGTTTTAGTTCTTATCAGTCATGCAGTGACATTCAATAGTCTGTTATCAGCAGATGTCCCCTCCCGAGGGAGGTGAATGTGGTCACTCAAAGAGAGAGATAAGGCAAACTGCCCACTTGACAAAGGTAATCTGCCATACAGATGGTAATTGAAAACATCCTGCACTGCAATCTTCAACAGTAGGATATTTTTGAAAGAAAGGAATGAGGTATTCACACCAGAAAGCAGCCACAGGACAGATAAATCTTTCAGAAAAAAGAATTTATTGCTCCATTGCCAGAAGAAACTAACTTTTTCCCGCTTTGATCTGCCCTGAGGACTCCATTAGCATTCAAAGGAAGAAGTTGACACTGACCAGACAGAATCCTTTGTTTGAATAGAATTTATGCATCATGCATGAGATGTATGAATATGCAATAGGCTATTGCTTTTAAGCACTAACCTCTGCTCATGAGTGTCCTTGTTTGGGCTTATTTTGCCCAGAAAAAGGTACCCAGAGCATCGGTAACTCTTTGTTCTTATTGCCTTGTATCGTCCTAAATCTCAGTTATTCAAATTTTTATAACTCTAATTATATTACTATTTTTATAAAAAATTTATTACTATTAAACTTTTAAAATTCTAAAACCAAGTGATTCGCATTTTTCACAACTACAACCTCCAGCTAAGGCAAGCAAATGGACCATAGCCAACAGAAACAATAAAGACTTGAAATTGGTCCTCGCGAGAGTCCATCCGAATTTTCCCTCATCTGCCTCATGATCGTCATTTGGGGACCACTGAAGAGAAGAACCCCCACTGAAAATCTCCGGATTTGTAGGAGAAAGTTACACACACCAATGGCCCCAAGACCTGAGAGCACAGTGCTAAGCCATTGTTCTCACAGGTGTTGTTTGCTGTGTGCTACACTGAGCCCAAGGAGAAAAAGAAGGGGCACCGTGCCCTTTGTGCAACAACAGCCTTGAGAGCTGTCCCACCTCTCGGCCTGGCTGGACTTCTCCTGAGTTTCAGGTGGACCCCCACAGAAGACCCTCACCTGTTTTACAACCACCGGGACAGACAGACTGAGATGGAAGGAGCCTCTCCATCAAGGACTGAGACATGGAACCCCCATGTGAAAAGGCCCCTCTGCTCCTTCCAAGGACTGGCACTGAAACCCCCAGCCCGGGGCAGGTGTGTGGGGGAGGCAAGCTGACCAAAGCGAGATGTTTGCCTGCAGGTTGTTACCGCCGGACCAAGAAGACAATGGCTCTCGGTTACTGCTCAGAGCATGGACTACCTGTTACATCTGTTCCTTATTGTATCTGTTTCCGCCCCTTGCAATTTCCAATAGAGTTATCATAATAAAAACCCCTGAGTTAGCGAGAGAATTTGAGATCTCCCCGACGTAACAGGCGGGTCATCGACTGGACTGGACCAAAGGACTTGGTCTCTATGTTTGTTAGCTCTATCCCCCTCTTTCTCTCTCTCTCTCTTTTGTCTCTCTCTTCCTCTCTCTTTTTCTCTCCCTTAATCCCTCTATCACGTTTTGCTGTGCTCATTCAATAAAGGTGCATTTGTTTCGATTATCATTGCAAACCACCCTGTACCTTCTGATTCTTTTTGCACCCTGAGATCAAATCCATGAACCATCACAAAACCTGTCAGTGAGGATGGATCGTGACACCCCCGAGGACCCCTCCCCCAAATTCCCCCCCATAGCCCCCCAGCACCCCCAGACCCCGCTAAAAACCCCTCAAGTTCCACCCAGGCCCTCCCCAAATCCCCCCCAAACCTCCTCAAGACCCCTCCCCAAATTCCCCTCACGACCCCTCCAGGACCCCTCACCTGTCCCTGCGCCTCCTCAGCAGCTCCCGGAGCCCCCCGTCCTCTCCCAGCGCCTCCCCCGCTCTCTCCAGCGCCTCCCGCAGGACCCGCCCGAGCCCGGGGCGGCTCCCGGGGGTCCCTGAGGGGGTCCCGCGGTGCGGGGGGGGGGGGGGGGGTGGGGGGGTGGGGAAGGGGGCGCCCGCTCCATGCCCGGCCCCGGGGTCAGGGGGCGCTGCTTCCAGCTCGGCTCTGATTCGCTGGAGTAGCGGGAGGGCGGGAGTTGGTGAGGGGAGACGCCCAGTGATTGGTTGGTTTCGTAGAGGGCGCGGTGATTGACAGGATATGGGTGGGTCAGGTGGGCTTTGCCGAAGGGAGGCACGCGGTGATTGGTTGGATAGAGGCAAAGAAGGGGGGAATTGCTGAGGGAAGATGCCCGGTGATTGGTCGGTTCAGGTCGAGAAAGGCGAGAGTAGCTGAGAGGAGGAACGCAGGGATTGGTTTGTTCGGTGTGTGAGAGGTGGGCGTGTCTGAAGGGAGGCATGCTGTGTTTGCTTGGATCGGTGCACACAGAGTCTGGTGTTCCTGAGGGAAGACCCGCGGTGATTGGTTGGTTTGGGGCGGCGCGCACTGCTATTGGCTGGGAAAAGTCCGGGATTTTTAAGGGAACATTCCTGTTTTTTTGGGGGAAAACTCTCGGATTTTTAAAGAAAAATTCCCGATTTTTGCAGGAGAAACACTCCCGGAGCTTTTGACCCTACGTGACCCCAAATAACTCAAATAACCCCAAAACACCTGAAAAATCCCCCAAATAACCCCAAACAAATCCAAATAAGCACAAAAAACGAAAAAAAACCTCACCCAAATTAAAGCCAAAAAGTCCCAAATGATATCAAGCACACCGAAAAGAAAAACCACATATACACCAACATAAACCCCAAGAACCCCAAATAACTCCAAATAAACCCACATAAGCCCAAATAAGCCCAAACAAACACTAATACTTCCAAAAATACCCAAATAATTCCAAGTAACCCAAATAAACAGAAATAAACCAAGTAAAACCCAAGAGAAACCCCAAATAGTCCATAAATAACCCCAAATAAACCCCAAACAAGACCTAAATAAACCCAAATAAACCTCAAGAAACCCCAGTTCCTCCCCTCCCCACCCCAAAACAGATCACGACCAATCAGAACGCGCAGCACTGATGACGATCCACTTGCTGGGCACAAACTCAGAGCACTGACCCCGCTCAGCGATTTTCAGCCAATCAGCGCCCGGCCCGACTCTGACTCATCACTTGCCAGGCATAGACCAAGGCCTCTCACTGCGGTAAACAATCACAGACCTCGCGGTGTAATTTCCAGCCAATCAGAGCGTGTCTTGCTGATGACTCATCAGTTGCCAGGAGTGGATTTGGTGGGGAGGGGGGGAAGGTGACCCTGGGGATGGGCTGGGGACCCCAAATTAATCCAAAATGGGGTCGGGACCCCAAAACGGAGCAGGAGGGGCCTGGAGACCCCAAAACCAAACACGGGGAAGGGGACTGGGGGAACAATCGGAAAGGGGAGGGAGAGCGGGGAAAAGAGGGTCGGGACCCCAAACTTAAACTGGGAAGGGGATGGGACCCCAAAATTGAGATGGGAGGGAAATGGGACACCAAAATTAGGCTGGGAGATGTATGGGACCCTAGAACTGACCTGGGAGAGGGATGGGACACCCCAAATTGAGCTGGGAGGGAGGTGGGACCCCCAGACAGGATTTAGCCAATTTTGTTTATTCCTAGAATATGTAAATGAGTTTATGGATATGCAAGAAATCTATGAATATGCAACAGGCTGATGTCATGGGAGACAAGGACCAAGGGGCGAAGGTTGTTATGGCTTTCAAGACCCTCCAGATATTTTTGGGGACACCCCTTAATTATTCTGACTTGGTTACATCAGCCTGTTGCATATTCATAGACCCCCATGAATAACCATAAACTCATTTACCTATTTCAGGAACTATTTGACATGGCCCATCCTTGGGGGTGTCTCCCCATTTCAGCAGCCTCCACTGGAATGGAAAATATATACCCCCTCCCTTTGATTATTAATAATAGTAATAACAATAACAAAATAATAATAATAATAATAATAATAATAATAATAATAATAATAATAATAATAATAATAATAATAATAATAATAATAACAACAATAATATTAAAAATAATTTGAAATTAGGGGGCTCTCAGGAAAAGATATGGGAGTAGAAATAACAGTTTTTTATTTGTAAAAATTAAAAATACAAATGCAGTAGTAAAAAAAAAAAAAAAAAACAGTGACAGGGTCAGAATTCTCCAGGAGTCCAGTGAAAAAGGTTGATCCTCTTGGAATCCAGTGCGAAAAGGGCTGATCCTCTGTGAATCCAGTGGGAAAAGCTTGATCCTCTAGGAATCCAGTGGAGTAGGAGGCTGATCCTTTGCAATCCAGTGGGAAAAGGGCTGATCCTTTGGGAATCCATTTCTTAACCCCCAAAGGCAGGGCAAAGGCAGGGCAGTGGAATATTTACAGGGTATCCCAAGGGTGGAGTTGGGGTTTGGGTCAGGGGAGGAGTTCTTAGCAACACAAGAAGGGTGAGATCAAATTCCTGCCTCTTAGCAACAGCAGCACTCCACACAGAACATGTCCCCAAATCCTAAATTCCCTCTAAAACAACTGAGCAATTATGGAACTTCAGATCTATCTATTTGATCAATTTCCCTCATTTAATCCAGTTTTGGGTGTTTTTAAAGGATGAAGGTGCAGCAGAGGAAAATTAAGGCCAAACCAAAAGGAGAAGCAGCCAGGTGTGTTCCCAACATGGATCACAGGGAATGTGAGTGACCAGGGCTGTGCCCAAAGTGCCTCCTCCAGTGGGGGATGGAGCTGGAGCAGCGCACGAAGCTCTGCCCGCACTCGGGGCACTCGCAGGGCTTCCCTTAGTGGTGCCTCCGTTGGTGTCGGGTCAAGTGAGAGCTCCTGGAGAAGCTCTTCCCACACTGGGGACACTCGTAGGGCCTCTCCCCAGTGTGGATGCGCCGGTGGGTGACGAGGGTGGAGTTGCGCTTGAATCCCTTCCCACAGTTGGGGCATTGGAAGGGCCTCTCCTCTCTGTGAATCCGATAGTGCTGGAGGAGAACGGAGCTGGTCGGAAACTTCTTCCCACACTTGGAACACTCGTAGGGCCTCTCCCCAGTGTGGGTCCTCTGGTGCACAATCAGGCTGGATCTCTCTCTGAAGCACATCCCACACTCGGAACACTTGTACGGCCTCTCCCCAGTGTGGATCCTCTGGTGGCTGATCAGGCTGGAGCTCGCTCTGAAGCTCTTCCCACACTCCCCACACTCGTAGGGCCGTTCCCCAGTGTGGGTCCTCTGGTGCACAATCAGGTGGGAGTTCCGCCTGAAGCTCTTCCCACACTCCTCGCATGTGTGGGGCTTCTCCCCATCATGGAGCTGATCATGGAGCACCAGCTCTGAGCTCTGGCTCCGTCTCCGGCCGCCTTCCCGGCCCAGGCTGGCTCTTTCCCCCTCAGATCCCCGCCGGCTGCGTTTGCAGCCCCTCCTCGTGCGGCATCTCCGGGGCTTTTCCTCCCCGTTGCCTTCCTGCGCCATGGAGCCGCTCAAAACGGCCTCTTCCACCAGGTTCTGCCGCGGGCATTTGTCCTCCCTGCTCTCCATGCTCAGCTCCTGCTCTGGGGGAGGAAGGACAAGGACAGGATGGGATTTGCCTCTGTGCCACAGGCAAGGGCAAGGAGATCACCCCAGGGCGTCCGCAGGAGGACGGCACCGCCACCCCCTGATGACCATCCAAGGGGCCTTTTCCGCTCAGCCTTGGACTTCTTCATTCTCCAAACATCCCCAAAAACCCCAACCCAGGGACCCCCCGGGATATCCGGGCCGAGCTCCCCCTCCCCGCTCACAGGCGCGATGGGGGAGCGATGATCCCACAGGTGGGGGCTGCGAATTCAGGCAGGGATCGACGGCGTGGTTCCCTCAGCTCAGCCTCGATCTGCCTTTGTCCCTCCTCTTCCTCCCACTCATCCCCTTCCATCCCCCATCCTCCTCCCTCTCTGTGTTATCCTCACTTCCTTTTCCTCTTCCATCCCTCCCCTTCTATCCCACCTCCTCCTCCTCCCTAACCCCACCTCCTCCTCCCCCTTTGTAATGAGTTAATGTCTTAGTTTGTTCATCAAGTTGCTAAAGACTATGAAAAGGGGAAAAGCCAATAACAGAAAAATCGCAAAGAAAGATGTAACAAGCTAGTATGTTGCAAGATTAATATAACGGGCTAATATACTGCAAAATAAATGTCATAAGGCTTAAACTGCAAAATCTTAGAAGCTATTATGTTGAAATGCTAAGTAAGCAATGTGTAACTATATGTACCTATGTGCCTATTGTTTGCCGAGGAGTAAGGGGCGAGGCCGTTGACACGGGTAGCGGGCCTGCTATGATTGATAGCACAATATTTGCTTATCTGCTGAGTAAGCTTAAAGTTCCAGGAACCAGACCAACCATACCAACTAAGGAAAGGTTGACCGTGGGGCAAGAAGAAGAAGACTACCGGCCTTCATCCTCAGACCACCGGGAGGCAGACTACGACCGCCTAGCAACAGGAGGAGAATGCACAGAGTACTACCCTGAAAGACACGCCAACCCGGAAGCAGGACTGTATAGAAACCCCACGAAATACCAGAAGCGGGCGGCGGTTGGCGGAGCGGAGACTCCCCTGTCACCCAGCACTGATTTGCTTTTTGCCTTGCTTGCTGTAATCAATAAAAATTGTTAATCTGATTATACTCACTCGGCAGATTGACCACTCCAATTTATAACACCCTTCATCCCTGCCCTTCCCTCCTCCTCCTCCTCCCCCAGCAGCAGCCACACCCTCGGTGCCCCGTTCCCGCAGCCCTCGCAGCCGCGGCAGGAGCGGGGATGGAGCCGGGACAGGTCGGGATGGGCAGCGCGGGGCTCTCGGCTGCTCCAGCCGCTGCAGGCGGGGGGAACCCGGCCCGGGCCAAAGGAGAGGCAAACTGGGCAAACTGGGGGCTGCACATCCAAACTGGGCCTTGCTGGGGACCCTGCCTGGGCACTGCCAGCCCTTGGGGCTCCTCTCGGCACATCCGCCAGGGGGAGCGCACACAGGGCTGGGGGATCCCAGCAGTGGCAGCACTGCCAGGGACTGGGCTGGACTGGGATCGTACTGGGAGTGACTGGGACTGTACTGGGCTTGTACAGATATCATACTGGGATCGTACTGGGAGTGACTGGGAGTGCACTGGGCTTGTACTGACATCATACTGGGATCATACTGCCATGCCAGGGCAGACTGTGATCGCACTGATGGACACTGGGATCATACTGGGAGTGAGCAGGAGCCTGCAGGAGGCAACTGAGACCATGTTAGGGGCAAATGGGATATACTGGGAGTGACTGGGATTATGCTGAGGATGACTGGGAGCAGCTGTGAGTAACTGGGATCATGGTGGGAGCAACTGGGAAGAACAGGGAGTGACTGCGTGCATGCTGGCAGGCACTGGAAACTGCTGGGCTTGTACTGGGATGAACTGGGATAATACTGGTGGTGACTGGCAGTGAGTGCCACTACTCTGAGGCTGACTGGGAGTGCTTGGGAGCAAATGGGATCATACTGGAAGGAACTGGAAAGATGGTGGAGGGAACTGGGGTACCCTGGGAGATACTGGGAGTGACTGGAAGGAAAGTGAGGGTGAAAGAGAGCAACTGGAACCATGTGGAGTACTACTGGTTTATTCTGGCAGAGACTGGGAGCACACTGGGCCCATATTTGGATCATACTGGGATTGACTGGACTAATACTGGGAGGAACAGAGTGTCACAGTGAGCACTCCCTGCACATCATCCCCCATACTGGGCCTGACTGGGAGCAACTGGGAGCAAATGGCATCATACTGGGACTCACTGAGTTGATTGAGGAAGTCACTGGAACCAGGCTGGCAGCAGCTTGGACCAAACTGGGAGAGACTGGAAGTAAGTGGGATTATACTTCTAAAAAATGCATATTTTGTGATTGGGTTTTCGCAAATATTAAAATGAATATTATATGTCGTATGTTAGAAAGTACTGCTGTATTAATTCTCTTAAATAGTTGGTTAAATATAGATTTAGGTTATTAAAAAAATGTTAAAATAGAAACTATGCTTGGTAAGAGACTTTTTTAAAAAAAGGACTTGCAGCGAGATAGCAGCCACAGGACACCTAAATCTTTCAGGGAAAAAGAATTTAGTGCTCTCTTGTCAGAAGAAATAACTTCTTCGTGCCTCGAAGCTGCTGTTAGGTTTCAGACGAAGAAGTTGACACTGACCAGACAGAATCCTGTGTTTGAATGGAATTTATGCATCATGTATGAGGTGTATGAATATGCAACAGGCTATTGTTTTTAATGGTTAATCCTGTGTTAACAGGTGTCCTTTTTCGGGCTCGTGCTTCCCAGAAAAATGCTTCCCAGAAAAAGGTCCCCGGATGTCCGTAACTCTTTGTATTTGTTGTCTCATATTGTCCTAATTGGATTTGTCACAATTGTCATTACTCTAATATTATTACTATTTTTATAATCATTTTATTACCATTAAACTTTTAAAATTTTAAAAGCAAGTGATTGGCGTTTTTCACAATTTGGTAGCAGAGGATGGTTACTAACACCTCGCTGCCGGTGCTTTAGGAGAGTCAGAGTGGGGAAGGCGCGCCCTGCCCCGTTGGCAGCCTCGCTCTGTCTCCCCTGGGGCGACCGACAGATGCAGGTTATGGTGGACAAAGGGAGACAATAAAACAAAGAGAAGGGAAAAGGCTCCCTACAACCGCGGTAATTGGCCCCCTAAGAGTAGTAATGTGCACGAAGAACCCGGGAAGAAAAAGGGATTGGTAAGTATTTCTCAGGGGGGCAGGTACAGGGGGATGAATGTGTGTGAATGAGAGGAGGGCTGGTTGTCCCAGACCTGCCAAGTGAGTGCTGGAGTCTCCCACGCTGCGTTTCCAACTTTCCTCGAGGGAAGCAGCCAGTAAAGAGACACAGCGAGTGAGAAGAGGAGTGAGAGAATCCCCCGGGGTAACTGGGACTGGGTCTCAGAGAGGGGCTGGACCCCTCGGAGCAAGGGAGCAGAGGAGTTTCCGAGCCAAATCCACTAGGAAACGAGACAAAAGGGAACCCTAAAACTTCTGCTGGTTTGAGGGATAAGAGAGCCCAAGAGCATCCAGAATTAAAACCTGCTGCGTTGAAGAATTAACATTCTAAGAGCATTCACGGTTGAGCAAAATTCTGCTGGATTGAGGATATGCTCAAGAGCATCTGGGGTTGGGCAGCACAGCTGGGTTGAGGGATATCCAAGAGCACCAGGACTGGCCAGAAACACCTAAACTTGAAATAGGTGATGTGAAAGTGTAGTATATGGTAGAGATAATTCATGCTACTAATGTATAAAATATTGTAAAATGCACACTATGTCTTTTGACCATCCTGGTCAGGAGCAGTGTCTTATTCATATACATCTAGTTTCTGGATTTGGTTGGGATAAACATCGGGGTTTTTAATGAAAGAACAGAAGCTTCCAGGGCGATAATCGCTGGCTTCCCCTGGTCACCAGGTCCACCCAAGAGTGATTAACGCCTCCTTGATTTCAGCTACCACAATGATCCACAGCCCCACCCTGATGCATGTGAATGCTGACTTCCCCGGAGTCTACTGACAACATCAGACACCGGGACTGAGTCTTTGTCCACCTCTGCTCAGGTAAAGCCAAGGTTATGCATGGGAAGAGACACAAAGAACATTCGGTTGTCTCTGCCTCGAGCAGAATAAACTGTAAAAGAACTCGCTGCGTCAGGCAGCATTTGTGAACAGGGGGAGACTCTGACATTCGCAGGTCAGATCCGTGTTCACCCAGCACCGAACCCAGGCTTGACACTGACCCTTGGCTGTGCTGGTTTTGACAACCGAACTTCAGTCGCACAGACAAATTAATAAATCTTTGCTAAATTTTCATATAAGTTTGGCTCTCGATTTGATCATTTATAACAAAAGTTACCTTATTGTTGTCTTGTTGTGTGTGAGAGTGAGTCACACACAAAATCAGCCTCAGCTTCCCGGGCGGGTGGGAAGGGGGGCTGTGGAAAGAGGAGTGTGTGACCCACAAATAAGCCATTGTTCTCCTGGCGTGTGGGGGCTGTGGCATAAGGTACAGGTGACCTGCAAACGGGCCATTGTCCCCAGGGCCTGTGAGGGGGCCGTGGCTAAAGAGTGTGAGTGACACACAAATCATCCTCACAGGGGAACGGCACCGGAGGCAGCAGAGTCAGGGCCCTCCCAGGAGGCCCGGAGATACTGAGACCCAGAGGCCACCCCAAGGCCAGGGGGGGCCACAGGGACCCGCGATTCTCTGTCAACAGGGATCCACTCTGTGTCCTGAGGGCGGGAAAGAATGTGTGGAAGTGAGTGAGAAACAAAAGTGAGCGAATGTAGATGAATGAAAGTATAGGTAATGTAGATTCTGTATTTTAACCTTCACTATATCTCCTTGGAGGGAGGTGTATTGGACTGAAAGTAGTGTGAGAAAAAACATTTTTCTTTTTGGGTGTGTAGTTGAAAGAAAAGTGGTATTTAAGTTGTTAGTGAAAGTGAAAAACAGAGATAGAAGATGAATAGATAAGATCTTGAAAAATGAGACAGAAAACCAGTAAGTTGGATACAGGGAAAAAAAAAAAGAAAAAAAACCAGTCCTTTGGGAGTTATGTTACCTAACAGAGATACAACTACTTGCAAAAGGAGAAAATACAGGGTATGTAGTAGTTGATGGGGAAAACATGCAAACTACAGAAAAAGGGAAATTAACCTTAAATTACTAAGCTCAGACTTGTGAATTATATACTTTAAATAGAGCACTAGAATATTTAACACAAAACAAAGGAACTATATATACAGATTCAAGGTATGCCTTTAGAGTAGTACATACCATTAAAAAATTTGGAAAGGAAAAAAGATTACTTAATTCAAGAAGAAAAGGACTAGTAAATGAGGAACTTATTTTAGAGGTTTTAGAGGCATTAAAATAACCTAAAAGAAGTAGCTATAGTACATGTTAAGGAACCCCACAAGGGAAAGACCCCAGCAAGAAGAGGAAATAATTTGGCAGATCACAAAGCTAAGGATGCAGCAGAAAATGGAGCTGAAAGAGTTATGTTAACATTAACTCCAAACCAGGAAAAACTGGAAATTCCAAAGTTTAGGGAAGCTGAGAAAAAAGAATTAAACAAGACAGGAAGTGAACAAGATAAATCAGGGAAATGGAAACTTCTTGATGGAAGACAATTTCTAAATAAAATGTGCTTCTAGGAAAATATTAGAAGACATGCATCAGAAAACCCACTAGGGTACTCAAGCTTTGTGTGATCACTTTTAAGGAACTATGGGTGGACTGGGATTCTCGGAGTAGCCAAGCAAGTAACTGAAAGATGCTTAATTTGGCAAAAGAGAAATAAAAAGGTCAAGAGAAAAACAACATTAGGAGGACGTGAGTTAGCTCGTTGGCCATTTCATTGTATCCAAGCAGAAGTTTGGATTTGTTAGGTTCTGTGTTTTTTTGTAAAACAAAAAACCATTTAATCTAGAAGAAAGAGAATATGCCATATGTTAGACAGGAGATTTTAGGAGAATAAAAATCTTTAAAGTATCAGAATGCCCCGAGAAAAAAAACAAGGAAAGAAAAAGGGGAAATGAAAGAGAAGGGAATAAGAGGAAAACTCAGAAAGAGAGTGGGATCCTCTGCAGCTCTTGCCCCCTCCGTTCGCGGCCCAGGCGCCTGTCCCGGGTCCCGGCTCGCTGCCCGCCTCAGCTCCGCCTGCCCCGCTTTCCATCCCAGGTGCGGCCTCACTGCCCAGGGCAGCTCCACCTGCCCCGGCGCTCTCGCTCAATTTGTGTGCCCTGCTCCCACTGCCTGGCCCGCGGCCGCTCTGCCGCCCATGCTGGGCAAGATGGGGGTTGCTCTGTCCTGCCGCCTGCTCCGAGCTCACCGCGCCCACCGCACCCAGGGGGGGTCCCAGCCATCCCATCCCCGCCTGCCCTGCCCGTGCCACCTGCGCTGGGCACCGCCGCTGCTGCCGGGCTCTCCCACCTGCCTTTGCTCTGCCGGCAGCTGCCGGATCAGCCGCCATCAGCCATCTGGGGGCTGCCCACGCTCCGCCTTGGGCTCCACGGGAACATCCCCCTCTGGTGATTCCGCCAGCAGACCCTGCCCACACTCCCACCGAGCCTCGGCGGGACATCCTCCCCTGACCCCGTCCTGCTCTGAGTTACGTCCCATTGGTAACCACAGCTCTGGCTGTTCAGGGAAACTCTCGCTCTCCACAGGAAGCATCTTAACGAAACACTAGGAGCTCAGTTAAAAGGCAGCCCTCTTCAAATTCTTTCTCAAAACACGGGAGAAAGGCTATAGAAGGGAAAAAAATGAAAGAGTTGGATGAAGGGATTGCTCTATTTCCGTTCAGAGAGGTTCCCATGGGAGGGATGCGCTGCCCCACCCCGCGGGAGCCACCAGCGCCCCTGCCGGCCGTGCCCGGAACTGCACCCAAGGGGAAAGCGCCGCAGCCCAAAGGCCGGGACTGGCTCCGGGCTCTGTTTGCTGTCAGTGCCGCAGCTGTTGCTGTTTGTTTGCTTTATTATACACACTAGTAAAGAACTGGTATTCCTATTCCCATATCTTTGCCTGAGAGCCCCTTGATTTCACTATTCTAAAAATTAAGAGGGAGGGGGTTTGCATTCTCCATTCCAAGAGAGGCTTTATCTGCCTTCCCGAGCAGACACCTCTCTTGTAAAGCAAGACAAGCACCCACAGGCACTGAGGGGGCTGCAGGAGGGGCACAACAAGGCCCTGCAGCACCTGGGCACAAAGGCACAGCAGGCGAATGCAAGAAGGGAGCAGCAAAAGGCCAAGCTGAAGGCAAAGGCCAGGGCACAGTTCCTACAGCCCCTGAGGGATCAACCCCAGGGCCCAAGGGGGCCCCAGCACCCAGGGCACGGCTCGGCCACAAGCACCTGGCAGAGGCATTGCCCTCCTCGCCAGGGGAGAGCCCACCCAAACAGCCCCTGGCAAGGAACCAGGGCTCCAGCTGCAGGGCACAAGGACACTGCAAGCACAGACAGCAGCACCCTCAGCACCAGCAAGTCCACCCCTTGATGGACATGGATTGGCAGGGCTGTCACAGCTCCTATCACACCAGGGACCCTCCACACTGCAGCCCTTGAGAGCATTCAGGGTGGGTCCGCATTGAGAGGAGGCATTTCCTGATGGACACAGGGGCCTCTCAATCCACTCTGAATCTTAGACCTAAGTAGGGGAAATGCCAAAAATGTCTCTGATTATTCAGGGGATAAGTGGGAAAGATGTGTGGTTTTATTCAACCACTGTTAGCAGAAGTGGGAGATGGATCTGAAACGCATTAAGTTTTATCCGCTCCTAATTGTTATCATGATTTACTGGGAAGGCATTTGATCGCTAAACTCGTAACTCAAAGTAATATTATAAAAAGTGATACAAAGGCCAGTTCTGTTGTACCTCTGTGCCAAATGTCAGGCACGGCCTATGCTGAAGTGAACCCAGAAATGTGGGCAGCCCCAGGGAAAGAGGGAAAATTAGATATGGAGCCTCTACAAATTACTTTAAAGCAACCAGGACAAGCAATACCCTGTTCCAAGAGACGGAAGGAAGGGCTCGCAGCCTGGTATTGAGTCCCTCTTAAAGGCAGGGCTTTTGGAGCCAAGGATGCCTCCCTAGAACACTCCTATCCTGCCAGTCAAACTGGATGGATGGACACAAGGAGGAAACACAGAATTTTCAAGTGTTAAAATGAAGATTAACTAAGGTGTCTGGCCTGGGCCTTCCAGACAGGTTAAAAATATTTGAATTATAGGTGGATGCTAAACAGGGTCTTGCCAAAGGAATTCTTGTGCCAAAATATTTAACTCTATATAAGATCTCCTACAGTTCAAGTCTGGCATCAAGTTCAAGCTCTGACAACCAAAAGAGCCTCTAAATGGATGAGCAGGGCTTGGTTATTACAGTATGAAACTTGTTCAATGGCACAGGAGGATTTAGACCTGAGGACAGGGCAAGGGTTTAACCCAGCCTCCTGTTTGAACAGCCTGGAGAGGGGCTGGCAAGGAACCCAGGACTGCACTCAAGGGACAGAGCTCCAGACACAGGCTGGGACAGATTGATGATGGGACATTCCCTGATGATGGGACATTCCCTGGCCTGAGGGAGAAACTGTGTTTGTGGATGGCTCTGCAAGGGCAGCAGAAGGGAAAAGAGCTACAAGACAGGCTGTTATTAAGGAAGGGGAATCAGACACAGCGCAGGTCACCGCCCCATGCTCAGCTCAACCCATGCAGCTCTGGGTGCCTGTGAGAGCCTGGCACTGAAATGCCCTGAGCAGGAAGGCTTCAATATCTTCTGCTGACACCATGGCACCTAACAGGGGGGCAAAAGCAATTCTCACTGCTTCAGCAACCACTGGGGCAGATATCAAGGCATATTCTCTCACAGCAAGCTGGGCTGGCACACAGCCTGCCCTGGCACTTTGCTGCTGCCAACACCCAGCCAGGACATCGGCTCCTGCCTAAGGAGTGCAAAGCAGCACCACTGGTGGCCAAGGGGCCCATGCCAAGTGTCCCTGAGGCCAGAAACAGCCGCCAGCACAGCTCAACACGGGGGGACCCCTCAGCCTGGCCTCAAGGGCTCTGAAGCCCCGGAGATTTGCACTTCCCGCCTGCAGCAGGACAATGGGAGGCCGCCCCTGAGCCTGCCCTGAAGGCAACGCAGCAGCAGCCAGGGCTCCACAGCGGGCCAAGCCCCTGCGCCTGCCCACAGATCCTCGGCTGGAATCCTCTGCAATCCTGGCCACTCTCCTCTGCCATCTCCAGCCACTGGGGCCAAGCCTTGCTGCCACTGCTGCAGCTTCAGCGCTGCCTGGGCCTGCACTGCCACAGCTGCTGGGGAACACCAGGGCACAATTCCACTCTGGGGCTCACTCACACCCACACTCTGGGCTGCCTGCCATTGCACTGCTGCAAAATATACCATGTTTCGGTTCGTTTAAATCTTATTCCTCTGCTCAGGCTTGGTTTGTCTGTGCCTTGGGGAAATGAATTTTTAAGGTTCTATTTAAGGGATGTTACACCACTCAATAGAGATGAGTTTAACATCTCAACAGACTGGGAACAGCTCAAAAGACACCCACAGAGATAACGACCAGCAACAAAACATCAACATTGCCCAGCAGCAGGAAGTGAAGCTTCATTCCAGGCAGCCTGCAGAGGAGCTTTAAAAATGGAAATTAACACTGCCGGCAAAATGCACCTGGGTCTCTTGCCCGGGGCAGGAATTGGGCTGATTCCCTCTGCCCCTCACCCCAAGCTCTGCCTGCTGGCACTGAAGGAATTTGCACAGCTCAAGGCAGAGCCCAGGGGGAGGATATCTGACCCTGCAACACAAACGGGTGAAGCTGCAAAGGGAAACAGCAGAAGGAGAATGTTGGGAAAACTTCACTATAAATAATTGGGGGGAATCATCCCTCTGCCCACTCCAACGTGCTGGCACTGTCTGTGTTACATAGGGTATATGAGAGCAGTGGGGGTTTTTTGCTACCAAAAATTCAGGGAAATCAGTTGGGAATCCAAGGATTTGATTATTTATTTAGAGAAAAGCAGTCAACTGATGCAGCCCTGGCTGGAGAGAGCAGCCAAAAAGGGGGAAAAGATGACCGGCCAGGAAAACAAATACAACAAGACCATGGACCAGGCCCTGGGAACCCGAACCAATTCATATCAGGAGCCACAGAACCCATTTCTCATTTCAATTGCATCACTAGATTACAAGCTGCCCTCGCAATAATAACCAACCAGACAGCTCCAGCTCCTGACCTTCCTGCCGACCAATCCACTGAAATGAGGAACACAACACTTAACCATGGGATGGGATCAGATCATCTGTTAGCAGAAAAAGGAGGAGTTTGTGGAAAATTAAATGGCTCATACTGCTGTTGGCAAAGAGATGACAAAGGAAAAGTGGTGAAAAAAAAAAAAAAACAACACCAGAAACAAAAAAGCATCTCATGTATTGGTCCATACATGGAAATTATGGGAATGGGACACGGTTTTGTGGCTCCCTGGCAGACCATGGGTTAAACGAATGCTGTTTCTCCTCGGATGTGCTACAGCAACTCTCATCTTTTTACGGTGCTCCACACCTTGAGAGTGCAGCTCATTCAGTAGGTGAGCGAGGCACCAGGGATTTGTAGATAAGGAAGTAACTGGGGGAAACCACCAGCTTCAATAAATGTTACTAATTAAAAGGGACTGCTGCTCACAGAAAGTCCCGCTGAATTCCTGAAATTCCAGAAGAACAAAGACTTAACTAAGCCGTGATTATGGAATGTTATACGAAAGTGGGGGTGCACAATAACGAGGACATGCAGTTGGCGGATCGGGAGGTCTGAACCTTCCAAGTACCTCAGCCAGTGGGCAAAGGGAGAGGGAGATGAGGCCGGGAAAATGAGGATACAAAGGAGGCTGCGAACTACAACAATGGAAGAGAGCGCACGGCAAATGCCCCACGGCCTCTCCCTCTGCTCAGCAATAAAGTCACTTTTACAGGACTCCTCTGTCTCCTCTGGGCACAGAAACCTCCGGCCACGGCAATTTCCCCGCACAGCCCCGGGCACGGGGCAGCCCCCTCTGTCCCAGCCACAGCAACCGGGCCGAGCCAGCGCTGCTCCGGCAGCGGCTCCTGCCGAGGCAGCGGCCGCAAGGAGACCGCGGGCAGCCGCTCCCGCAGCGCCCTCACGCCAGCGGCAACACGGGCCGGACACGGCACAACCAACCCGCCCGAGCCCCCTGCCGCCCCCGAGGCCCGCAGCCAGCCCCGAGCCCCCGCACAACCCAGCGCGGTTCCCACCTGCGCTGCGGCCGCCTCTGAGCTCCGCCGCCGCCTCACCGCGCTCCGGCCGCCGCCGCCGCTCCCGGGACCGCACACAGGCTCGGACAATGGCGGCGCTTCCAGCAACCGCTGCCCTCAGCCCGCCCCCGGGACCCTGCCCCGCCCCCCTCCCACCAATCAGCGCGCCCCAACCACGACTGACGGCACCACCGCCCAATCGCCGCCAGGGGCGGGCTCTGCACACGGCACAGCCCCGCCCCGCGCTCTCAGGGCCCCCCGGGCTGCGTGAGGGCACAGCCGGATAGCAGGAGGAGGGATGGAGCACGAGGAGCATGTGTTGCTGCCCGCGGATCCCGCAGTGCCCCGGGTCGGGACCAGCTCCGTGCCCCGCTCCAGCTCGACGTCCCGTTGGACGATCCGCGCTGGATAATCCCGAGTGACCCCCAGGGTCACAGCTCCCCGTGTTGGGAACACTCCTGGCTGCGGGTTCCACATCTTCCCGGCCCCCCTGGGGACACCTCGATGTAGGCCGGGGGATCCCCGCTACTTTTCCTGTTTCTGCTCCTCTCCTCATCTCCCCCTTCTCTTCCTCCCGCCTCTCCCTCCCGGTTCAATCGCTCCTCCCGCTCCTCCTCCCCCCTCCTTCCCCTCATCTCTCTCTCACGTCCCCCCCTCCATCGTCATTCTCCTTCGTCCTCTTCCTCCTCCCGCTACCCCCGGGCCCAGCCCCCACCCTTTGTCCCCCTCCCTTTACCCAAATCCGGCCCATCGCCCGCCCCCCAAACCCCTCCCCATCACCCCCAATAAACGGCCCCGGGCCCAACTGGGAAGCTTTACTGGGAGCACTGGGAGCAGGCACTGGGCGGTGGCAGAGCGCCAGCGGGGCTGGGGGGGACACGGGACTCCAACAAAATCAGCGGAGCGGGGACGGAGCGGGGGGTCCCGGCCGGGCCCGAGCGCACGGGGAGGGGCTGCGGCCGCCGCCGGCTCAGGAGCTCTGTGGGCAGAGAAAAGGGGGTGACACCGGGCTGGGGGCCCCGGCGAGAGCGCACACGCTCCGCTACGGGGTGGACGCCACCCCCGGCACCCGCCCTGACCTTCTTGCACAGGGAGAAGCCGAGCCCCAGCGCCAGGAAGACCAAGCCCAAGACGAAGCCCCCAATCCCCATCAATATCTTGATGCGGGCGGCGTCCGGCGGCATCTCTGGGGGGTCCGCAGGGCTCAGCCCCCCCAAAACCTCTCAGCGACACACCAAGGCGCTCCGAGCGCCCCCTCCAGGCTGATTTCCGTCCCTCCCACTCGCATCCAGCATACTCCAAACCCCCTGCCCTTTGCACCCAGCGCCCACAAACTCCCTCCCAGTCACACCCAGAGCCTCCCCAACCCCATCCCACCCTCCCCAGAATCCCCCAAACCCCTTCCCCGCCCTTGCCTAGGCCCCAGCCCCTCTCCCAGTCCCAGCCCGGCTCTCTCCAGCTCCCTCCCACTGGCTCTGCCAGCGCCCCCAGGGGCTCCCCCGTACCCCAGTGCCGCCTCAGGGGCTGCTTTAGGCTGACGTGCTCCACCTGGCAGCTGTAGCTGAGCCCGCGCCGGGGGGGAGGTTTCCAGCAGCACCAGGAGCTGGTAGGTCCAGTCCCCGTTGGGGACCACGTCGGTGGCCACCACGTGCTCCGAGAGCTCCTGCTGGCCCTGGAACCACCTCACCTGGATGGCAGCAGGGTAGAAATCCATCACGGAGCAGAGCAGGCGGCCGGGGCCGGGCTGGGAGCTCGAGGGGGGCACCAGCGAGATGGACACGCTGGGGGGCACTGGGAGAGACAGGGAGAGAGAGCGGGGACACACTGGGATCAGCTGGGGGACACTGGGAGAGAGAAGGGAGGGCTGGGAATGGACTGAAATGGACACGGAATGACAGGGAATGGATTGGGGAACGTGGTGGGAGGGACTGGGGATGGGCTCAGATGGATTGGGAATGGTCTCAGAGGGAGTGGGAGAGACTGGGAAGGAGTTGGGTGACAGATGGGAAGGAATGGGGGAACTGGGAGAGAGGGAGGAGGTCTAAGAGTGAACTTTGAATGAACTGGGAAGAGACTGGGAATGGACTGGGAGAGACTGGGGAGGAACTGGGCATGGTCTTGGAGGGACTGGAATGGCACTGGGAGGGATCTTGGTGGCACTGGGAGGAACCGGGAATGAAGTGCGCGGCAGTGGGAGGGCGAGTCCGGCGCGAGGCACTCCGTGCTGCGGGTCTGCCTAGCAACAGATGAGTCATGAACACGATGCCATTTCATTGGTTGAGAAGTGTAAACTTTACGGGTCGCTGAAATGGACGCGCGGGGGGGCACCGGGAGGGACTGGGAGGATCTGGAAACCCCGGGGGTCGGCACAGGGAGGGCTGAGGGCTCTGGGCCGATGTCCAGGGAGATTTTGAGGGGCTCCAGGGTCACTGGCAGGGCAGGCCCCGAGGGGACACGCTCTCCCTCGTGCTCACCTCGGCTCTCCGTGATGAACCGGGTAAAGTTCTTGTACCAGCACCGGCAGAACCAGTCAACCGCAGTCCGTCTGTCCTCCATGAATACCGCATTGCTGTTCCAGCGCTTGGCCAACTTCTCCCCATAGCGGGTGAACCCCACAAAGTGCCCCACGTCGCTGTCGAACATTATGAACTGATCCCGGTTGTAGATGGATCTCTGGACGTACTTCACCTTCTCCGTGCCGTTAATGAAGTAACACTCGGACTTTGTCATCCTCTGGAACACCCCTGAGTGTGCAGGACACAGGTCAGGGGGTGCCAACCCACCACCCTCTCCCAGCATCCCCAGAGCAGCGGGGCCACCCCGGATCCCCACTCCGCACCCCCTGAGTCCCTCGGCCGCCATGGGACCCTCCTGCCCGCGCTGCCGCTTCCTCTTTGCCGCCCTTCCCCCATTTCCCCTTCAACATCGTCTCCCCTCCCACCTCCGGCCGCTCCCCAAATCACTTTTGGGGTCCCATTTCCCCATTTTCCCACAAATTCCCCAATCCCCAGCCCCCTCCCGCTCAGACATAGTGTTCCACCTCCGCTTTTGCCCCTTCCCCACCCTCTCCCACGGCTCCCTCTCCTCCCACCACCCTTCAGTCCCTCCCGCTCTCCTTTGGGGGGTCCCCTCCTCCTCCCCCTCCATTCCAGGTTCCCCCCTGGATAATCCCCCGAGGGTCACCCGGGATTATCCACCGCGGAACCTCCAACGGCACGTGGAGCTGGAGCGGGGCACGGAGCTCGTCCCGACCCGGGGCACTGCGGGATCCGCGGGCAGCAACACATGCTCCTCCTGCTCCATCCCTCTTCCAGCTCTCCGGCTCTGCCCTCACGCAGCCCGGGGGGCCCTGAGAGCGCGGGGCGGGGCTGTGCCGTGTGCAGAGCCCGCCCCTGGCTGCAATTGGAGGATGGTACCGTCAGTCCTGGTTGTGGCGCGCTGATTGGTGGGATCGGGGCGGAGCAGGGCCCCGGTGGCTGGGCTGAGGGCGCCATTGTCGTGTTTGTGGGGTCCGGGAGCGGCGGCAGCGGCCGGAGCACGGTGAGGCGGCGGCGGAGCTCGGAGGCGGCCGCAGCACAGGTGGGAGCCGCGCTGGGTTGTGCGGGGGCTCGGGGCTGGCTGCGGGCCTCGGGGGCGGCAGGGGGCTCGGGCGGGTTCGTTGTGCCGTGTCCGGCCCGTGTTGCCGCTGGCGTGAGGGCGCTGCGGGAGCGGCTGCCCGCGGTCTCCTTGCGGCCGCTGCCTCGGCAGGAGCCGCTGCCGGAGCAGCGCTGGCTCGGCCCGGTTGCTGTGGCTGGGACAGAGGGGGCTGCCCCGTGCCCGGGGCTGTGCGGGGAAATTCCCGTGGCCGGAGGTTTCTGTGCCCAGAGGAGACAGAGGAGTCCTGTAAAAGTGACTTTATTGCTGGGCAGAGGGAGAGGCCGTGGGGCATTTGCCGAGGGCTCTCTGCCATTGTTGTAGTTCGCAGCCTCCTTTTTATCCTCATTTTCCCGGCCTCATCTCCCTCTCCCTTTGCCCCCTGGCTGAGGTGCTTGGAAGGTTCAGATCTCCCGATCCGCCAAATGCATGTCCTCGGTAATGTGCACCCCCACTTTTGTATAACAGCCGGTATTCACGGCTCTGTTAAGTCTTTGTTCTTTTGGAATTTCAGGAATTCAGCGGGACTTTGTGTGAGCAGCAGTGCTTTTAATTAGTAACATTTATTGAAGCTGGTGGTTTCGCCCAGTTACTTCCTTATCTACAAATCCTTGGTGACTCGGTCCCCTGCTGAATGAGCTGCACTCTCAAGGTGTGGAGCATGGTAAAAAGATGAGAGTTGCTGTAGCACTGCAGAGGAGAAACAGCATTCGTTTAACCCATGGTCTCCGAGGGAGCCATAAAACCGTGTCCCATTCCCATTCTTTCTGCATTTGAACCCGTACATGAGCTGCTTAATTTTTCCGTTGTTTTTGGTTTGGTTTTTTTTTTTTCACCACTTTTCCTTTGTCATCTCTTTGCCAACAGCAGTATGAGCCATTTAATTTTCCACAAACTCCTCCTTTTTGTGCTAAAAGCTGATCTGATCCCATCCCATGGTGAAGTGTTGTGTTCCTCATTTCAGTGGATTGGTTAGCAGGAGGGTCAGGAGCTGGAGCTGTCTGGTTGGTTATTATTGCAAGGACAGCTTGTAATCTAATGATGGCACTGAAATGAGAAATGGGTTCTGTGGCTCCTGATATGAATTGGTTTGGGTTCCCATGGGCTGGTCCATGGTGTTGTAGGATTTGTTCTGCTGGCCGTTCATCTTTTCCCCAATTTTGGCCACTCTCTCCAGCCAGGGCTGCATCAGTTGACTGCTTTTGTCTAACTAAATCATCAAATCCTTGGATTCCCAACTGATTTCCCTGAATTTTTAGTAGCAAGATCCCCCACTGCTCTTTTATACCCTATATAACATAGACAGTGCCAGCACATGTTGGAGTGGGCAGAGGGATGATTCCCCCCAATTATTTATGGTGAAGTTTTCCCAACATTCTCCTTTTGCTCTTTCCCTTTGCAGCTTCACCCGTTTCTGTTGCAGGGTCAGATATCCTCACCCTGGGCTCTGCCTTGAGCTGTGCAAATTCCATCAGTGCCAGCAGGCAGAGCTTGGGGTGAGGGGCTGAGGGAATGAGCCCAATTCCTGCCCCGGGCAAGAGACCCAGGTGCATTGTCCACAGTTTGCCCAGCAGTGTTCATTTGCATTTCTAAAGCTCCTGTGGAGGCTGCCTGGAATGGAGCTTCTCTTCCAGGGCAGCCATCTGGTGAGTCACATGTGGCCCCCCAGAATCTTCTTTTTTTAAAACAAGTATTACCTATTTATGTTCAAAGTATTACAGTTAAATCTCTTCGATTTTGCAAAATGCACCATAAAGGAGAACGTGGAAAAACCCAGACCAAAAGTTGATTCTTACACTTCTGTCCCAAACCTACCTGACAATATAAAGTGGGAATATTATGAAAAATTTTTCTCATGTTGTAATTTTGTCACCGAAACTGCAGGGAAAACAAAAACTCTCCAAGAATCTCTTTGGTGTTAGAGAGTCAAGGCATTCCTTGGTTCTGGCCAGGATGCGCAACAGAAATAATTTCTTTCACAACTAGCCCGACTGTGCAGAGAAAATCATTCCATGGCGTGTGAGTTTTACTCGATTTTTCCTAAACTTTATGTGGTCCAAACCAATATAAATCCATTGCTTTAATGTTCATTGCTTCCAGGTTGTGTAAGGTTTTAGTATTTGGTTTCCTGTTGGACCTGGATTCCTTCCCCTCTGATGTAATTTTGGTCTCCACACTCCTGGATTTCCTTCTCAGCCTTTTCCAGCCCAGGTGTCTCCAGCTCTGGCGGGGGGAAATGTCTGGGGTAGCTGTTGGTTGCTGTTTGCTGCTGGGCAATGTTGATGTTTTGTTGCTGGTCGTTATCTCTGTGGGTATCTTTTGTGCTGTTCCCAGTCTGTTGGGATGTTAAACTTATCTCCGTTGAGTAGTGTAACACCCCTTAAATAAAACCTTTAAAATTCCTTTACCCAAGGCAAAGAAAACCTAGCCTGAGTAGAGAAATAAGGTTTAAAAGAACCAAACTCGGTACATTTTGCAGCAGTGCAATGGCAGGCAGCCCAGAGTGTGGGTGTGAGTGAGCCCCAGAGTGGAATTGTGCCCTGGTGTTCCCCAGCAGCTGTGGCAGTGCAGGCCCAGGCAGCGCTGAAGCTGCAGCAGTGGCAGCAAGGCTTGGCCCCAGTGGCTGGAGATGGCAGAGGAGGGTGGGCAGGGTTGCAGAGGATTCCAGCCGAGGATCTGTGGGCAGGCGCAGGGGCTTGGCCCGCTGTGGAGCCCTGGCTGCTGCTGCGTTGCCTTCAGGGCAGGCTCAGGGGCGGCCTCCCATCCTCCTGCTGCAGGCGGGAAGTGCAAATCTCCAGGGCTTCAGAGCCCTTGAGGCCAGGCTGAGGGGTCCCCCCGTGTTGAGCTGTGCTGGCGGCTGTTTCTGGCCTCAGGGACACTTGGCATGGGCCCCTTGGCCACCAGTGGTGCTGCTTTGCACTCCTTGGGCAGGAGCCGATGTCCTGGCTGGGTGTTGGCAGCAGCAAAGTGCCAGGGCAGGCTCTGTGCCAGCCCAGCTTGCTGTGAGAGAATATGCCTTGATATCTGCTCCAGTGGTTGCTGAAACAGTGAGAATTGCTTTTGCCCCCCTGTTAGGTGCCATGGTGTCAGCAGAAGATATTGAAGCCTTCCTGCTCAGGGCATTTCCGTGCCAGGCTCTCACAAGCACCCAGAGCTGCGCGGGTTGAGCTGAGCACGGGGCGGTGACCTGCGCTGTGTCTGATTGCCCTTCCTTCCCTCCCCTGGAACAGGGTGTTGCTGTTAGACACCACTTGTCCTGGTTGCTTCAGAGTGCTTTGGAGAGGCTCCATAGCTAATTTTCCCTCTTTCCCTGGGGCTGCCCACATTTCTGGGTTCACCTCAGAATAGGCCTGACCAGACATTTGACACAGAGGTAGAACAGAACTGGCCTCTGTAACACCTTTTATAATAATAATTTTTGTTCCGAGTTTAGTGATTCAATCTCTTCCCAGTAAATCATTATAGCAATTAGGAATAAATAAAAATTCATGCATTTCAAATCCATCTCCCAGATCTACTATTAGTGGTTGAGTAAAACCATACATCTTTCCCACTTTTCCCACTTATCCCCTCTGTAATCACACATATTTTTAGCATTTTTCCCCCTGCGGTCTAAGATCCAGAGTTAATTGAGAGGCCCCTGTGTCCATCAGGAAATGCCTCCTCTCAATGCAGACCCACCTGAATGTTCTCAAGGGCTGCAGTGTGGAGGGTCCCTGGTGTGATGGGAGCTGTGACAGCCCTGGCAATCCATGTCCATCAAGGGGTGGACTTGCTGGTGCTGAGGGTGCTGCTGTCTGTGCTTGCAGTGTCCTTGTGCCCTGCAGCTGGAGCCCTGGTTCCTTGCCAGGGGCTGTTTGGGTGGGCTCTCCCCTGCCGAGGAGGGCAATGCCTGTGCCAGGTGCTTGTGGCCGAGCCGTGCCCTGGGTGCTGGGGCCCCCTTGGGCCCTGGGGTTGATCCTTCAGGGGCTGTAGGAACTGTGCCCTGGCCTTTGCCTTCAGCTTGGCCTTTTGCTGCTCCCTTCTTGCATTCACCTGCTGTGCCTTTGTGCCCAAGTGCTGCAGGGCCTTCTTGTGCCCCTCCTGCAGCCCCCTCAGTGCCTGTGGGTGCTTGTCTTGCTTTACAAGAGAGGTGTCTGCTTGGGAAGGCAGAAAAAGCCTTTCTTGGAATGGAGAATGCAAACCCCCTCCCTCTTAATTTTTAGAATAGTGAAATCAAGGGGCTCTCAGGGAAAGATATGGGAATAGGAATACCAGTTCTTTACTAGTGTGTATAATAAAGCAAACAAACAGCAACAGCTGCGGCACTGACAGCAAACAGAGCCCGGAGCCAGTCCCGGCCTTTGGGCTGCGGCGCTTTCCCCTTGGGTGCAGTTCCGGGCACGGCCGGCAGGGGCGCTGGTGGCTCCCGCGGGGCGGGGCAGCGCATCCCTCCCGTGGGAACCTCTCTGAACGGAAATAGAGCAATCCCTTCATCCAACTCCTTCATTTTTTTCCCTTCTATAGCCTTTCTCCCGTGTTTTGAGAAAGAATTTGGAGAGGGCTGCCTTTTAACTGAGCTCCTAGTGTTTCGTTAAGATGCTTCCTGTGGAGAGAGAGAGTTTCCCTGAACAGCTGGGGCTGTGGTTACCAATGGGACGTAACTCAGAGCAGGACGGGGTCAGGGGAGGATATCCCGCCGAGGCTCGGTGGGAGTGTGGGCAGGGTCTGCTGCCAGAATCACCAGAGGGGGATCTTCCCGTGGAGCCCGAGGCAGAGCGTGGGCAGCCCCCAGATGGCTGATGGCGGCTGATCCGGCAGCTGCCGGCAGAGCAAAGGCAGGTGGGAGAGCCCGGCAGCAGCGGCGGTGCCCAGCGCAGGTGGCACGGGCAGGGCAGGCGGGGATGGGATGGCTGGGACCCCCCCTGGGTGCGGTGGGCGCGGTGAGCTCGGAGCAGGCGGCAGGACAGAGCAACCCCCATCTTGCCCAGCATGGGCGGCAGAGCGGCCGCGGGCCAGGCAGTGGGAGCAGGGCACACAAATTGAGCGACAGCGCCGGGGCAGGTGGAGCTGCCCTGGGCAGTGAGGCCGCACCTGGGATGGAAAGCGGGGCAGGCGGAGCTGAGGCGGGCAGCGAGCCGGGACCCGGGACAGGCGCCTGGGCCGCGAACGGAGGGGGCAAGAGCTGCAGAGGATCCCACTCTCTTTCTGAGTTTTCCTCTTGTTCCCTTCCCTTTCATTTCCCCTTTTTCTTTTCTTGTTTTTTTCTCTGCAGTTTCTGATACTTTAAAGAGTTGTATTCTCCTAAAATCTCCTGTCTAACATATAGCCTATTCTCTTTCTTCTAGATTAAATGGGTTTTTTTGACAAATAAATCCAGAACCTAAAAAACCTAAACTTCTTCTTGGATACTTTGAAATGTCCAACGAGCTAACTCACGGCCTCCTAATGTTGTTTTTCTCATCACATTTTTATTTATCCTTTGGCAAATTAATAATCTTTCAGTTACTTTCTTTGCTACTCCAAAAATCCCAGTGCACCCACAGTTTCTTAAAAAATGAGCACACAAAGCTTGAGTACCCCAGTGGGTTTTCTGATGCAAGTCTTCTAATATTTTCCTAGTAAGCACATTTTATTATGAAATTGTCTTCCATCAAGAAGTTTCCGTTTCTCTGATTTATCATTTTCACTTCCTATCTTGTTTAATTCTTTTCTCTTGGCTTCCCTAAACTTTGGAATTTCCAGCTTTTCCTCGTTTGGAGTTACTATTAACATAACTCTTTTATCTCCATCTTCTACTGCACCTTAGCTTTGTTATCTGCCAAATTATTTCCTCTTATTTCTGGGGTCTTTCCCTTCTGGGGTTCCTTAACATGTACTATAGCTACCTCTTTTAGGTTATTTTAATGCCTCTAAAACCTCTAAAGTACGTTCCTCATTTACTAATCCTTTTCTTATTGAATTAAGTAATCTTTTTCCTTTCCAAATTTTGTACAGGTATGTACTACTATATATAAAGGCATACCTTGAATCAGTATATATAGTTCCTTTATTTGTGTTAAATATTCTAGTGCTCTTCTTAAAGTATATAATTCACAAGTTTGAGCTTAGTAATTTAAGGTTAATTTCCCTTTTTCTGTAGTTTGCATGTTCTCCCCATCAACTACTACATACCCTGTATTTTCTCGTTTTGCAAGGAGGTGTATCTCTGTTAGCTAACATAACTCCCAAAGGACTATTTTTTTTGCTTTTTTCCCTGTATCCAACTTACTGGTTTTCTGTCTCATTTTTCAAGATCTTTTCTATTCATCTTCTGCCTCTGTTTTTCACTTTCACTAACAACCTGAATACCACTTTTCTTTCACCTACACGCACAAAAATAAAAAACCTTTTTCTCACACTACTTTCAATACAATACACCTCCCTCCAAGGAGATATAGTGAAGATAAAAATACACAATCTGCATTACCTATACTTTATTCGTTTACATTAACTCACTTTTATTTCCCATTCACTTCCACACATTCTTTCCCGCCCTCAGGACACAGAGTGGATCCCTGTTGACAGAGAATCGCGGGTCCCTGTGGCCCCCCCTGGCCTTGGGGTGGCCTCTGGGTCTCAGTATCTCCGGGCCTCCTGGGAGGGCCCTGACTCTGCTGCCTCCGGTGCCGTTCCCCTGTGGGGCTGATTTGTGTGTCACTCACACTCTTTAGCCACGGCCCCCTCACACGCCCTGGGGACAATGGCCCGTTTGCAGGTCACCTGTACCTTATGCCACAGCCCCCACACACCAGGAGAACAATGGCTTATTTGTGGGTCACACACTCCTCTTTCTACAGCCCCCCTTCCCACCCGCCCGGGAAGCTGAGGCTGATTTTGTGTGTGACTCACTCTCACACACAACAAGGCAACAATAAGGTACCTTTTGTTATAAATGATGAAATCGAGAGCCAAACTTATAAGAAAATTTAGCAAAGATTTATTAATTTGTCTCAGAGACTGAAGTTCGGTCATCCACACTACCACAGCCAAGGATCAGCGTTGAGCCCAGGTTCGGTGCTGGGTGAACACGGATCTGACCTGCGAATGTCAGAGTCTCCCCCTGTTCACAAATGCTGCCTGACACAGCGAGTTCTTTTACAGTTTATTCTGCTCGAGGCAGAGACGACCGAATGTTCTTTGTTTCTCTTCCCATGCATAACCTTGGCTTTACCTGTGCAGAGGTGGACAAAGACTCAGTCCAGGTGTCTGATGTTGTCAGTAGACTCCGGGGAAGTCAGCATTCACATGCATCAGGGTGGGGCTGTGGATCATTGTGGTAGCTGTAATGTCGAGGCGTTAATCGCTCTTGGGTGGACCTGGTGACCAGGGGAAGGCAGCGATTATCGCCCTGGAAGCTTCTGTTCTTTCATTAAAAACCCCGATGTTTATCTCAACCAAGTCCAGGAACTAGATGTATATGAATAACACACTCCTCCTGGCCAGGGTGGTCAAAAGACATAACGTGGATTTTACAATATTTTATACATTAATAGCATGAATTATCTCTACCATATACTACACTTTCACATCACCTATTACTAGTTTAGGTGTTTCTGGCCAGTCCTGGTGCTCTTGGATATCCCTCAACCCAGCTGTGCTGCCCAACCCCAGATGCTCTTGAGCATATCCTCAATCCAGCAGAATTTTGCTCAAACGTGGATGCTCTTGGAATGTTAATTCTCAACCCAGCAGGTTTTAATTCTGGATGCTCTTGGGCTCTCTGATCCCTCAATCCAGCAGAATTTTTAGGAGCCCCTTTTGTCCCGTTTCCTAGTGGATTTGGCTCGGAAACTCCTCTGCTCCCTTGCTCCGAGGGGTCCAGCCCCTCTCTGAGACCCAGTCCCAGTTACCCCGGGGGATTCTCTCACTCCTCTTCTCACTCGCTGTGTCTCTTTACTGGCTGCTTCCCTCGAGGAAAGTTGGAAACGCAGCGTGGGAGACTCCAGCACTCACTTGGCAGGTCTGGGACAACCAGCCCTCGTCTCATTCACAGCCCCGAGCAGAGAATGAGGGGAGAAGGGAGCCCGGGAGCCCAAACAGCCCCGGCATCCCGAAATGGGGAGAGCGAAGCGGGGGGAGCTTTTGGCATTGCTGGGACTGCCAGCAGCCTGGGCAGGGCGGGCACCGAGGAGAAGGGGGACCCCCAATCCAAGCGTGACCCCCAACAGCTGGGACAGGGGGGACCTCCGAACACCAGAGGGGAGGAACCAGGGATGGGGAACTCCTGGGTGGCTTTTTCAGGGCTCAATCTTGGTGTTTGTGAGGTTTTTCTGGAGCCCTGATGGCCGGTGACTTGTAGACATGGACTTGGGCAGAGCGACCTTCAAACTCAATGTGTGTTGGGGAAGATGAAACAGGAAAGCCTTACAAATAGGATTGTCTGGCAAATGATTTTGTGAACATAAAAAGTGTAAGGAAGATTGAAATGAAAGCAAGCTCGAAAATACCTCAGTTAGTAAACAACTGGAAAACAATGGTATGGCCCAACTGAAGGTAATCCCCTTTTGATAAAACAATTCCCTCGGCTTACAGACAGATCCAAGGGTCAGAGCAGACCCCACTAGCTCAATAGAAGGGGTCCAAAGAGGAGTTTTTAGGGTTTAAAATGTAACACAGTATGGGGATTTAATGACTTGTTCAGGCTGTATGTAAATGCTCTAGGATTTATATCTTGTACTGGATTGGTTAGTGAGAAATAGAATATGCAACACAGAAGAAGATTTATTGTATTGTAACAGGACCCTTACTCTCTTACGCTCTTCCCCTCTTACTCTCTCACCCTCTCACCCTCTCTACCCCTCTCTTCTCTCGGGCCTGTTCCAAGCTGTGCCTGGCAGCTCCAAGCAGGGCCCTGCACCCAGGCCCTTTGCAATAAACCGCAAGTTCCACGCCCTGGCTGCAGAGCTCTCTCGTCTCCGTCCGTCCTGACCGTCCTACCCCCCGACGCTCCTACAAACGCTCTCATCCCTTGTTTTCCCCAAACCAGGATTGCCCATTGCCAGCCCCAGGGAGGCTGTGAGGAAGAGGAAGATGCCCCGGGACACTGAGGCAGGTGAGGAGGAAGTCAGTGCCCCTTTCCCCTCTGTGCTGCTCCATCTCCCAGCCCAGCACCGCCCCGGCTGAAGCTCAGCCCTGGGGGATCTCCTTGCCCTTGCCTGTGGTACGGAGGCAAATCCCATCCTGTCCCTGTCCTTCCTCCCCCAGAGCAGGAGCTGAGCATGGAGAGCAGGGAGGACAAATGCCCGCGGCAGAACCTGGTGGAAGAGGCCGTTTTGAGCGGCTCCACAGCGCAGGAAGGCAACGGGGAGGAAAAGCCCTGGAGATGCCGCACGAGGAGGGGCTGCAAACGCAGCCGGCGGGGATCTGAGGGGGAAAGAGCCAGCCTGGGCCGGGAAGGCGGCCGGAGACGGAGCCAGAGCTCGGAGCTGGTGCTCCATGAGCAGCTCCATGATGGGGAGAAACCCCACACGTGCGTGGAGTGTGGGAAGAGCTTCAGGCGGAACTGCGACCTGATTGTGCACCAGAGGATCCACACTGGGGAACGGCCCTACGAGTGTGGGGAGTGTGGGAAGAGCTTCAGAGAGAGCTCCAGCCTGAACCAGCACCAAAAGACCCACACTGAGGAGAGGCCTTACGAGTGTTCCAAGTGTGGGAAGGGGTTTAAGACCAACTCCCATCTCCTCCAGCACTATTGGATTCACAGAGAGGAGAGGCCCTTCCAATGCCCTGACTGCGGGAAGGGATTCAAGACAAACTCCAACCTCATCTCCCACCGGCGCATCCACACAGGGAAGAGGCCCTACGAGTGTGATAAATGCAGGAAGAGGTTTCCGACCAGCTCCAGTCTCCTCCGGCACTATCGGATTCACAGAGAGGAGAGGCCCTTCCAATGCCCCGACTGCGGGAAGGGATTCAAGGACATCTCCAGCCTCATCAGGCACCGGCGCATCCACACTGGGGAGAGGCCCTACGAGTGTCCCAAGTGTGGGAAGAGCTTCTCCAGGAGCTCTCACTTGACCCGACACCAACGGAGGCACCACTAAGGGAAGCCCTGCCAGTGCCCCGAGTGCGGGCAGAGCTTCGTGTGCTGCTCCAGCTCCATCCCCCACTGGAGGAGGCACTTTGGGCACAGGTCAGGTGAGCCACATTCCCTGTGATCCATGTTGAGAACACACTTGGCTGCTTCTACTTTTAATTTCACCTTAATTTTTTTCTATTCTCCATCTCTTTGCACTGCAAAAGCCAAGAGGAATGGATCTGTCCCCTCCAAACCACTCAAATCCCAGTGAAAACAGCTCAATCTTACCCCAAAAACAGCTCAAACCCACCTCAAAAAACTCAGTCCCATGCCAAACTCACTCGATTCCACAGCCATCAGGCTGAGATGAAATTGGGAAATGATTTAGAGTCGTGGGATCTCAATTAGAGTGGTGGGATGGAGATTGTGTGGGGCTGGGTGTGTGGGATGTATTTGACAACAAATAGAACTCTGAGACTTACTGATTTCTCTCCCATTCATGTTCAGTCTGTTGCAGTTCTGTTTGCCGAGGGCCGCCTTCTCAGCTCATTGTCTTTGTGTCCCCTTTTTCTCTCCTGCCTCTCTTTGCCTGCTCTGTTTCTCTCTCA
Organism: Zonotrichia albicollis; assembly: GCF_047830755.1. Classification (NCBI taxonomy): domain Eukaryota; kingdom Metazoa; phylum Chordata; class Aves; order Passeriformes; family Passerellidae; genus Zonotrichia; species Zonotrichia albicollis. The sequence continues at coordinate 2,488,009 of NC_133849.1, forward strand.
GTGTCTCGCTGGACCCACGGACCACCAGAGACCCTGCCCTGATTTAATTGACCCAGGCACCACCAGAGACCCTCCCTGTATTTAATTGCCTCAGGGACCACCCAATACCCTCCCCTGATTTATTGCCCCAGTGACCACCAAAGACCCTCCCCCAATTTAATTGACCCCTGCCACCAAAGACCCTCCCCTAATTTAGTTGACCTTTCCCTATTTTAATTCCCCTTACCCTGATTTAATTGACCCTGCCCTGATTTAATTGACCCCTGCCCTGATTTAGATGACCTCTCTGTCCCCACAGACCCTCCCCTGATTATTTATTATTTTATTTGCCAATTATTATTTTAATTCCCAGTCCCAGGAGCTGAAGTCCTGAAGGCTGGCAGAGAAATGTCTCTGTAGGATTTTGCTCCATTTCCCTTCAAGGACAGGAACATCTTTTCCTGGATGGGAGCTGGAATTGCAGACTTTTCAAATGTGTGCAGGGCAACACGGACTGGCATCAAACATGGACTGGGATCAAACAGGGACTGGGATCAAATATGGACTAGGATCAAACAGGGACTGGGATCAAATATGGACTGGGATCAATTATTGATTGGAATCCTAGAGTGTAGGATCAACTGGACTGATCTCATATAGACTGAGATCAAATAGGGGCTGGGATCAAATATGAATTGGGATAAAAAATGGACTGGGATCAAATATGGACTAAAATCAGCTATGGACTGTGATAAACTGGACTGGGATCAAATCACGACTGGGATCAACTGTGGACTGGGATCAAATATGGCCTGGATCAAATATGACAGATTTTATGGACTGGGATCAAATGTGGACTAGGATAAGCTATGGACAGGGATCAAATATGGACTGGGATCAAATATGGATTGGGATCAAATGGACTGGGTTCCTACAGACTGGGATAAACTGGACTGAGATTATATAGATGTCGTGGTTTGAGAGGAAGTTAGTTTTCTGGGATATGAAGTGGTCAGGCCAGTAGGTGCTCACATTTGAATACTGGCACCTGGTTTGGCCGCTGGGGACATTGGATACGCCTCTGAGAACTCAGGGGTTAAAAAGCAGAGCACTCCCGGGGGAAGCTCTCTTGGGTTGCAGCGAGGGAAGCAGGTCGGGCCTCCCCTGCCCAGCTCCTGGCTGGTTTGGGGCTGGGTGAGGTAGGCCTGGCCCGAGGATGGAAGGGTGGAAGAGCCCCGAGAGGCATCGGGCAGCCACACCTCTCCCCCAGGAGAGAGAGAGAGACAGAGTGCCTGTGCCACCGTGAAATTTGATATCCTGTGCTGGCAGCACAGCCCGGCTGGCGGAGAAGGGCGGGGGAATGCAGCGAGAAGGGGTCCGGCAGCTGTGGGAGCTTTGGGCGGGCCTAGCCCGAGCTTTTAACCCTTTTTCGGACAAGGAAAACTTTGCAGAACATTAACCTTTCCTAGAAGAGAGATAAGAGATGAAATGGAAGAAGGAAATGTGCAAGTGTGAAGGTCTGGGCAAGTGAAAGATGTCGGGAGAGTAGAGAAGAATCTTAGGTGGGAAGAGATGATGGAGTGGCCTTAGCTGGACTTTTTCTGTATGGCCATGGACAGAACCATTTTTTCTTGTGACACAGAGACTGCATCCAGGGGGAGACAATGGCTCAGAGCCAAGAGGGTTCAGTGTTGGTACCCCTCGGCCCCAGGGGGTGAAATTTGGGGGGCACAGATGTCCCAAAGGTGAGACTGTGCCCTTTTTGGAACAGGGCAAAGCATCCCTAAAAGGACAAACCTAGAAGCAGCTCTGGTCCATGTGCAGTGGTGAGAGCACTGGACATGGAAGGAAGAGGTCACGATGGCAGATGTTCTCCAGGCGGTGCCACGAGTGACATGGAAACACACGAGGTTTCAGCGGTGTTTCCTGGGGAAGCCTATGGCACAAGAAGGACTCCTCTCCCCTTGATGAACTGAGAATTGATTACTTAAAGGGTGGTGATGGACCGAGAGTTGGTGATTTGGGGGACAGATGTATTGGAAATTTGGGGGGAGGGGGAGGAAATGTTTTTGGAAAGTTTTCCTTTATCCTGTGTGTTTCTTGTTACTTAGAGTTGTAGTTTAGTTAATAAAGGTTTCTTTTCTTTATTTCTAAGTGGGGGCCTGCTTTGCTTATTGCTGGTCACATCTCACAGCAGACACCAGGGAGCACTTCTTTTCATGGGGACGCTGGCATTGTGCCAGCATCAAACCGTGACACCTATGCTGCCAGTTGGCCTTTTTCCACCTCTCCAGCCATCCCCACAGAGCATTGGCTACCATCCATGAATCAGTGCAGAGGTAGAGCTTTGGCCATTTCTCTCCCTTAGAAATGTCCAGGGCCAGCTGAACACCTTTGAGTTCTGTAAGTTGACTTGATCCACCTTCTCCTTCAGCAGCCTCTGCCACCTGTCCTGTGGGGCTCCATACAGCTGCTTTCCACTTGCGACAGGAGCCGTCAGTGAAAAGAGTGTAGCGCGTTTCCTCTGGGGGCAGTTGGTTATAGGGAGGAGCCTCTTCAGCCCATGTCACTGGTTCTTGTTCCTCTTCATCAGTAAGACCAAAGTTCTCACCTTCTGGCCAGTTTGTAATTATCTCCAAAATCCCAGGGCAATTCAGGTTTCCAGTACGGGCGCACTGTGGGATAAGAGCAATCCGTTTACTCCATGTAGCGTCAGTGGTGTGGTGGGGGGTGGGAACCTTTCCTTTGAACATCCACCCCGGCACCGGTAGTCGGGGTGCCAGGAGGAGTTGTGCTTCCGTGCCAATCACCTCTGAGGCAGCCTGGACTCCTTCATAGGCAGCCAAGATTTCCTTCTCTGTGGGAGTGTAGTTGGCTTCTCACCCTCTGTAGCTTCGACTCCAAAATCCCAGTGGTCGGCCTCCAGTCTCCCCAGGCGCCTTCTGCCAAAGGCTCCAGGACAAGCCATGGTTCCTGGCTGCAGAGTAGAGCACGTTCTTCACCTCTGGTCCTGTCCTGACTGGGCCAAGGGCAACTGCATGAGCAATCTCCTGCTTGATCTGGGCAAAGGCTTGTTGCTGCTCAGGGCCCCAGTGGAACTCGTTCTTCTTGCAGGTGACCAGGTAAAAAGGGCTCTCAATCTGACTGTACTCAGGAATGTGCATTCTCCAAAAGCCTATGGCACCAAGGAAAGCTTGTGTTTCTTTCTTATTGGTGGGTGGAGACATTGCTGTGATCTTGTTGATTACTTCTGTAAGAATCTGATGCCGTCCATTAATAAGGCCTCCGATCAGCCTTATCATGAAGCAGAGCCTTGGTGCTCAGGATCTCAGTCCCTGAGGAGGGACCAGGTCCCGAAGCCAGCTCAGACCAATGCCGGGGGCTGCCTTTCTAGCAAGCCTGGTGATATTCAGCTCTATAGTGATTAGCAGCTCTTAGGACCTCAGCTCTTTGCTTGCTGGGTAGTGGAGCCCCAGGCTTGAGGCAGCAGCAGACAGAGAGACGAGAAGGAGAAGGCAGAAGCTGTTCCACAGAGAAGGCTTTATTTGGGGGTCCGCGAAGGGTCTCAGCTCTTCTTCTTCTGAGCTAGTAGGGTACAGCATGCTACTTTTATAGGCTTGGCAAGTATCCAAACTTGACCAATGGCAAGGGATTAGGGGGACCATAAAATGACCGATAGGTAAAGGCTACCATGGCATTGCCTCACATGGTTATAGAGACAGTTTATAGGGCAGATGTCCATGGAGTCAGGAAGCTTCCTTGCTGCTGTGTCAGCATTCCTTTTGTTAGATTCTCCATGGTGCTTTTGCTAAATGTATGGGGTTTACTACAGTCCATCTTGCCACTTCACTGCCAAGAACTGAATCTCACAAGCTGGTCCCTTTACCTTGACTTTTTAATGGCAAAACCAGCTCCCAGGAGGATTTGGATGATTTCTTTCCCTTTCTCAAACACTTCCGCAGCTGTGCTCCCCTCACACAATGGTGTCATCAATGTACTGCAGATGTTCTGGAGCCTCACCCCTTTCCAGTGCAGCCTGGATCAGTCCCTGGCAGATGGTGGGGCTGTGCTTCCACCCCTGGGGCAGTCGGTTCCAGGTGTACTGCACTCCCCTCCAGGTGAAAGCAAACTGAGGCCTGCATTCTGCTGCCAGAGGAATGGAGAAAAATGCATTGGCAGTGTCTGTAGCGGCAAAGCACTTTGCTGCCTTGGACTCCAGCTCGTCCTGGAGCTCTAATTTGTCTGGCACGGCAGCGCTCAGTGGTGGAGTCACTTCATTCAATGCACGATAGTCCACAGTCAATCTCCATTCTCCTTCAGATTTTCGCACAGGCCAAATGGGGCTGTTGAAGGGTGAGTGGGTCTTGCTGACCACCCGTTGGCTCTCCAGCTCTTGGATCATCTTTTGGATGGGGATCGCAGCATCTCGAGTGGTTCTATACTGGTGTCGATGCACTATGGAAGTGGCAATTGGCACCTGTTGCTCTTCTCCCTTCAGAAGTCCTACTGCCCATGGGTTTTCTGACAGTCCAGGCAAGCTGTTCAACTGCTTGACACCCTCTGTCTCTACAGCAGCTATTCCAAATGCCCATCTGAGTCCCTTTGGGTCTTTGAAATAGCCACTTCGGAGGAAGTCTATACCTAAAATGCATGGGGCCTCTGGGCCAGTCACAATAGGGTGTTTCTTCCACTCATTTCCAGTCAGGCTCACCTCAGCTTCCACCAAAGTAAAATCCTGTGATCCCCCTGTCACACCAGCAATAGAAACAGACCCCGTCCCCACATGTAATCCTTCTGTAAGCCACGAAGGTCCTTCAGGGAAAAGGACTCAATATTTGCATCTGATCTTGCACCTGCTGCTTTGACTCCTGATTTTATGTCAGGAGGCATTGAGGTTCCTTCTCCTTCATCATCATCATCCTCATCATCCACTGGTCGACTGGTCTTGTCCGTGCATTTCCCACTTCTAGTGCTGGCAGCAACAGCCATTGGTTGAGGCTTATTTTCTGGTTTAGCTGCTGGCTTAGGCTCACTATCTGGTTTGGCTGCTGGCTTCGAGCCTGGGCTGTCGGCTGCAGCCTGAGTCACCGGGACAGTTGCTGATTTATCTCCCTGCCCCCTGCCTCTGTCTGCTGCCCGACAGGATCTAGCAGTGAGCGATGAGCACAAGCCAGGGCCCAGCTCACTGCAATGACCTTCCTCTCCTTAGGCTCATACTGGTACTTCTCTTTCAGATATTTCCTCACCTCAGCTGGGTTGTGAATTTGCTCATGGGGAAAATCCCAGACTACAGGGTCAGAGAATTCCTTCAGGATTTGGCCCAAATCCTCCCATTTTCGACACCACTTAGGATTTTCCACACCAGGGTTTTCTCCTGAGTCAGGGGTCTCATCAGCTCGTCTAGAAATCTCAGCCCTCATCCTAGAGAAGCAGCAGGCTGTATACACGAAGGTTACCAGATTGAATACCAGAAAGATGGTTTCTTTAACATTGAGGGGGAACTGAACATCCTTCAATAGTGATGCACCAGATTCATAGGAGAAGAAGGAAAGCAAAGGCTGAAATGCCTGATCCCCTGCTGCTCCTCCTCTAACAAACTGGATGCATAACCACAGCCATGAACCATTCATACCTGGAGCAGACCCCAGCATGTTTATAAACTTTTTACACATCATTACCACCAAGCCCAGCAGGATAGCTATTCTGGTCACTGCCCCTCTGCTATAAAAACTACATATAAGGGACAATACCAAAGCTATTTCTGGGTAAGAAAATAAACCTAGGCACCATAGAGGTATTAAAATCTGAAAAAACCTTAGGGATCAGAAATGCATGCAAGCCTTCACCCCAACAGACATTATGAATTCAAAAAGCATGGGTATTAACTGCTTTACACAAACACAGAGTAATGGCAACCAAAATGCACTCAAAACAGGGATTTTCCACTCTCTCGAGCCCCACATGTTGGGCATCAGATTTTATCCCAGTTTAGGGTAAATTTGGTAGAGAATCTCCAAAGGGGGCCCCTCCAGAAAGCAAACCCACACGGCCCCTGCCCCCAACCGGTTCGGGAAGGATTCCTCAGAGAGAAGAGGAAAGAACCTGTTTATTTAACAGGCACAGCATCCCCAGCACACAGAATGAACAATGCTGGCTGACACCGCTCTGAAAAAGGTGACAAATTCAGAAAGTCTCTCTCGGGGGTGGTCGCTCTGTTCTCAGTCCCTCCAGCACTGGGGCAGCTGCTGCAGCCACAAGGTGCAAACTCTCGGTGTTCCCAGGTCCCAGTCTGGAGCAGGTTCGAGAAGGTTGAAAAAACGAAAGGAGAAACAGTCCAGGAAGGAATTTGGACTGCTTAGCTAAACTAGCTAATGAGCAGGAGCAAAAGGAAGCAGAAGTGAAGCAGAAGTAAGAGCCAGAGAGAGAGAGAGAGCAAAGCAAAAAGGCGAAAGCAGAACTATGCACTGCCCCGTCTCCGTGTCCTTGATAAGAAAAACCCAAACAAAACTTTCACGCTACAGAGACAGTCTTAAAGGCACAGAACATATGAATGGGGATACAAGCATCGTAACGTCACCCTAGGACACACGGGTGTCCTGAACAGCGTCATCCCATTGTTATCCTTTTGATACTAATTCTGTTTGGTTTTATTTTATCAGCAGTCCTATTCATTATTAATTGGAGCATGAAACAGCTGACAAGATTGACGTCTATAGTTAATGCACTCAACTTGGCTGATGTCCTCTACAATGTGCACATCCCCAGGACATTTGACACAAGGCAACTATGAATGAAGCCCATGTGTTTTGGTATAATCCTTGATTTCCATTTATGATTTTGTGGAAATTACGTTTGATTTTTAGTGAATTGTTTTAGAAAATAATTTTTTAAAGTTAATGCTTGTATTAATATGTCCTGATTGCTTTTGTTTTTGATTATTTGTGACTGGTTTTAACCCTTTAAATATTGTTTTAAAAGTAATATTGTTTTAATTAATCAACCATTTGTGAAAATTTTTATGATAATCAATATGATGTTTATTGTTTGCTTTTCCCCCTCCTTCTCCTATCCTTTCTTTTCCTTCTCTCATTCTCTTTTTCCTCTCTCTGTCGTCCCTATTTTTCCGGGTTATACCACCAATGTATGGCGAGTTCTGCAGACTCATCAATGATGCTCCAGAGTTCTGCTGATGAAGATCCCTCAAGACAATTGTGAGTCATGGGGTCATGTGAGAGTCTGTCCGAATTTTCCCTCATCTGCCTCATGATCGTCATTGGGGGACCACTGAAGAGAAGACCCCCCCTGTCTTAAATCTCTGGCTCCAAGGGAGAAAGTCATGTGCCTGAGACCTGAGAGCACAGCTAAGCCATTGTTCTCACAGGTGTTGTTTTCTGTGTGCTACACTGAGCCCAAGGAGAAGAAGAAGGGGCACCGTGCCCTTTGTGCAACAACAGCCTTGGGAGCTGTCCCACCTCTCGGCCTGGCTGGACTTCTCCTGAGTTTCAGGTGGTCCCCCCACAGAAGACCCTCACCTGTTTTACAGCCACCGGGACAGACAGACTGAGATGGAAGGAGCCTCTCCATCAAGGACTGAGACATGGAACCCCCATGTGAAAAGGCCCCTCTGCTCCTTCCAAGGACTGGGACTGAAACCCCCAGCCCGGGGCAGGTGTGTGGGGGAGGCAAGCTGACCAAAGCGAGATGTTTGCCTGCAGGTTGTGACCGCTGCACCAAGAAGACAATGGCTCTCGCTTACTGCTGAGAGCATGGACTACCTGTTACATCTATTCCTTATTGTATCTGTATCCCCCCCTCGCAATTTCCAATAGAGTTATCATAATAAAAACCTCTGAGTGAGCGAGAGACTTTGAGATCTCCCCGACACAACAGGCGGGTCCTCGACTGGACTGGATCAAAGGACTTCATCTCTACGTTTGTTATCTCTATCCCCCTCTTTCTCTCTCTCTCTCTCTCTTTTGTCTCTCTCTTCCTCTGTCTTTTTCTCTCCCTTAATCCCTCTATCGCATTTTGCTGTGGTCATTCAAAAAAGGTGCATTTGTTTCGATTATCATTGCAAACCCCCTTGTACCGTGTCGGTTCTTTTTGCACCCTGAGATCAAATCCATGAACCATCATGAAACCCATCAGTGAGGATGGATCGTGACACCCCCCGAGGACCCCTCCCCAAATTCCCCCAGGCACCCTCAGACCCCGCTAAAACCCCCTCAAGTTCCCCCCAGACCCTCCCAAAATCCCCCCCAAACCTCCTCAAGACCCCTTCCCAAATTCCCCTCACGACCCCTCCAGACCCCCTCACCTGTCCCTGCGCCTCCTCAGCAGCTCCCGGAGCCCCCCGTCCTCTCCCAGCGCCTCCCCCGCTCTCTCCAGCGCCTCCCGCAGGACCCGCCCGAGCCCGGGGCGGCTCCCGGGGGTCCCTGAAGGGGTCCCGGGGGGCGGGGCGGGGGAGAGGGGGTGCCCGCTCCATGCCCGGTCCCGGGGTCAGGGGGCGCTGCTTCCAGCTCGGCTCTGATTGGCTGGAGCAGCACGGGGAGGGCGGGAGTTGCTGGGGGAGACGCCCGGTGATTGGTCAGTTCAGGTCGAGAGAGGCGTGAATAGCTGAGAGGAGGAACGTCGTGATTGATTGTTAGGTGAGAGAGGTGGGCGCGTCTGAGGGGAGGCATGCAGTGATTGGTTGGATCGGTGCACAGAGAGGTTGGTGTTCCCGAGGGGAGACCCGCGGTGATTAGGTGGTTTGAAGGAGGGAGCGCTGCTATTGGCTGGGAAAATATCCAGGATTTTTAAGGGAACATTCCCGGTTTTTTGGGGGAAAACTCTCGGATTTTTCAGGAAAAATGCCCGATTTTTGCAGGAAAAACATTCCCGGAGCTTTTGACCCTACGTGACCCCACATAACTAAAAAAAACCCAAAACACTTGAAAAAACCCCGAAATAACCCCAAACAACCCCAAACAATACCTAGAAATCCCACAAATAACCCCAAACAAATCCAAATAACCCCCCAAAAAAGGAAAAAACTCCCCTAAGTTAAAGCCATAAAACTCCAAATGATATCAAGCACACCGATAAAAAACCCCATATATACCAACATTAACCCCAAGAACCCCAAGTAATTCCAAATAAACCCACATAAACACAAATAAGCCCAAACAAAATACTAATACTAATACTTCCAAATAAACCCAAATAATTCCAAATAACCCCAAAAAAACAGAAATAAACCAAGTAAAACCCAAGAGAAACCCCAAATAATCCATCAATAACCCCAAAAAACCACCAAACAAACCCAAATAAACCTCAAGTAACCCCAGTTCCTCCCGTCTCCAGGCCCAAACAGATCCCAACCAATCAGAACGCGCAGCACTGATGACGATCCAGTTGCTGGGATCAAAGCCAGCGCACTGGCCCCGCTTAGCGATTTTCAGCCAATCAGCGCCCGGCCCGACTCTGACTCATCACTTGCCAGCCACAGGCCAAGGCCTCTCACTGAGGGAAATACTCAGAGACCGCGCGGGGTAATTTCCAGCCAATCAGAGCACGTCTCGCTGATGACTCATCAGTGGCCAGGATCGGAATTTGGGGAGGGGGGGGAAGGTGACCCTGGGGATGGGCTGGGGACCCCAAAGTAATCCAAAACGGGGTCGGCAGCCCAAAACGGAGAAGGAGGGGCCTGGAGCCCCTAAAATTAAAAACGGGGGAGGGGACTGGGGGAATGATTGGAAAGGGGAGGGAGAGTGGGGAAAAGAGGGTCGGAACCCCAAAATTGAGCTGGGAGGGGAATGGGACCCCCAAATTGACCTGGGAGGGGAATGGAACCCCCAAATTAAGCTGGGATGGGTATGGGGTCCCAAAACTGAGCTGGGAGGGGGATTGGACACCCCAAATTGAGCTGGGAGGGGGGTTGGACCCCCAGATAGGATTAAGCCAATTTTTTTCAAGGAATATGTAAAGTACTTCATGGATATGCAACAAGGCCATGAATATGGAACGGGTTGATGTAATGGGAGAGAAGGACCAAGGCCAAATGTTCTTATGGCCACCAAGACCCCCAGGTTATTTTCGGAGAAAATCCCTTAATTAATCTGGTTTTAATTACATCAGCCTGTTGCCTATTCATAGACCCTCATGCACATCCATAAACTAATCTACATACTTCCAGAACTACTTTACATGGCCCGTCTTTGGGGGTGTCTCCCCATTTCAGGAGGCTCCACTGAAATGGAAAAGGAAAACCCCCTCCCTTTGATGATGATAACGATGATGATGATTATTATGATTATTACTATTATTATAATAATTATTTTTAAAATAAGGGGTTCTCAGGCAAAGATATGGGAGCAGAAATAACAGTTCTTTATTAGGAAAATTAAAAATACAAATGCAGTAGTACAAACAAAAAAAGACAGTGACACAGTCAGAATCCTATGGGGATCTAGTGAAAAAGGTTGATCATCTCGAAATCCAGTAGGAAAAGATTTATCCTCTGGGAATCCAGTTGGAAAAGACTGATCCTTTGGGAACCCAGTGGGAAAAGGGCTGAGCCTTTGGGAATCCATTTCTTAACTCCCAAAGGCAGGGCAAAGGCAGGGCTGTGGAGTTTTTATAGGGCATGCCAAGGGTGGAGTTGGGGTTTGGGTCAGGGGAGGAGTTCTTAGCAACACAAGAACGGTGAGATCAAATTCCTGCCTCTTAGCAACAGCAGCACTTCACACAGAACGTGTACCCAAATTCTGAATTCCCTCAAAAATACCTGAGAAATTATGCAATGTCAGATGTATTCGATGAATTTCCTTCATTTAAACCAGTTTTGGGTGTTTTTAAATGATGAAGGTGAAGCAGAGGAAAATTAAGGCCAAATGAAAAGGCGAAGCAGCCAGGTGTGTTCCCAACATGGATAACAGGGAATGTGAGTGACCAGGGCTGTGCCCAAAGTGCCTCCTCCAGTGGGGGATGGAGCTGGAGCAGCGCACGAAGCTCTGCCTGCACTCGGGGCACTCGCAGGGCTTCCCTTAGTGGTGCCTCCGTTGGTGTTGGGTCAAGCTAGAGCTGCTGGAGAAGCTCTTCCCACACTGGGGACACTCGTAGGGCCTCTCCCCGGTGTGGATGCGCCGGTGCCTGATGAGGTTGCAGTTGTGCTTGAATCCCTTCCCACAGTTGGGGCACTGGAAGGGCCTCTCCTCTCTGTGAATCCGATAGTGCCGGAGGAGACAGGAGCTGTTCTGAAACCTCTTCCTGCATTTATCACACTCGTAGGGCCTCTCCCCAGTGTGGATGCGCCGGTGCCTGATGAGGGTGGAGTTGTGCTTGAATCCCTTCCCACAGTCGGGGCATTGGAAGGGCCTCTCCTCTCTGTGACTCTGATAGTGCAGGAGGAGAACGGAGCTTCTTGTAAACCTCTTCCCACACTTGGAACACTTGTAGGGCCTCTCCCCAGTGTGGATCCTCTGGTGCACAATCAGGTGGCAGTTCCACCTGAAGCTCTTCCCACACTCCTCGCACGTGTGGGGCTTCTCCCCATCATGGAGCTGCTCATGGAGCACCAGCTCCGAGCTCTGGCTCCGTCTCCGGCCGCCTTCCCGGCCCAGGCTGGCTCTTTCCCCCTCAGATCCCCGCCGGCTGCGTTTGCAGCCCCTCCTTGTGCGGCATCTCCGGGGCTTTTCCTCCCCATTGCCTTCCTGCGCCGTGGAGCCGCTCAAAACGGCCTCTTCCACCAGGTTCTGCCCCGGGCATTTCTCCTCCCTGCTCTCCATGCTCAGCTCCTGCTCTGGGGGAGGAAGGACAAGGACAGGATGGGATTTGCCTCCGTGCCACAGGCAAGGGCAAGGAGATCCCCCAGGGCTGAGCTGCAGCCGGGGCCGTGCTGGGCTGGGAGATGGAGCAGCACAGAGGGGAAAGGGGCACTGACTTCCTCCTCACCTGCCTCAGTGTCCCAGGGCATCTTCCTCTTCCTCACAGCCTCCCTGGAGTTGGCAATGGGCAATCCTGGTTTGGGGAAAACAAGGGATGAGAGCGTTTGTAGGAGTGTCGGGGGGTAGGACGGTCGGGACGGACGGAGACAAGAGAGCTCTGCAGCCAGGGCGTGGAACTTGCGGTTTATTGCAAAGGGCCTGGGTGCAGGGCCCTGCTTGGAGCTGCCAGGCACAGCTCGGAGCAGGCCGAGAGAAGAGAGGGGTAGAGAGGATGAGAGGGTGAGAGAGTAAGAGGAGAAGAGCGTAAGGGAGTAAGGGTGCCGTTACAATACAATAAATTTTCTTCTGTGTTGAATATTCTATTTCTCACCAACCAATCTAGTACAAGATACAAATCCTGGAGCATTTACATACAGCCTGTAAAAGTCATTACATCACCATACTGTGTTACATTTTCAACCTTAAAAACTCCTCTTTGGACCCCTTCTGCTGAGCTAGTAAGGGCTGCTCTGACCCTTGGACCTGTCTGCAAGCAGAGGGAATTGTTTCATCAAAAGGGGAATTACCTTCAGTGGGGCCACACCATTGTTTTCCAGTTGTTCACTAACTGAGGTATCTCAGAGCTTGCTTTCATTTCAATCTTCCTTACACTTTTTATGTTCACAAAATCTTTTGCCAGACAATCGTATTTATAAGGCTTTCTTGTTTCATCTTCCCCAAATCACATTGAGTTTGAAGGTCCCTCTCCCCAAGCCCATCTCTACAAGTCACTGGCCATCAGGGCTCCGGAAAAACCTCACAAACACCAAGATTCAGCCCTGAAAAAGCCTCCCAGGAGTTCCCCGTCCCTGGTTCCTCCCCTCTGGTGTTCGGGGGTTCCCCCCTGTCCCAGCTGCTGGGGGTCACGCTTGGATTGGGGGTCCCCCTTCTCCTCGGTGCCCGCCCTGCCCAGGCTGCTGGCAGTCCCAGCAATGCCAAAAGCTCCCCCCGCTTCGCTCTCCCCATTTCGGGATGCCGGGGCTGTTTGGGCTCCCGGGCTCCCTTCTCCCCTCATTCTCTGCTCTGGGCTGTGAATGAGACGAGGGCTGGTTGTCCCAGACCTGCCAAGTGAGTGTTGGAGTCTCCCACGCTGCGTTTCCAACTTTCCTCAAGGGAAGCAGCCAGTAAAGAGACACAGCGAGTGAGAAGAGGAGTGAGAGAATCCCCCGGGGTAGCTGGGACTGGGTCTCAGAGAGGGGCTGGACCCCTCGGAGCAAGGGAGCAGAGGAGTTTCTGAGCCCAATCCACTAGGAAACGGGACAAAAGGGGCTCCTAAAAATTCTGCTGGACTGAGGGATAAGAGCGCCCAAGAGCATCCAGAATTAAAACCTGCTGCGTTGAAGAATTAACATTCTAAGAGCATTCACGGTTGAGCAAAATTCTGCTGGATTGAGGATATGCTCAAGAGCATCTAGGGCTGGGCAGCACAGCTGGGTTGAGGGATATCCAAGAGCACCAGGACTGGCCAGAAACACATAAACTTGTAATAGGTGATGTGAAAGTGTAGTATATGGTAGAGATAATTCATGCTATTAATGTATAAAATATTGTAAACTCCACACTAAGTCTCTTGACCATCCTGGCCAGGAGCAGTGTTATATTCATATACATCTAGTTCCTGGACTTGGTTGAGACAAACATCGGGGTTTTTAATGAAAGAACAGAAGCTTCCAGGGCGATAATCGCTGCCTTCCCCGGGTCACCAGGTCCACCCAAGAGTGATTACCGCCTCGACATTACAGCTACCACAATGATCCACAGCCCCACCCTGATGCATGTGAATGCTGACTTCCCCGGAGTCTACTGACAACATCAGACACCGGGACTGAGTCTTTGTCCACCTCTGCACAGGTAAAGCCAAAGTTATGCATGGGAAATGACACAAAAGAACATTCGGTCATCTCTGCCTCGAGCAGAATAAACTGTAAAAGAACTCGCTGTGTCAGGCAGCATTTGTGAACAGGGGGAGACTCTGACATTCGCAGGTCAGATCCGTGTTCACCCAGCACCGAACCCGGGCTCGACGCTCACCCTTGGCTGTGGTGGTTTTGACAACCGAACTTCAGTCTCGCAGACAAATTAATAAATCTTTGCTAAATTTTCTTATAAGTTTGGCTCTCGATTTGATAATTTATAACAAAAGGTACCTTATTGTTGTCTTGTTGTGTGTGAGAGTGAGTCACACACAAAATCAGCCTCAGCTTCCCGGGCGGGTGGGAAGGGGGGCTGTGGAAAGAGGAGTGTGTGACCCACAAATAAGCCATTGTTCTCCTGGCGTGTGGGGGCTGTGGCATAAGGTACAGGTGACCTGCAAACGGGCCATTGTCCCCAGGGCGTGTGAGGGGGCCGTGGCTAAAGAGTGTGAGTGACACACAAATCAGCCCCACAGGGGAACGGCACCGGAGGCAGCAGAGTCAGGGCCCTCCCAGGAGGCCCGGAGATACTGAGACCCAGAGGCCACCCCAAGGCCAGGGGGGGCCACAGGGACCCGCGATTCTCTGTCAACAGGGATCCACTCTGTGTCCTGAGGGCGGGAAAGAATGTGTGGAAGTGAGTGAGAAATAAAAGTGAGTGAATGTAGACGGATGAAAGTACAGGTAATGTAGATTCTGTATTTTAACCTTCACTATATCTCCTTGGAGGGAGGTGTATTGGACTGAAAGTAGTGTGAGGAAAAACTCTTTTATTTTTGTGTGTGTAGTTGAAAGAAAAGTGGTATTCAGGTTGTTAGTGAAAGTGAAAAACAGAGATAGAAGATGAATAGATAAGATCATGAAAAATGAGAAAGAAAACCAGTAAGTTGGATACAGGGGAAAAATGAAAAATAAAACAGTCCTTTGGGAGTTATGTTACCTAACAGAGATACAAGCCCTTGCAAAAGGAGAAAATACAGGGTATGTAGTAGTTGATGGGGAAAACATGCAAACTACAGAAAAAGGGAAATTAACCTTAAATTACTAAGCTCAGTCTTGTGAATTATATACTTTAAATAGAGCACTAGAATATTTAACACAAAATAAAGGAACTATATATACTGATTCAAGGTATGCCTTTAGAGTAGTACATACGTGCAAAAAATTTGGAAAGGAAAAAAGATTACTTAATTCAAGAAGAAAAGGACTAGTACATGAGGAACGTACTTTAGAGGTTTCAGAGTCATTAAAATAACCTAAAAGAGGTAGCTATAGTACATGTTAAGGAACCCCAGAACAGAAAGACCCCAGAAAGAAGAGGAAATAATTTGGCAGATCACAAAGCTAAGGATGCAGCAGAAAATGGAGATAAAAGAGTTATGTTAATATTAACTCCAAACCAGGAAAAACTGGAAATTCCAAAGTTTAGGGAAGCTGAGAAAAAAGAATTAAACAAGACAGGAAGTGAACAAGATAAATCAGGGAAATGGAAACTTCTTGATAGAAGATAATTTCTAAATAAAATGTGCTTCTAGGAAAATATTAGAAGACATGCATCAGAAAACCCACTGAGGCACTCAAGCTTTGTGCAATCATTTTTTAAGGAACTATGGGTGCACTGGGATTCTCAGAGTAGCCAAGCAAGTAACTGAAAGATGCTTAATTTGCCAAAGGATAAATAAAAAGGTGATGAGAAAAACAACATTAGGAGGTCGTGAGTTAGCTCGGTAGCCATTTCAATGTATCCAAGCAGAAGTTTGGATTTGTTAGGTCCTGTGTTTTTTTGTAAAAAATAAAACCCATTTAATCTAGAAGAAAGAGAATATGCCATGTTAGACAGGAGATTTCAGGAGAATAAAAATCTTTAAAGTATCAGAAAGCTCCGAGAAGAAAACAAGAAAAGAAAAAGGGGAAATGAAAGGGAAGGCAACAAGAGCAAAACTCAGAAAGACAGCGGGATCCTCTGCAGGTCTTGCCCCCTCCGTTCGCGGCCCAGGCGCCTGTCCCGGGTCCCGGCTCGCTGCCCGCCTCAGCTCCGCCTGCCCCGCTTTCCATCCCAGGTGCGGCCTCACTGCCCAGGGCAGCTCCACCTGCCCCGGCGCTGTCGCTCAATTTGTGTGCCCTGCTCCCACTGCCTGGCCCGCGGCCGCTCTGCCGCCCATGCTGGGCAAGATGGGGGTTGCTCTGTCCTGCCGCCTGCTCCGAGCTCACCGCGCCCACCGCACCCAGGGGGGGTCCCAGCCATCCCATCCCCGCCTGCCCTGCCCGTGCCACCTGCGCTGGGCACCGCCGCTGCTGCCGGGCTCTCCCACCTGCCTTTGCTCTGCCGGGAGCTGCCGGATCAGCCGCCATCAGCCATGTGGGGGCTGCCCACGCTCCGCCTCGGGCTCCACGGGAACATCCCCCTCTGCCGATTCCGGCAGCAGAGCCTGCCCACACTCCCACCGAGCCTCGGCGGGATATCCTCCCCTGACCCCGTCCTGCTCTGAGTTATGTCCCCTTGGGAACCACAGCTCCGACTGTTCAGGGAAACTCTTTCTCTCTCTACAGGAAGCACCTTACCAAAACGGTAGGAGTTCAGTTAAAAGGCAGCCCTCTCCAAATTCTTTGCCAAAACACGGGAGAAAGGCCATAGAAGGGAAAAAAGTGAAAGAGTTAGATGAAGGGATTGCTCTATTGCCGTTCAGAGGTTCCCATGGGAGGGATGCGCTGCCCCGCCCCGCGGGAGCCACCAGCGCCCCTGCCGGCCGTGCCCGGAACTGCACCCAAGGGGAAAGCGCCGCAGCCCAAAGGCCGGGACTGGCTCCGGGCTCTGTTTGCTGTCAGTGCCGCAGCTGTTGCTGTTTGTTTGCTTTATTATACACACTAGTAAAGAACTGGTATTCCCATTCCCCTATCTTTGCCTGAGAGCCCCTTCATTTCACTAGTCTAAAAATTAAGAGGGAGGAGGTTTGCATTCTCCATTCCATGAGAGGCTTTTTCTGCCTTCCCGAGCAGACACCTCTATTGTAAAGCAAGACAAGCACCCACAGGCACTGAGGGGGCTGCAGGAGGGGCACAAGAAGGCCCTGCAGCACTTGGGCACAAAGGCACAGCAGGTGAGTGCAAGAAGGGAGCAGCAAAAGGCCAAGCTGAAGGCAAAGGCCAGGGCACAGTTCCTACAGCCCCTGAGGGATCAACCCCAGGGCCCAAGGGGGCCCCAGCACCCAGGGCATGGCTCGGCCACAAGCACCTGGCAGAGGCATTGCCCTCCTCGGCAGGGGAGAGCCCACCCAAACAGCCCCTGGCAAGGAACCAGGGCTCCAGCTGCAGGGCACAAGGACACTGCAAGCACAGACAGCAGCACCCTCAGCACCAGCAAGTCCACCCCTTGATGGACATGGATTGGCAGGGCTGTCACAGCTCCCATCACACCAGGGACCCTCCACACTGCAGCCCTTGAGAACATTCAGGGTGGGTCTGCATTGAGAGGAGGCATTTCCTGATGGACACAGGGGCCTCTCAATCCTCTCTGAATCTTAGACCTAAAGGGGAAAATAGTAACGGAATATTTTAATTTTTGAGGGAATGGGTGGGAAAGATGAGCAGGTATGATTTCTTCAACCACTATTAGAAGCTGGAGGGGATAGGTTTGAATAACATGAATTACCTTTTCTTTCTCCTGTGATTGCAATTACCTAGGAAGGAATTTGAGAGCTGGATTTTAATACTGTAAAAGGGGATACAGACGCTAGTTCTATTCAACCTTTGTGCCAAAATCTGACAAGGCCCATGCTGAAGTGAACCCAGAAGTGTGGGCAGCCTCAGGGAAATAGGGAAAATTAGATATGGAGCCTCTACAAATTACTTTAAAGAAACCAGGACAAGCAATATGCTGTTCCAAGAGAGGGAAGGAAGGGCTCACAGCCTGGTACTGAGTCCCTGTTAAAGGCAGGGCTTTTGGAGCCAAGGATGGCTCCCTACAACACTCCTATCCTGCCAGTCAACGAACTGGATGGATGGACAGGAGGAGGAATCACAGAATTTTCAAGTGCTAAAATGACGATTAACTGAGGTGGCTGGCCTGGACCTTCCACACGGGGAAAAAGAATTTGAATTATAGGTGGATGTTAAACAGGGTCATGCCAAAGGAATTCTTGAGCTAAAATGCTTCACCCAGTGGCCAGAAAGTGGCCTCATTGCAAAATTGTGCAGCCACAGCTTTCATGGGAACTGTGGCCTGAAAACTGATGACAACAGGACGATCTCCTAGAGTTCAAGTCTGGCATCAAGGTAAAGCTCTGACAACCAAAACAGCCTCTAAATGGATGAGCAAGGCTCGGTTATTACAGTATGAAACTTGTTCAGTGGCACAGGAGGATTTAGAACTGAGGACAGGGCAAGGGTTTAACCCAGCCTCCTGTTTGAACAGCCAGGAGAGGGGCTGGCAAGGAACCCAGGACTGCACTCAAGGGACACAGCTCCAGACACAGGCTGGGACAGATTGATGATGGGACATTCCCTGGCATGAGGGAGAAAATGTGTTTGTGGATGGCTCTGCAAGGGCAGCAGAAGGGAAAAGAGCTACAAGACAGGCTGTTATTAAGGAAGGGCAATCAGACACAGCGCAGGTCACCGCCCCATGCTCAGCTCAACCTGCGCAGCTCTGGGTGCTTGTGAGAGCCTGGCACTGAAATGCCCTGAGCAGGAAGGCTTCAATATCTTCTGCTGACACCATGGCACCTAACAGGGGGGCAAAAGCAATTCTCACTGCTTCAGCAACCACTGGGGCAGATATCAAGGCACATTCTCCCACAGCAAGCTGGGCTGGCACACAGCCTGCCCTGGCACTTTGCTGCTGCCAACACCCAGCCAGGACATCGGCTCCTGCCTAAGGAGTGCAAAGCAGCACCACTGGTGGCCAAGGGGCCCATGCCAAGTGTCCCTGAGGCCAGAAACAGCCGCCAGCACAGCTCAACACGGGGGGACCCCTCAGCCTGGCCTCAAGGGCTCTGAAGCCCCGGAGATTTGCACTTCCCACCTGCAGCAGGAGGATGGGAGGCCGCCCCTGAGCCTGCCCTGAAGGCAACGCAGCAGCAGCCAGGGCTCCACAGCGGGCCAAGCCCCTGCGCCTGCCCACAGATCCTCCCCTGGAATCCTCTGCAATCCTGCCCACCCTCCTCTGCCATCTCCAGCCACTGGGGCCAAGCCTTGCTGCCACTGCTGCAGCTTCAGCGCTGCCTGGGCCTGCACTGCCACAGCTGCTGGGGAACACCAGGGCACAATTCCACTCTGGGGCTCACTCACACCCACACTCTGGGCTGCCTGCCATTGCACTGCTGCAAAATGTACCGAGTTTGGTTCTTTTAAACCTTATTTCTCTGCTCAGGCTTGGTTTGTCTGTGCCTTGGGGAAATGAATTTTTAAGGTTGTATTTAAGGGATGTTACACCACTCAATAGAGATGAGTTTAACATCTCAACAGACTGGGAACAGCTCAAAAGACACCCACAGAGATAACGACCAGCAACAAAACATCAACATTGCCCAGCAGCAGGAAGTGAAGCTCCATTCCAGGCAGCCTGCAGAGGAGCTTTAGAAATGCAAATGAACACTGCTGGGCAAAGTGTGGACAATGCACCTGGGTCCCTTGCCTGGGGCAGGAATTGGGCTGATTCCCTCTGCCCCTCACCCCAAGCTCTGCCTGCTGGCACTGATGGAATTTGCACAGCTCAAGGCAGAGCCCAGGGGGAGGATATCTGACCCTGCAACACAAACGGGTGAAGCTGCAAAGGGAAACAGCACATGGAGAATGTTGGGAAAACTTCACTTTAAATAATTGGGGGGAATCATCCCTCTGCCCACTCCAACGTGCTGTCACTGTCTGTGTTATATAGGGTATATTAGAGCAGTGGGGGTTTTTTGCTACCAAAAATTCAGGGAAATCAGTTGGGAATCCAAGGACTTGATTATTTATTTAGAGAAAAGCAGTCAACTGATGCAGCCCTGGGTGGAGAGAGCAGCCAAAAAGGGGGAAAAGATGACCGGCCAGGAAAACAAATCCTACAAGACCATCGACCAGGCCCTGGGAACCCGAACCAATTCATATCAGGAGCCACAGAACCCATTTCTCATTCCAATTGCATCATTAGATTACAAGCTGCCCTCGCTATAATAACCAACCAGACAGCTCCAGCTCCTGACCTTCCTGCCGACCAATCCACTGAAATGAGGAACCCAACACTTAACCATGGGATGGGATCAGATCATCTGTTAGCAGAAAGAGGAGGAGTTTGTGGGCATTTGAATTATTCAAAATGCTGTTGGCAAAAAGATGCCAAAGGAAAAGTGGTGAAAAAAAAAAAACCAACAAACTGAAAACGACAGAAAAATTAAGCAGCTCATGTATTGGTCCAAACGTGGAAAGGATGGGAAGGGGACACGGTTTTGTAGCTCCCTGGCAGACCGTGGGTTAAACGAATGCTGTTTCTCCTCTGCAGTGCTACAGCAACTCTCATCTTTTTACCATGCTCCACCGCTTGAGAGTGCAGCTCATTCAGTAGGTGAGCGAGGCACCAGGGATTTGTAGATAAGGAAGTAACTGGGGGAAACCACCAGCTTCAATAAATGTTACTAATTAAAAGGGACTGCTGCTCACAGAAAGTCCCGCTGAATTCCTGAAATTCCAGAAGAACAAAGACTTAACTAAGCCGTGATTATCGGATGTTATACGAAAGTGGGGGTGCACAATAACGAGGACATGCCGTTGGCGGATCGGGAGGTCTGAACCTTCCAAGCACCTCAGCCAGTGGGCAAAGGGAGAGGGAGATGAGCCCGGGAAAATGAGGATACAAAGGAGGCTGCGAACTACAACAATGGCAGAGAGCGCACGGCAAATGCCCCACGGCCTCTCCCTCTGCTCAGCAATAAAGTCACTTTTACAGGACTCCTCTGTCTCCTCTGGGCACAGAAACCTCCGGCCACGGGAATTTCCCCGCACAGCCCCGGGCACAGGGCAGCCCCCTCTGTCCCAGCCACAGCAACCGGGCCGAGCCAGCGCTGCTCCGGCAGCGGCTCCTGCCGAGGCAGCAGCCGCAAGGAGACCGCGGGCAGCCGCTCCCGCAGCGCCCTCACGCCAGCGGCAACACGGGCCGGACACGGCACAACCAACCCGCCCGAGCCCCCTGCTGCCCCCGAGGCCCGCAGCCAGCCCCGAGCCCCCGCACAACCCAGCGCGGCTCCCACCTGCGCTGCGGCCGCCTCCGAGCTCCGCCAACGCCTCACCGCGCTCCGGCCGCTGCCGGCACTCGCGGGACCGCACACACGCTCCGAGAATGGCGGCGCTTCCAGCAACCGCCGCCCTCAGCCCGCCCCCGGGGCCCTGCCCCGCCCCGCTCCCACCAATCAGCGAGCCACAATCACGACTGACGGCACCATGGCCCAATCGCAGCCAGGGGCGGGCTCTGCACACGGCACAGCCCCGCCTCACGCTCTCAGGGCCCCCCGGGCTGCGTGAGGGCAGAGCCGGATAGCAGGAGGAGGGATGGAGCACGAGGAGCATGTGTTGCTGCCCGCGGATCCCGCAGTGCCCCGGGTCGGGACCAGCTCCGTGCCCCCCTCCAGTTCCACCTCCCGTTGGACGATCCGCGCTGGATAATCCCGAGTGACCCCCAGGGTCACAGCTCCCCCCCGTGTTGGGAACACTCCTGGCTGCGGGTTCCACATCTTCCCGGCCCCCCTGGGGACACCTCGATGAAGGCCGGGGGATCCCCGCTACTTTTCCTGTTTCTGCTCCTCTCCTCATCTCCCTCTTCTCTTCCTCCCGCCTCTCCCTCCCGGTTCAATCGCTCCTCCCGCTCCTCCTCCCCCCTCCTTCCCCTCATCTCTCTCTCACGTCCCCCCCTCCTTCCTCCTTCTCTTTCGTCCTCTTCCTCTTCCTCCTCCCGCTCCCCCGGGCCCAGCCCCACCCTTTGTCCCCCTCCCTTTGCCCAAATCCGTCCCATCGCCCCCCCCAAACCCCTCCCCATCACCCCCAATAAACGGCCCCGGGCCCAACTGGGAAACTTTATTGGGAGCACTGGGAACAGGCACTGGGTGGGGGCAGAGCGCCAGCGGGGCTGGGGGGACACGGGACCCCCCCAAACACAGCGGAGCGGGGACGGAGCGGGGGGTCCCGGCCGGGCCTGAGCCCACGGGGAGGGGCTGCGGCCGCCGCCGGCTCAGGAGCTCTGTGGGCAGAGAAAAGGGGGTGACACCGGGCTGGGGGCCCCGGCGGGAGCGCACACGCTCCGCTACGGGGGGGAGGCCACCCCCGGCACCCGCCCTGACCTTCTTGCGCAGGGAGAAGCCGAGCCCCAGCGCCAGGAAGACGAAGCCCAAGACGAAGCCCCCAATCCCCATCAATATCTTGCTTCGGGCGGCGTCCGGCGGCATCTCTGGGGGGTCCGCAGGGCTCAACCCACCCAAAACCTCTCAACGACACACCAAGGCGCTCCGAGCGCCCCCTCCAGGCTGATTTCCGTCCCTCCCACTCGCATCCAGCATACTCCAAACCCCCTGCCTTTGCACCCAGCGCCCACAAACTCCCTCCCAGTCACACCCAGAGCCTCCCCAACCCCATCCCACCCTCCCCAGAATCCCCCAAACCCCTTCCCCGCCCTTGCCTAGGCCCCAGCCCCTCTCCCAGTCCCAGCCCGGCTCTCTCCAGCTCCCTCCCAGTGACTCCCAGCACAGCCCAGTGGCTCTGCCAGCGCCCCCAGGGGCTCCCCCGTACCCCAGTGCCGCCTCAGGGGCTGCTCCAGGCTGACGCGCTCCACCTGGCAGCTGTAGCTGAGCCCGCGCCAGGGGGGGGTTTCCAGCAGCACCAGCAGCTGGTAGGTCCAGTCCCCGTTGGGGACCACGTCGGTGGCCACCACGTGCTCCGAAAGCTCCTGCTGGCCCTGGAACCACCTCACCTGGATGGCAGCAGGGTAGAAATCCATCACGGAGCAGAGCAGGCGGCCGCGGCCGGGCTGGGAGCTCGAGGGGGGCACCAGCGAGATGGACACACTGGGGGACACTGGGAGAGACAGAGAGAGAGAGAGCGGGGACACACTGGGATCAGCTGGGGGGCACTGGGAGAGAGAAGGGAGGGCTGGGAATGGACTGAAATGGACTCGGAGTGACAGGGAATGGATTGGGGAATGTGGTGGGAGGGACTGTGGATGGGCTCGGATGGATTGGGAATGTGCTCGGAGGGAGTGGGAGAGACTGGGAGGGAGTTGGGTGACACAGAGAGATGGGAAGGAATGGGGGAACTGGGAGAGAGGGTGGAGTTCTAAGAATGAACTGGGAAGAGACTGGGAATGGACTGGGAATGGACTGGGGAGGAACTGGGCATGGTCTTGGAGGGACTGGAATGGCACTGGGAGGAACCGGGAATAAAGTGCGCGGCACTGGGAGGCCGAGTCCGGCGCGAGGCACTCCGTGCTGTGGGTCTGCCTGGCAGCAGATGAGTCATGAACATGATACGATCTCATTGGTTGCAAAGCGTCAACTTTACGGGTCGCTGAAATGGACGCGCGGGGGGGCACCGGGAGGGACTGGGAGGATCTGGAGACCCCGGGGGTCGGCACAAGGCACAAGATTTTGAGGGGCTCCAGGGTTACTGGCAGGGCAGGCCCCGAGGGGACGCACTCTCCCTCGTGCTCACCTCGGCGCTCCGTGATGAACGGGGTAAAATTCTTGTACCAGCACCGGCAGAACCAGTCAACCGCAGTCCGTCTGTCCTCCATGAATACCGCATTGCTGTTCCAGCGCTTGGCCAACTTCTCCCCATAGCGGGTGAACCCCACAAAGTGCCCCACGTCGCTGTCGAACATTATGAACTGATCCCGGTTGTAGATGGATCTCTGGACGTACTTCACCTTCTCCGTGCCGTTAATGAAGTAACACTCGGACTTTGTCATCCTCTGGAACACCCCTGAGTGTGCAGGACACAGGACAGGGGGTGCCAACCCACCACCCTCTCCCAGCATCCCCAGAGCTCCGGGCCCACCCCGGATCCCCACTCCGCACCCCCTGCGCCCCTCGGCCGCCATGGGACCCTCCTGCCCGCGCTGCCGCTTCCTCTTTGCCGCCCTTCCCCCATTTCCCCTTCCACATCGTCTCCCCTCCCACCTCCGGCCGCTCCCCAAATCACTTCTGGGGTCCCATTTTCCCACAAATTTCCCAATCCCCAGCCCCGTCCCGCTGAGATATGGTGTCCCACCTCCGCTTTTGCCCCTTCCCCACCCTCTCCCACCGCTCCCTCTCCTCCCCCCACACCTCAGGCCCTCCCGCTCTCCCTTAGGGGGTCCCCTCCTCCTCCCCCTCCATTCCGGGTTCCCCCCTTCTCCCCCTTCTCCCCCCCTGTCCCAGCGCCTCCCGTCTCCCGCTCACCCGAGAGCTCCGCGCCCGCAGCCGGGGGGGCTCCCAGCACCACCAGTGCCACCAGCAGGGCCCCAGCTGCCGCCCCTCGCCCCATGGCCGAGGGAGCAGCAGCCCCAAAGCAGCCGCGCTGCGCTGGGAGCGCCAGTCCGGAGCAGGGCGGGCTCGGCAGCGCCGCGCGCTCTCATTGGCTGCCGCCGCTTCCGGGCAGCGATCGGCCACGGGCTGTGCCCGGCAACCGATGAGGCAATCCAAGGCCCCGAGATCTCATTGGCTAAGATGCCGCCTGCCTGCGCTCCCATTGGCTGAGGCGTTTCCGGGACGCTGCAGCCCCGGAGGGGTTTTTTTTGTCGAGGGGGAACCTTGGGGCGCTGGGCAGGTGGGAGCTCAGGTGAGCCCAGCAATGCGTGCCCAGGTGCGCGGCATCTCAGGGCTGCCCGTGGTGAGCGGTGTCCCTGGCCTGATGCCAGGCACCCCCAGAGCCGCTCTGTCCCTGGCCCCGCAGCCGCACAGGGACAGAAAATGGAGCCGAGGGTTCCTGCGTGGGGACAAGGACCGGGAGAGATCCCGCAGCAAATCCCACATGGGCACAACAGACCCGGCCTGGGAACACGGAGGGAATTTATTACCAACCGAATCAGCAGCACAAGGAGGAGGGGAAGAAATCTCTCCAACACCTTCCCCCTACCCAACACAGATCACCCAGAACAGGGGTCACCAGGGCTCTGCCCAACGGGGGTCACTGGGGATCATCCAGTGCGGATCCTCCCATGGGGGATGGAGCTGGAGCAGCGCACGAAGCTCTTCCCACACTCGGGACACTTGCAGGGACTCTCCCTGGTGTGGAAGTGCTGGTGAGTGACGATCTCTGAATCCCACCTGAAGCTCTTCTGACACACCAAGAATTCCAAGGGCCCTTCCCCAGTGTGGATCTTGTGGCGCTTGCTGAGGTCGGAGGTCCCACTGAAGCTCTTCCCACATTCCCCACACTCCCAGGGCCTCTCCCCAGTGTGGATGTTCAGGTGTTCCATCAGGCTGGAGCTGAAACCCTTCCCGCATTCCAAGCACTTGTCGGGCTTCTCCCTGCCATGAGGCTTCTCCACCAGCTCTGAGCACTGGCTGCATCTCGGGCCGCCTTCCTGGCTCAGGGGGGCTCTTTCCTCCTCACCCCTCCCTGGGCTGGGTTTGCAGCCCCTCCTCGTGAGGGATCTCTGGGGCTTTTCCTCCTCCTCCATCTGGCCACAGCTTGGGAATGACAAACCCTGGTTTGGGGGAAACCAAGGTGGGAGCGCCTTGGAGTAGAGGCTCCTCCAGGCCAGGTCCATCTCTAGAACTCAGCAGGAGTCTTGTGTCCATGAAAAGCTCCACATATCAAGATTTAGCCCGAAAAAACTCTCCCAGGAGTTCCCTATTGTTCATCTCACCACTTTTGGGGTTCCAGAAGTTTCCTTTCCTTGGGATCATGGGGGTCCAATGGCTCCAGGGGTTCTCCATTCTCCGGCGTCCTGCTTAGGGATGATCCAGGGGCTTTTGGGGGTCCATGGGGTCCCTTCTCCCCTGATGCTCTGCTTTGAGATCCCAGGGATCCCAGGGGTCCCTCCTCTCCAGGCTCCCCCCCTTTCCAGTCTGCCGGGGCCCCCCAGCTCTGGGATCGCCCCTCTCTGATCTCCCCACTCTGGGGCTCCCAGGGGTTCCCCTCCTCTGCTCTCCCGGGGGTCCCCAGGACCAATGACCTCCCCTGCCCATACTGGGCAATGGCCACGTGGGTCCCCAAAGATCCCCCAAGGGGCTCAGCTTTGGGCTCCTGCAAGATCCAAACCTACACACACAGAGAAAAAAACCTCCCAGGGACACCACATGATATTTGGGGCTCAAATCCACAACCTGTGAGCTCCAAACACACCCCAATAAGAAAACCCTCTCAGGGACCCCCCCGATGGATTTGGGACGAGCTCCCGCTCCCCGCTCACCTGCAGGACGAGCTGGGGGCGATGGTCCCGTGGCTGCAGCCACAGGGGGCACTGGAACCTCCTGTTCCTCCTTCTCCTGCTCCTGCTCCTGCTCTTCCTGCTCCTCCTTTTCCTCTCCCCCTCCTCCTCCTCCTCCTTCCTAATCCCACCTCCTCTCCAGTTCCTGCTTTCTGTGTGTTTAGACTGGAGAACCTTGCTTGCATTTAGAACTAGAACAAAGATCCCAGATGGAACATGGCTTGCTGCTTTTAGTCAGAAGCATCAGTGACTAAAGGTCACGTTTCCTTTGGTTCGGTGCCGTCCTTGTTCCTCCTCAGTGTTCAGGCTGGGCTGTGGGGTGTCCTTGTTTGCTGCATTTTCCGAGTTCCTCTTGCACCCTTCGGGCCATAGGCTGTGCCCTGGGAGGGTTCTTTGTGCTCCTTTGTGACACAGGAGAACCTTCCAGGCGGTTTCTGCGTGAGCTGCTGCTGGGATGTCACAGGAACAGCGCCACGTCCCCGTGGTGTTCCCGTTGCTGTGGGACACGGAGGCCTCAGTGCCCAGAGTGGCTCTGGGCTCGCTGCCGGAGGATCCTCCTGCCCGAGGCATTCTCAGCAGCCAGCCCAGCCCTGACGGGTGTCCTTCTGTGCTTGCAGGGCTACAGGCTGCAGACGTGTGCAGCGCAGCCAAAATGATGCAGAACGTGGCTGCTGCAGTTTGCACTCTGTACTCTGTGGCTTATTCGGGGTATTTTTTAACCCACTTGGCACGTAAGTCGAGGTTTTCCCTCGGTGCAGCATCTGTGGCTTTGGGCTTGCTGTGTGCTTTCTGTTCTTCCTCCGGAGCTGAGCTGACTTTGGAACCAAATTGCCATGAAGACACCATTGCTTTGGGAGAGCTCCTGCCAGCAGCTGCAGCTGGAAAAGGGGGTGTCTGCAGCCAGCGGGGCGTGCACAGCATCTGCAATGAGCCCTGGGGGGTTCTGTTCCCTCAAGCAGGGAGTCTGTGCCAGCAGAGCCTGGAACTCCCTCCCTTTGCTGCTCCAGCCAAGAACTGACCCAGCCCAGTATTTTGTGCTGTTCTCTTGCTTGCTGTGGGAAGGGACTGTGGCTCCTGGAGGGATGCTGTGAAAGCAAAATGCTCTCTCGGGGTTGTCTTGCTCCGTGGCATTTCCCACTTCTGGCAGTTTTTCTCCTAACAGCATCTGGTTCATGTTCCCTCTCCCGTTGCAGGGCACCTCATGTCTGGATTCCGAGCAGCTCCTCCTTTGGTGAGTGGGAAAGGAACCTTTGATATTTGGAATTGTGCAGCAAGGTGTGAGCTCGGCATGTGGCAGCCCAGTGCCAGCCTGGGAGGCTGAAGGAAAGTTCCTGTCAGTGCCTGCAGCAGCAGCAGCAGTAAAGGGATCCCCGGCAGTTTTCTCCTTTTCTGCTGAAGAGCTTTTGAAGAGCTGCAGGTCTGGTTTTGCAGGCAGAGGATTTCTTGCTGGCTTTAGCCATGGTGGAATATCAAATTCCCAACAATAAGTGGCAATGTTGATTTAAGCCCATTGGTAGTTGGAACAGCTCCAAACCCAATTTCTGCTTAGTGCAGCTGGATGTGCAGCTGAGGATAAATAAGGCGATAACTGAGATAGAACTTCCCGTCCCTCACGCTGCCGTCTGTCCACAGGGCACAAAAGCAGCACCAGCACCTCCTGGGGCTCCCTCAGCTTCCAAAGAGGAAGCCAAAGAGGAGGAAGACAGCAGTGAGCTTCCCACTGCTCTGGGGGCCGATGGTGAACTTCCCTCAGTGCCGGGAGATGACAGTGAACTTCCCACTGCTCTGGGAGATGAGGACGAACATCCCGCGGTGTGGGAATGCAACGGCGACGCTCCCGCGGGGTGGGACAAGGACAGGGGACATCTCCCGGCGTGGGACGAGGACGGTGGATGTGCCCTGGTGTGGGACCAGAATGGCCAAGCTCCCATGGAGTGGGATGAGGATGGAGGACATCTCCCAGTGTAGGATGAGGATGGAGGACATCCTGTGTCTTGGGAAGAGGAGAGTGGGAAGTGGACAGTGAGCATCCCTGGGCTTGGAAAGATGATAGAGAAGCTGCAGCATTTTGGGAAGAGGATGGAGAAGCTGCAGCATTTTGGGAAGAGGGTGGAGAAGCTCCCTCTGCTTGGGAAGAGGACAATGAAGCTCCCTCCGCTGTGGGATCCTGGGCTGAACATTCTGACAGCAGCAGAGCCCTGCAGCCAGAGGGGAGAGGGGAGTGGTGCCTGATGCAGCTGAGTATGTCTGCTCTGTCCCTGGGTGCCCGAGCAGGTGCTGTGTGTGTGTCTGGGCATCGGCTGCACCCAGGGTTGCTCTGCAGCTGAATGTCACCGAGCCATTTATTGTCCTTCCCCAGCTGACACCAAGGAAGTGGGGCTGGTTCTGGCTCTGCTGCAAGGCGGTCTCTCACTCTGGGAGGGAGCGTCTTCCACGTTTTTTCTTTCAGGGAACACCGTGAGCGAGGCGGAGCCTGCCCAGAAATACCTGGAAGTGGAGCAGATTGGCCAAGGGTAAGTGCACGGCAGCTGCTTCTGCACAAGCAGGGCTGGGGGTTGTGCTGGTGCAGGATCAAGTGAGGGGTCAGGAGAGCCCAAAGCACCTTCAGGCACTGGGCTACCATCCTGCTGTCTCTCAGTCCTGATCAGGATTGATAACTGTGGTCAGAAGGCACCGTCAAAGGCCCCTGAGGCTGGCAGTGTCCTGCCTGCAGCAAGGAGCAGGACCTGGAAGATCTTCTGTCCCTGGAACTGGATTGCCTAAAAGAGCAACTCACCATCTGGTGACTGTCAGAAAACAGTTCTCAAGAAGATTTCTTTCAAATATTTTCCTTCAAAAAATATCCACTGGTCAGGATTACCAACCTAATGGTTTAGAAACAGAAACCACAGATGAACTAATAAGTGTTCTATTCTAGCACAGGTATCAGACCCCAAACATTCAGTAACAGACACAGAGTTGATGCACTCTGGGGGAAAATGCATCACCTGCCTGATGGCAGGGCACTTGTGGAACCTGCAGGTCTTAGGCAGGAAATGGAAAAGGATGAAATGCATTCTTTTCCAGTTCTTTAGACACCTGTGCGGTTTTCGGCTGTTTGGATGGCCTGGAAAGGCCCAGGGTGGCCCTGGGGCAGCCCGCGCCTCAAAGGAACAGAAGAGGCTTCAGTTCCTCTCTCGGTCTCCGTGTTTACCAATTGTTTATCTAAAAGATTTTCCCTCGGCCCGACAGAGCTCTGCTCAGCAGCCAGCCATGAGCACACTCCCCTCCCCTCCGGGCGGTCACCTATCTTTATACCCAAAGTTGCGTATACAATATTTATCATTTTTCCCCAATATCTTTCACCCTTATTGCCCAGTGCACTTTTAGTAACAACCAATCTCAAAGTGCCACCATCACCACAGAAGATGGAGGAGAAGAAGAAGAAGAAGGAGGACAGGACACGCCCCAATTCCTCCATCTTACTTCTCTAAACCCCCCTGTACAGAAATCCTAAACCCTGTGTTTCACTTTCTAACTAACTAATCCCTTCACCATTCACCCCGGTGAAATCCGCCTATCCTCATACAGGTGTCGTCTCCCGTGTAGGATCAAAGTCCAGCCACCAGACACTTCTGGCAACATTCCAGGACTCCCGAGCCCCCCAAGGGTGGTCTCGGTGACTCGGCACCTCAGTCCTGAGGTGCTGAGATCCCACATCTCCCCCTTCTGTTTGCACCAAGAAAACCTCTTTTATTACCCGATTCATGGCGTGTTTTAAACATACAAATATACATGGGATGACAAGTATGAGGACTAGGAGAACTATCAAAACATAGAACCCTACCCTTAAAACTTCTCTCCAAATGGGAGAGATGTCAAAGAAATCTACCAGCTGATCGATCCATGATCCTGTGATCTCGCCAAGCTTATTTATGCTGTCTTTTATATTTTTAATACTTTCATGAATTGACTTTGAATTATCTGAGAGATTTATGCAGCACATCCCTTCAAACTCTTCACACCCATGTCCATGAGCGAGCAATAGATAATCGATTGCCGCTCTGTTTTGAAGAGTCGCCTGTCTTATACCACTAACGTCTTTTAACATGTCATCCAATGCGACAGACACAGATCGTGCATGTTTGCTCAACCAGCAACCCATGCGGTCGATCTGAGTCAAAGCCACCCCTGATGCTGTTTGAGGTGAGAAAATTGCTGTAGCAGTACTTGCTTTCTTATCCCAAGAAAATACTTCGTCATTGCAATCTGCCGCATATTTTTCGATTGATCTTTTTCCTCTGTGCCTTTTCTCTCTTAGCATGTTCAAATCAGGCGACAGCATTGAAATTTCCCCAATGCTGCATGGACCTCCCGTGGCATTAGCAGGAATGCCGTGCCAAATTCTGTCCCCGCAAATTAAAAACAAACCCCGTGGCAATTGCACTGGGACTTGGATCGATCCTTCGGTAGTTTTCTCTGTATATTTACATCAAGCTGATGCATTCTTATAAAACTCATGAATGGGAGTCAAATCAATAGTTTTTGCCTTTGTGGCCTTCGGAGCTTCAAACTGCATGCAGAATTCCATTGTCATGGACCCAAAAATCTCCAATTCCTGAGGTTCTGTAGAAGCCACAGGAAGTAGATGTGTCCAAGCACACCACTCTTTCACAGGATCTTTAATGACCTGCGAAATGTTAACTGCGGAATGTCCTGGAACTGGCCATTCGTCCACTGGCAATCCAACCATGCATGCAGAAAATGGTTTTCCTGGCCTCGAATGTGTCAGGCAAATACTATCTAGATTCGCTGCTTGAGCTAAAGTCTCCCATACATTTTGCCTTGGCTGATTAACAGGTAAATCTTCTCCATTGCTTACTGCAATGAATGAAAGGATGATGCACATAAGCATCATGAAACTCATTATTTTGCTCTTATACAAAAATCCCCAAAGTCTTTAGTTTCTTTTTATTTCTCTTCGGAATCGTTCTTTCCGGTCTGAGTCTCGACTTCTGTCTGAGTACTCGTCTCTTTGTTTCTTGGATCAGCGTTCTCGCGTTCGAAATGGCTTCACATGCCGCGCCGACACCCACTTTAGACCTCGATCTGTGGAGATACAAGCGAAACCCTTGCCCCAAGTGATTAGTTTGAAAGGGCCCTCTATTTGTCCTGTCTCTGGGTTTCTGATCAAAACTAAAGGGTTTTCCCTTAGCTTTGCCTGTGTGCTATTTAGAAAATGTCTCACGATTGGTGGATTAGGTTCCGAGGATGAGCTATTTAGGAAATTCAACACATACAGTGCCTTGTTTAATTTCATGTGAGGTGTTGCCTCTGGTTCACCCCTTCTCTGTCTGTCCAGAAGGGATTTCAGGGTGTGATGTGTTCTTTCAATGATCGCTTGACCTGTGGGTGAATGTGGAATACCAAACGTGTGTCTGACACCCCATCTTTTCAGGAATTTGTCAAGCACCCTGCCTGTATATGTTGGACCATTATCTGTTTTTATCTCCTGAGGCACACCTAATGCTGCAAATGCTTGCAGAAAATGTCGGCAAGTGTTGTGGTGTGTTGCAATGTCCTGTTTTAAACTTCCGAGTCCCTTCCCAGGTGTGCTTATGCCTCTCTCCCTGCCCCCTCGCCCCCTTGCTGAGTGTGCCCTGTCAATCAGGCTAACATACCAGCAAGGCGTTGTGTGATTCGTCGATTTCAAAGGATGCTCCTCAGGCCTGGGGGTCATTGGCCTGTCTAAGTGTCATCCTCCCTTGAGACCCTGCCCCCTGCACCTCGTTGGTAACTCACCTGTCCCCTCCCCTTCCCCTGTCCCCGAGCTTATAAGGTTAATGAGACCATGCGGCCAGCATTCTGTTAGCAGCAGTGGCCCAGTGCAGATATCTCTGTACCAATGGAATAAACATCTGGCAACCTTCTAGCAGAATCCACTCTCTTTATCTCCACTACCGCCAGAAGCTCTCTCTCCTGAGGAGAACGGAGTCCTGTCTTGTGCCCCGCTGCACTCTGCCGCCAGCCAAGGTATCTCTGGGGTAAAACACCGCAGTGCTGCCTCTGGCCCAGCAGCGAAGGTCAGAACTGGCCTAGGCACCATCTAACTGGTTATATTGGGATACATATTCTAATATATTGGCGTCCCTGTGGGTGGGCGAAGTGACTTCGCAGCCTGAAAACGGACTCGCAGTTCCTCAGAGAAGCTTCTGCCAGCCGTGCATCCAGCTGAAAGGAGCCTGGCTTCAAGACTCCCAGCTAGAGACTTTGGGAATATTCCCAGAAAAAGTTTCGTGGACTGTTCGGTGCCTTCTGGAAAGCCCAGCTTCCTTGTGGTGAGCAGATTTTCCAGAGGAAGAAAAGGGGAGCCTCTCTTGCACCCAGAGAGAGGTCCTTTTCCGGTGGAGACCTGCCTGCCTGTACCCAGCCTACAGCTTCCATTTCACGTGAGTATCTCTGCTTTCGGGAGAGCAGAAGCTCAAAAACAGACTCTGCCGCGAGTTCTGTTCCTTTTTGCCTTTGCATTTTTGGCTGCGCAGCCCCACAGACAAGAATTCATAGCGTTCTAGCTTTATTTTCTGCGTGTGTTTCACTGTCTTTTAAAATTCGCGCCGGAGCGGCCCCGGCTCAGTAGCATGCTCAGACACGTGTTAAGAGATTCTCTTTCTCTTTCTCTTTGCGGGGGAGGGGGGGGGCTCTCTTTCCACATCGCCGGGGGACCTGCGGCGTCGGGAGTGCTCTGCACACTCGGCGGCGGGGGGGGCGTCCCGGTTTCGGCTGCCACTTGGAGTGGCTGCTGACTCTGCTCCGCCGGGGGACTGCATTCCACCGCGGGGGAGGCTTTGTTTCTGCCTCGGCTCGGCAGGGCGTGCCCTGCTGCTGCTGCCCGGGAATTTTAAAAGCAGTATATACAGCTGCATTGTGAAGCTTTTGTCTGCTCGTTATCGCTTTCTATCTGTGGTTTTTTTAGAAATTGGTAGCTGATTTTAGCTTTGTTTTTGGTCAGGCGGGATTAAGTACTTTGCTTTTTACATCTAACATGGGTTCCAAACTTAGCATTGTACAAAGGGGAGTGTATTATAATATTGTTAGCATTTTAATCAAGAGTAATGTGAAATTCTCTAAAGGAAAATTGAAACAGTTTATAAGATGGCTTTTTCTGCAGTTCCCAAACATTTCCCCTGAAGAAATCCACAATATTCAATTCTGGGATAAAGTTGGGAATGAATTGATAACCTTAGGACAATCTGGGAAATCACCCTCAGCTAAATTTGTGTTCTGGAGTTTACAAATTCGAACAGCATTGCTCAAACAAAAGGAAATGGAGAAAAAGCCAAATGTAAAGCCATGTACCTCTGCTCTCCCTGTTCCTCCCTCTCCCTCTAAAACCCCTAAACCTCTTTCCCCAAAACTTGGTATTTTAAAGAGTGCACACTCATTGGGAAGTCGGCTCCCACAGTGTGCAAGAATACCTGAGTTGTTTTGTTCACAAAGCCCTGGCCAGGCTGCGTGTCTTTCCCAATCCCCTGTATCCCCTCCTCTAAAACCCAGAGCACGTGTCAGCTTTCCGGAGAGCAGTGATGTCCAAAATAGCCCCCAGTCCCTAGGGGGTGCACAAGATGGTGGGTGCCACGTGGCATCTTCCCAAACCTGGTCTTCTTCTTCCCAAAATCCTCTTAAGCATCCCAAAATTCCTGCCCCATCCCCCTCTCCTCCTGTTCCTCGTGACACCTTCCCCCCTCCCCCCGCCTTTCCTGCAGTACCCTCAGCTCCGCCCCTCTACTCCTCCCAGGGGGCGCCTGCTGACGTGATGTCACCAGGCGTCCCCACCCCCTGTTCCCACGGTATCCCCGCCCCCTGCCAGCCCCTTGACCCCGCCCCTTGTTCCCACGGTTTCCCCGCCCCTTGCCGGCTCCCTTTCCCCGCCCCCTCCCCGGGTTCCCACGGTGGGGACACACCCACTGCCTGTCCCCAAACCTGTAGCTGTGATCCCAATGCTTCTGATTCAACAGATACAGAGCAGGGGACAGCAGACCCAATGCATAGTCCCATGTTGTCACTAGCTCCTGTTACGTTTCAGCCTGCAGCTCAAGCTGGAGCAGCCCCAACTGCTAATTGGAGTTCTTTTGGACGACAATTGATTAAAGAGATCTGTAAATCTCATAAAGAATATGGTCCACACAGTCCATATTTCCGTGGCCTTTTAAATTCTGAATTAAGTAGGACTATTGTGGTTCCACATGATTTAAAACAACTTTTTTCATGTCTCATGACTTCCACGGAATTCAAATTATGGGAATCAGCATTGAAACAACTGCTAAAAGATGCTCTCCCAGGCTTACAGGCTGATCCAAACACAGCAAAAGACAACAATGGTAACCCTATCACTATTGATCACCTCTGTGGTGAGGGTCAATGGTCTTCTCCCTCAGTCCAAGCTGCTGCAATTCCTGCAGAAACACTTGAGAAAGTAAAAGAAGCAGCTGAAAAAGCATTCTTTTCCCTCCAACCTGAGGGGCCTTTTGAGCCCTATAGTAAAATCAAACAACTACCATCAGAACCTTTTTTGAAATTTGTAGAAAGGCTAACTAGAGCCATTGAAATACAGGTTAAAAAAGAAAATGCTAGAGAAGCAATTTTAGAAGAAATAGCTTTTACAAATGCAAATGAACAGTGTCGAGCGGCAATCCTGAGCCTTCCTATGGAACCTTCCCCTACACTAAAAGATATGCTTCTAGTCTGTAACAGGAAAGTGCCTCTGATGACTGTAGCTGAAGACACCAGACCAAGGCTGCTGCCAAGACCACCCCAGCGTGTCGCTGTTGCCAGCCCTGCACCTTCTCTTTCAGCACAGCAGTACCCTGGGCAGCAGCGGAGACCAGCAATGGTTGAGCCCACTAAACCATGCCTGCTTTGTAATAAGCTAGGACACTGGAGTAACCAGTGCCCCTGAAAAGGGAATTTGATGAATTTAAAAATAGCAGGGGAGGAGAACTGCAAGCCCTCCCTGGGGGTCAACAACAAAAAAACGAAGAATAAAGCGCCAGCCTGCCAGGCGTGCAGACATAAAAGGAGCAGGCCAAGAGAATAAGGGTAGCAAAATAAATCAAGCGCGCAATAATATTAACATTTGTGTAAGTGAAGCAGGTGCTTCAAAGACCAAGTCTGCTGGTCCACTGTTGAAAGTGAAACAAAATAACCTTTGTTATGATTTAAGTGATTCTGTATTAACCGCATCTTCTGTCAATGAGCCTCACAGGTTGCAGCTGACAGAGTCACTCCACCTGAAGGACACTGACTGGCATTTTGTCTCTGTAAATCCTGAACAGAAGGGTACTTGGAACCGAATTCGTTGTAAGTACATCGTCATTGGGGACACCAAACACACACAACAAGAGATCGAAATTGCTCCGGGAATGACATCAGATCCCAAGCAATTTGTTCTCAGCCTGCACTGTTTCCACCCACCCCTGTTTCTTCCCAAGGGACAAATTGTTGCTCAAGCTATCCCTGTGCCATCTTTACCTGAAAATGTCGATAAACAAGGGCCCACAGTCGCCCGGGTCCAAGTTATTGGGACAGATAAACCCAAATTGTGGTGCAATGTCAGTGGGGGTGGGGAGTCTAAACGCATTGAGATGCTTGTAGACACAGGTGCAGACTGCACAGTGATTCCAGTACAAGACTGGCCAGCACACTGGCCTTTACAAAATGTTGCTGGTCACCTTCGAGGTGTAGGAGGTCTGCAATTGGCAAGGCAATCCAAAAGCATTATTCAATTCGAGAGTCCAAACGGACAATTGGCAAATATCCGTCCATTTGTGTTAGATTATTCAGAACCTTTGTTAGGGAGAGATTTAATGGCCCAGTGGGGTGTCACAATTAATATTCCAGACTCTCCACAGCATTTTTGTGCAGCAGTCATTGAACAACAGCGCCCCACCCAAAAACTTAAGTGGAAAACAGACGAACCAGTTGATGTGAAACAGTGGCCACTCAGTAAACAAAAAATAAAAGTGCTTGAAGAACTAGTACAAGAGCAACTAAGAAAGGGCCACATTGTGGAGACCATGTCCCCATGGAACTCTCCAGTGTTTGTCATCCAAAAAGCTGACAAAAAGAGGTGGCAACTTCTCTCTAACCTCCGACAAATTAATAATGTAATTGAAGATATGGGTTCTCCTCAACCTGGTATGCCATCCCCAACAATGCTTCCTCAAGATTGGAAATTAGCTGTTATTGATATTAAAGATTGTTTTTTCCAAATCCCATTGCACCCTGACGATGCACCGCGTTTGGCATTCTCTGTCCCTTGTATCAACTTAGAAGCTCCTATGAAAAGGTACCATTGGACCGTTCTTCCTCAGGGCCTAAAGGTATCTCCAGCTATCTGCCAGTGGTATGTCTCTTCCCTGCTTTCCCCAGTGCGTGCAGCCGCAGAGAAGGCCATCATCTATCATTATATGGATGATATCCTCGTGTGTGCCCCCAATGATGATTTACTCACACATGCGCTTGACCTAACGATCGATGCATTGATTGTTGCAGGGTTCGAGCTCCAGGAAAAGAAAATTCAAAAGATGCCACCTTGGAAGTATTTGGGCTTAGAAATTGGAAATAGGACCATTGTTCCTCAAAAACTAGAAATCAATCCAAGGATCAAGACCCTTGCGGATGTCCACAAGTTGTGTGGGTCTTTGAATTGGGTAAGACCATGGCTTGGTCTGACTAATGAAGACCTTGCCCCTCTTTTCAATTTATTGAAAGGGGGAGAGGACCCAGGTGCTCCTAGGTCTATTACCCCAGAGGCACGGAAAGCTCTAGAAAAGGTTCAGATTGCAATGTCCACAAGACAGGCCCACCGATGCCGGCCTGATCTGCCATTCAAATTTATCATCCTAGGTAAGTTGCCACACCTCCATGGAATTATTTTCCAGTGGGAGGAAAAAAAAAACCTAAGGCAAAGGGCACACCAAAAAAGGACCGGGACCAGAGGGACTCTCTCTTGATCATAGAATGGGTTTTTCTCAGTCACAAAAGGTCCAAGAGACTGACAAAGCCTCAGGAACTGGTAGCAGAACTGATCTGGAAAGCAAGGACCCGGATCAGGGAGTTAGCAGGATGTGATTTTAAGTGCACTCACATTCCAGTTGAGTTAAAATCAGGTCAAAATACTATGAAAATACTGGAACAATTGTTTCAAGAAAATGAAGTGTTGCAGTTTGCTCTGGATTCCTACTCAGGACAATTTTCGGTAGCACGCCCCGCTCACAAATTGTTTGAACAAGATGTTCAATTTACTTTAAAATTAAGAACTGCTCTAAGTAGGAGACCTTTAAAAAGGGCTCTAACTGTCTTTACAGATGCGTCTGGGAGGTCACACAAGTCTGTTATAACTTGGAAGGATCCTCAAACCCAGCAGTGGGAGACGGACATTGCTGAGGTGGAAGGTTCACCTCAGGTTGCTGAATTGGCTGCAGTTGTTAGGGCTTTTGAAAGGTTCTCAGAACCATTTAATCTGATTACAGACTCTGCATACGTGGCAGGAGTAGTATCCAGAGCAGATCAAGCAATACTGCAAGATGTATCTAACATTGCACTTTTTGAATTGCTCTCAAAACTGGTAGAGTTAGTCACTCACAGAGAGCAACCCTTTTATGTGATGCATGTCAGGTCACACACTGACTTGCCAGGGTTTATCGCTGAAGGCAACAGAAGGGCAGATGCTCTTGCTGCACCTGCAGTGATGGCCACTCTCCCAAATGTTTTTGAACAGGCAAAAATCAGCCACCAGATTTTCCACCAAAATGCACCTGGCCTGGTTCGTCAGTTTAACATCACTCGAGAACAGGCCAAAGCGATTGTGGCCACGTGCCCAAATTGCCAACAACATGCACTCCCTACAGTGAGTACGGGAGCAAACCCAAGGGGACTGAACAGTTGTGAACTGTGGCAAACAGATGTAACACACATACAGGCTTTTGGACGGCAGAAATATGTTCATGTTAGTGTAGATACCTTTTCTGGAGTGGTCTATGCTTCTGCCCACACAGGAGAATCATCTATTGATGCTATTAAGCACCTCTTACAGGCTTTTTCTTTCATGGGCATCCCCAAGGAGCTGAAAACTGATAATGGGCCTGCTTATAAATCCAAGGAATTCGGGAGCTTCCTGCAACAATGGGGAGTAGAGCACAAAACTGGCATCCCCTACTCCCCTACAGGTCAAGCCATTGTAGAAAGAACTCACTGTGATATTAAAAGGGTCCTGGACCAGCAACAACAGGTTCTGAAGGTGGAACCTCCCCACATCCGGTTATCCAGGGCGCTATTCACAATCAGTTTTCTGAATTGTTCTTTTGACAGCCTGAACCCACCCATCCTACGCCACTTTGGGGGGAGCAGTCACAGGTTGATAAAAGAAAACCCTCCGGTTTTAGTAAAGGACCCTGAGACTTGGAAAATGGTGGGACCTTACAAATTGTTTACTTGGGGACGTGGATACGCCTGTGTGTCCACCCCCTCTGGTTTAAGGTGGGTTCCTTCCAAATGGGTAAAGCCCTATGTTCCCAAAGTCTCAGAGAAATCCACAGAAGCGCCCCAGGTTGCTCATGCTGCCTGGAGAAGAAAACGCCGCACGCGGTCTCTGGAGGAAATTCTATTTAAGCCTCCTATCAGGAATAGTTTGTAATATATGTTTGTTTCAAGTTCTTGTACCAGTTTAGATCCCACTGTTCGTGTGTAGCCTCAAGATGCTGTGAGACCGAGCCTGCTTCTCGTCCTACTCGTGATCATCCCACCTGCGATCTCCTGCATAGTCCCGCAGCCCAAAGCACATACGGACTACCTTGGCAAAGGCTCTTGGACATCAACAGAGAAACTGACAACGGGCTGAATGGACTGTTCAATGGCTGGGGACTTTCGGGCTGGTTGGGATCTGTTCTGAAAACTGTGTTTTTAGTGCTGTTTATTTTAGTTATAGTTATTGTAGTTGTTAGCATTGTTTTTGGACGAATCAAACGCATGGTTCTCAAGTTAATTTCAAGCTCATCTCCCCCTCCTGAAGTCTACCATTTGGAAGCCCTCAGTGCTCCAATGGATGACCTGGAAGCCTCAGGGGAAAACACTGACCCTCCTGTAGAAGAAAAACCGATTTACCAACCACGGTGTGGCAAGCATTCTGCACCACAAACACAGTCTTCTTCTTTTTAAACAAAACTAGGGGAAGATTTTGCGGTGTGTTTTAAACTTTCAGGTCCCTTCCCCAGGTGTGCCAATACCCTCTTCCCCTCCCCTCCTCGTCCCTTGCTGAGTGAGTCCTGTCAATCAGGCTTAACATTCCAACAAGGTGTCGTGTGGTTGGTCAAGTTCAAAGGATGCCCCTCAGGCCTGGGGGTCATTTGCCTGTCTAGGTGTCCCTCGTCCCTTGAGACCCCGCCCCTCCCACCTGGTTGGAGGCTCACCTGTCCCCTCCCCTCCCCTCCCCCTGAGCTTGAAAGGTGAATCAGGCCATGCGGCCGCGATTCTGCTGGAGCTGTTCCTAAGATTCAGACCTCTGTAAACATGGAATAAACCTCTGGATATTAAACCCTCCAGCAGAATCCACCTTTTTCTCTTCACCATCGCCTGAAGCCCTCCTCCTGAGTTAAACAGAGATCCTAACAAGCCTCGACTTGTTTAGTGCCGAGGATGATACACCACAGCTGCCACCTTTGCCTTAGCAGCGAGGGTCATACTGGCCCAGGCACAATCTACCTGGTAATATTGGGATTCATATTCCAATAGAAGTGTGTACCTAAAATGCATGGGGCCTCTGGGCCAGTCACAATAGGGTGTTTCTTCCACTCATTTCCAGTCAGGCTCACCTCAGCTTCCACCAAAGTAAAATCCTGTGATCCCCCTGTCACACCAGCAATAGAAACAGACCCCGTCCCCACATGTAATCCTTCTGTAAGCCACGAAGGTCCTTCAGGGAAAAGGACTCAATATTTGCATCTGATCTTGCACCTGCTGC
Source organism: Zonotrichia albicollis (assembly GCF_047830755.1). Lineage (NCBI taxonomy): Eukaryota > Metazoa > Chordata > Aves > Passeriformes > Passerellidae > Zonotrichia > Zonotrichia albicollis. The sequence goes on from NC_133849.1 coordinate 2,528,236, forward strand.
TTTGACTCCTGATTTTATGTCAGGAGGCATTGAGGTTCCTTCTTCTTCATCCTCATCATCATCATCATCATCCACTGGTCGATTGGTCTTGTCCGTGCATTTCCTACTTGTAGTACTGGCAGCAACAGCCATTGGTTGAGGCTTATTTTCTGGTTTAGCTGCTGGCTTAGGCTCACTATCTGGTTTGGCTGCTGGCTTCGAGCCTGGGCTGTTGGCTGCAGCCTGAGTCACCGGGACAGTTGCTGATTTATCTCCCTGCCCCCTGCCTCTGTCTGCTGCCCGACAGGATCTAGCAGTGAGTGATGAGCACAAGCCAGGGCCCAGCTCACTGCAATGACCTTCCTCTCCTTAGGCTCATCCTGGTACTTCTCTTTCAGATATTTCCCCACCTCAGCTGAGTTCTGAATTTGCTCATGGGGAAAATCCCAGACTATAGGGACAGAGAATTCCTTCAGGATTTGGCCCATATCCTCCCATTTCCCACACCACTTAGGATTTTCCACACCTGGGTCTACTCCCGTGTCAGGGGCCTCATCAGCCTGTCTAGAAATCTCAGCCCTCATCCTACAGAAGCAGCAGGCTGTATAGAGGAAGGTTACCAGATTGAATACCAGAAAGATGGTCTCTTTAACGTTCAGGGGAAACTGAACATCCTTCAATAGTGATGCACCAGATTCATAGGAGAAGAAGGAAAGCAAAGGCTGAAATGCCTGATCCCCTGCTGCTCCTCCTCTAACAAACTGGATGCATAACCATAGCCATGAACCATTCTTACCTGGAGCAGACCCCAGAATGTTTATAAACTTTTTACACATCATTACCACCAAGCCCAGCAGGATAGCTATTCTGGTCACTGCCCCTCACTACATATTAGGGACAATACTAAAGCTATTTCTGGGTAAGAAAATAAACCTAGGGACCACAGAGGTATTAAAACCTCAAAAAACCTTAGGGACCAGAAATGAATGCAAGCCTTCACCCCAACAGACATTATGAATTAAAAAAGCATGGGTATTAACTGCTTTATACAAACACAGAGTAATGGCAACCAAAATGCACTCAAAACAGGGATTTTACCTCTCTCTCGAGCCCCACGTGTTGGGTGCCAAATTTTGTCCCAGTTAAGGGTAAATTTGGTAGAGAATCTCCAAAGGGGGCCCCTCCAGAAAGCAAACCCACACGGCCCCTCCCCCCAACCGGTTTGGGAAGGATTCCTCAGAGAGAAGTGGAAAGAACCTGTTTATTTAACAGGCACAGCACCCCCAGCACACAGAATGAACAATGCTGGCTGACACCGCTCTGAAAAAGGTGACAAATTCAGAAAGTCTCTCTCGGGGGTGGTCGCTCTGTTCTCAGTCCCTCCAGCACTGGGGCAGCTGCTGCAGCCACAAGGTGCAAACTCTCGGTGTTCCCAGGTCCCAGTCTGGAGCAGGTTCGAGAAGGTTGAAAAAACGAAAGGAGAAACAGACCACGAAGGAATTTGGACTGCTTAGCTAAACTAGCTAATGAGCAGGAGCAAAAGCAAGCAGAAGTGAAGCAGAAGTAAGAGCCAGAGAGAGAGAGAGAGCAAAGCAAAAAGGCGAAAGCAGAACTATGCACTGCCCCGTCTCCGTGTCCTTGATAAGAAAAACCCAAACAAAACTTTCACACTACAGAGACAGTCTTAAAGGCACAGAACATATGAATGGGGATACAAGCATCGTAACGTCACCCTAGGACACACGGGTGTCCTGAACAGCGTCATCCCATTGTTATCCTCTTGATACTAATTCTGTTTGGTTTTATTTTATCAGCAGTCCTATTCATTATTAATTGGAGCATGAAACAGCTGACAAGATTGACGTCTATAGTTAATGCACACAACTTGGCAGATGTCCTCTACACTGTGGACATCCCCATGACATTTGACACAAGGCAATTATGAATGAAGCCTATGTGTTTTGGAATAATCCTTGATTTCCATTTATGATTTTGTGGAAATTACATTTGATTTTTTGTGAATTGTTTTAGAAAATAATTTTTTTAAGTTTTGCTTGTATTAATATGTGTTGATTGCTTTTGCTTTTGATTATTTGTGACTGGTTTTAACCCTTTAAATATTGTTTTAAAAGTAATATTGTTTTAATTAATCAACCATTTGTGAAAATTGTTATGATAATCAATATTATGATTGTTTATTGTTTTCCTTTCCCCCTCCTTCTCCTATCCGTTTTTTTCCCTCTCTCACTCTATTTCCTCTCTTTCTATCGTCCCTATTTTTCCGGGTTATACTACCAATGTACGCTGAGTTCTGCAGACTCATCAATGATGCTCCAGAGTTCTGCTGAAGATCCCTCAAGACAATTGTGAGTCACGGGGTCGTGTGAGAGTCTGTCCGAATTTTCCCTCATCTGCCTCATGATCCTCATTGGGGGACCACTGAAGAGAAGACCCCCTCTGTCTGAAATCTCTGGCTCCAAGGGAGAAAATCATGTGCCTGAGACCTGAGAGCGTTGCTAAGCCATTGTTCTCACAGGTGTTGTTTGCTGTGTGCTACACTGAGCCCAATGAGAAGGGGGCACCGTGCCCCTTGTGCAACAACAACCTTGGGAGCTGTCCCACCTCTCGGCCTGGCTGGACTTCTCCTGAGTTTCAGGTGGTCCCCCCACAGAAGACCCTCACCTGTTTCACAACCACCGGGACAGACAGACTGAGATGGAAGGAGCCTCTCCACCAAGGACTGAGACATGGAACCCCCATGTGAAAAGGCCCCTCTGCTCCTTCCAAGGACTGGGACTGAAACCCCCAGCCCGGGGCAGGTGTGTGGGGGAGGCAAGCTGACCAAAGCGAGATGTTTGCCTGCAGGTTGTGACCACTGGACCAAGAAGACAATGGCTCTCGTTTGCTGCTGAGAGCATGGACTACCTGTTACATCTATTCCTTATGGTATCTGTTTCCCCATCCTCGCAATTTCCAATAGAGTTATCTTAATAAAAACCTCTGAGTTAGCGAGAGACTTCGAGATCTCTCCAACGTAACAGGCGGATCCTCGACTGGACTGGACCAAAGGACCCCATCTCTACATTTTGTAGCTGTATCCCCTCTTTATCTCTCTCTCTGTTTTGTCTCTCTCTCTTCCCCCATCTTTTTCTCTCCCTTAATCCCTCTATCGCATTTTGCTGTGCTCATTCAATGAAGGTGCATTTGCTTCAATTATCATTGCAAACCCCCTTGTACCGTGATGGTTCTTTTTGCACCCTGAGATCAAATCCATGAACCATCACAAAACCCGTCCCTGACGACGGATCGTGACAACCCGAGGACCCCTCCCCAAATTCCCCCCCAGAGCCCCCCCAGCAGCCCGCCGCTAAAACCCCCTCAAGTTCCCCCCAAACCTCCTCAAGACCCCTCCCCAAATTCCCCTCACGACCCCTCCAGGACCCCTCACCTGTCCCTGCGCCTCCTCAGCAGCTCCCGGAGCCCCCCGTCCTCTCCCAGCGCCTCCCCCGCTCTCTCCAGCGCCTCCCGCAGGACCCGCCCGAGCCCGGGGCGGCTCCCGGGGGTCCCTGAGGGGGTCCCGGGGGCGGGGGCGCCCGCTCCATGCCCGGCCCCGGGGTCAGGGGGCGCTGCTTTGGACTCGGCTCTGATTGGCTGGTACACGCGGGGAGGGCGGGAGTTGCTGTGAGGAAGACGGCCGATGATTGGTTGGTTTCATAGAGGGCGTGCTGATTGACAGGATGGGGTGGCGAGGCGGGCTTTGCCGAGGGGAGGCGCACGGTGATTGGCTGGATATAGGCAAAGAAGGCAGGAGTTGCTGAGGGGAGACCCACGGTCATTGGATGGTTTGGGGTAGGGTGCACCGTGATTTGTTAATTTGGGAGAGGAAGGGCGGTGATTGGATGGTTTGGGGCGGGCCACGTCACTATTGACTGGGAAAAGTCACGGATTTTTAAGGGACATTTCCGGTTTTTTGGGGAAAACCTCTCAGATTTTTAAAGAAAAATTCCCGTGTTTTGCAGGAGAAAGCTTCCCGGATTTTTTGACCCCACATGACCCCAAATAACCTAAATAACCCCAAAACACTCGAAATAAACCCCAAAGAACCTCCAAAAACCCCTAAACAATACCAGAAAATGCCCCAAATAACCCCAAACAAATCCAAATAACCCTAAAAAAACAAACAAAAAAAACCAAATTAAAGTCAAAATCCCCCAAATGATTTCAAGTACACCTAAAAAAACCCATATACACCAACATTAACCCCAAGAACCCCAAGTAATTCCAAAAAAACCCAAGTAAACCCAAACAAACCCAAATACTTCCAAATAAATCCAAATATTTTCAAGTAACCCCAAATTAACAGAAATAAACCAAGTAAAACCCAAGATAAACCCCAGTTAGTCCATAAATAACGCCAAATAAACCCCAAACCAACCCTAATTAAACCCAAAGAAACCCCAAGAAACACCAGTTCCTCCCGTCCCCACCCCAAAACAGATCCCGACCAATCAGAACACGCGGCACTGATGACATTGCACTTGCTGGGCACAAACTCAGAGCACTGGCCCCGCTCAGCGATTTTCAGCCAATCAGCGCCCGGCCCGACTCTGACTCATCACTTGCCAGCCACAGACCAAGGCCTCTCATTGCGGTAAATACTCAGAGACCGAGCGGGGTAATTTCCAGCCAATCAGAGCGTGTCTCCCTGATGACTCTTCAGTTGCCAGGAGCGATTTGGGGAGGCAGGGAAGGTGACCCTGGGGATGGGCTGGGGACCCCAAATTAATCCAAAACGGGGTCGGGAGCCCAAAACGGAGCAGGAGGGGCCTGGAGCCCCCAAAACCAAACACGGGGTAGGGGACTGGGGGAACGACTGGAAAGGGGAGGGAGAGCGGGGAAAAGAGGGTCGGGAACCCAAAATTGAGCTGGGAAGGGACCCCAAAATTGAGGTGGGAGGGGAATGGGACACCAAAATTAGGCTGGGAGAGGTATGAGATCCTAGAACTGAGCTGGGAGAGGGATGGAACACCCAAATTGAGCTGGGACAGGTGTGGGACCCCAAACAGGACGAAGCCAATTTTGTTTGTTCCTAGAATATGTAAATGAGTTTATGGATATGCAAAAAGTCTATGATTATGCAACAGGTTGATGTCATGGGAGACAAGGACCAAGGAGCAAAGGTTGTTATGGCCTTCAAGACCCCCCAGTTATTTTCGGGGACACCCCTTAATTATTCTGGCTTGATTACATCAGCCTGTTGCATATTCATAGACCCTCATGAATAACCATAAACTCATTTACCTATTTCAGGAACTATTTGACATGGCCCATCCTTGGGGGTGTCTCCCCATTTCAGCAGCCTCCACTGGAATGGAAAATATATACCCCCTCCTTTTGATTATTAATAATAATAATAATAATAATAATAATAATAATAATAATAATAACAACAATAATATTAATAATAATTTGAAATTAAGGGGCTCTCAGGAAAAGATATGGGAGTAGAAATAACAGTTTTTTATTTGTAAAAATTAAAAATACAAATGCAGTAGTACAAACAAAAAAAAAAACAGTGACAGGGTCAGAATTCTCCAGGAGTCCAGTGAAAAAGGTTGATCCTCTTGGAATCCAGTGCGAAAACGGCTGATCCTCTGTGAATCCAGTGGGAAAAGCTTGATCCTCTAGGAATCCAGTGGAGTATGAGGCTGATCCTTTGCAATCCAGTGGGAAAAGGGCTGATCCTTTGGGAATCCATTTCTTAACCCCCAAAGGCAGGGCAAAGGCAGGGCAGTGGAATATTTACAGGGTATCCCAAGGGTGGAGTTGGGGTTTGGGTCAGGGAAGGAGTTCTTAGCAACACAAGAAGGGTGAGATCAAATTCCTGCCTCTTAGCAACAGCAGCACTCCACACAGAACGTGTCCCCAAATCCTAAATTCCCTCTAAAACAACTGAGCAATTATGGAACTTCAGATCTATCTATTTGATCAATTTCCCTCATTTAATCCAGTTTTGGGTGTTTTTAAAGGATGAAGGTGCAGCAGAGGAAAATTAAGGCCAAACCAAAAGGAGAAGCAGCCAGGTGTGTTCCCAACATGGGTCACAGGGAATGTGAGTGACCAGGGCTGTGCCCAAAGTGCCTCCTCCAGTGGGGGATGGAGCTGGAGCAGCGCACGAAGCTCTGCCCGCACTCGGGGCACTCGCAGGGCTTCCCTTAGTGGGGCCTCCGTTGGTGTTGGGTCAAGGCAGAGCTCCTGGAGAAGCTCTTCCCACACTGGGGACACTCGTAGGGCCTCTCCCCAGTGTGGATGCGCCGGTGTCTGATCAGGTGGCAGTTGCGTTTGAATCCCTTCCCGCAGTCGGGGCAGCGGAAGGGCCTCTCCTCTGTGTGAATCCGATAGTGCAGGAGGAGATAGGAGCTTCTCTTAAACCTCTTCCTGCATTTATCACACTCGTAGGGCCTCTCCCCAGTGTGGATGCGCCGGTGGGTGACGAGGGTGGAGTTGTGCTTGAATCCCTTCCCACAGTTGGGGCATTGGAAGGGCCTCTCTTCTCTGTGAATCCGATAGTGCTGGAGGAGAACGGAGCTGGTCGGAAACTTCTTCCCACACTTGGAACACTCGTAAGGCCTCTCCCCAGTGTGGGTCCTCTGGTGCACAATCAGGCTGGATCTCTCTCTGAAGCACATCCCACACTCGGAACACTTGTACGGCCTCTCCCCAGTGTGGATCCTCTGGTGGCTGATCAGGCTGGAGTTCTCTCTGAAGCTCTTCCCACACTCCCCACACTCGTAGGGCCGTTCCCCAGTGTGGATCCTCTGGTGCCTGCTCAGGTCAGAGTTCCACCTGAAGCTCTTCCCACACTCCATGCACATGTGGGGCTTCTCCCCATCATGGAGCTGATCATGGAGCACCAGCTCCGAGCTCTGGCTCCGTCTCCGGCCGCCTTCCCGGCCCAGGCTGGCTCTTTCCCCCTCAGATCCCCGCCGGCTGCGTTTGCAGCCCCTCCTCGTGCGGCATCTCCGGGGCTTTTCCTCCCCGTTGGCTTCCTGCGCCGTGGAGCCGCTCAAAACGGCCTCTTCCACCAGGTTCTGCCGCGGGCATTTGTCCTCCCTGCTCTCCATGCTCAGCTCCTGCTCTGGGGGAGGAAGGACAAGGACAGGATGGGATTTGCCTCCGTGCCACAGGCAAGGGCAAGGAGATCACCCCAGGGCGTCCGCAGGAGGACGGCACCGCCACCCCCTGATGACCATCCAAGGGGCCTTTTCCGCTCAGCCTTGGACTTCTTCATTCTTCAAACATCCCCCCAAAAACCCCATCCAGGGACCCCCTGGTATATCTGGGCCCAGCTCCCCCTCCCTGCTCACCGGTGCAATGGGGGGGCGATGATCCCACAGTTGGGGGCTGCGAATTCAGGCAGGGATCAACCGTGTGGTTCCCTCAGCTCAGCCTTGATCTGCCTTTGTCCCTCCTCTTCCTCTTCCTCCTCCTCCCCTTCCACCCCCTCTCATCCTCGTCCTCTGTCTTATCTCCACATCCTTCTCCTCTTCCATCCCTCCTCTTCCCTGCCCCTCCCCCTGCTCCTCCCCATAACTCCACCTCCTCCTTCCCCTTCATCCCTGCCCTTCCCTCCTCCTCCTCCTCCCCCAGCAGCAGCCACACCCTCGGTGCCCCGTTCCCGCAGCCCTCGCAGCCACGGCAGGAGCGGGGATGGAGCCGGGACAGGTCGGGATGGGCAGCGCGGGGCTCTCGGCTGCTCCAGCCGCTGCAGGCGGGGGGAACCCGGCCCGGGCCAAAGGAGAGGCAAACTGGGCAAACTGGGGGCTGCACATCCAAACTGGGCCTTGCTGGGGACCCTGCCTGGGCACTGCCAGCCCTTGGGGCTCCTCTCGGCACATCCGCCAGGGGGAGCGCACACAGGGCTGGGGGATCCCAGCAGTGGCAGCACTGCCAGGGACTGGGCTGGACTGGGATTGTACTGGGAGTGACTGGGACTGTACTGGGCTTCTACAGATATCATACTGGGATCGTACTGGGAGTGACTGGGAGTGCACTGGGCTTGTACTGACATCATACTGTGATCATACTGCCATGCCAGGGCAGACTGTGATCGCACTGATGGACACTGGGATCATACTGGGAGTGAGCAGGAGCCTGCAGGAGGCAACTCAGACCATGTTAGGGGCAAATGGGATATACTGGGAGTGACTGGGATTATGCTAAGGATGACTGGGAGCAGCTGTGAGTAACTGGGATCATGGTGGGAGCAACTGGGAAGAACAGGGAGTGACTGCGTGCATGCTGGCGGTGACTGGAAACTGCTGGGCTTGTACTGGGATGAACTGGGATCATACTGGTGGTGACTGGCAGTGAGTGCCACTACTCTGAGGCTGACTGGGAGTGCTTGGGAGCAAATGGGATCATACTGGAAGGAACTGGAAAGATGGTGGAGGGAACTGGGGTACCCTGGGAGATACTGGGAGTGACTGGAAGGAAAGTGAGGGTGAAAGAGAGCAACTGGAACCATGTGGAGCACAACTGGTTTATTCTGGCAGAGACTGGGAGCACACTGGGCCCATATTTGGATCATACTGGGACTGACTGGACTAATACTGGGAGGAACAGAGTGTCACAGTGAGCACTCCCTGCACATCATCCCCCATACTGGGCCTGACTGGGAGCGACTGGGAGCAAATGGCATCATACTGGGACTCACTGAGTTGATTGAGGAAGTCACTGGAACCAGGCTGGTGGCAGCTTGGACCAAACTGGGAGAGACTGGAAGTAAGTGGGATTATACTTCTAAAAAATGCATATTTTGTGATTGGGTTTTCGCAAATATTAAAATGAATATTATATGTCGTATGTTAGAAAGTACTGCTGTATTAATTCTCTTAAATAGTTGGTTAAATATAGATTTAGGTTATTAAAAAAATGTTAAAATAGAAACTATGCTTGGTAAGAGACTTTTTTAAAAAAAGGACTTGCAGCGAGATAGCAGCCACAGGACACCTAAATCTTTCAGGGAAAAAGAATTTAGTGCTCTCTTGTCAGAAGAAATAACTTCTTCGTGCCTCGAAGCTGCTGTTAGGTTTCAGAGGAAGAAGTTGACACTGACCAGACAGAATCCTGTGTTTGAATGGAATTTATGCATCATGTATGAGGTGTATGAATATGCAACAGGCTATTGTTTTTAATGGTTAATCCTGTGTTAAAAGGTGTCCTTTTTCGGGCTCGTGCTTCCCAGAAAAATGCTTCCCAGAAAAAGGTCCCCGGATGTCCGTAACTCTTTGTATTTGTTGTCTCATATTGCCCTAATTGGATTTGTCACAATTGTCATTACTCTAATATTATTACTATTTTTATAATCATTTTATTACCATTAAACTTTTAAAATTTTAAAAGCAAGTGATTGGCGTTTTTCACAATTTGGTAGCAGAGGATGGTTACTAACACCTCGCTGCCGGTGCTTTAGGAGAGTCAGAGTGGGGAAGGCGCGCCCTGCCCCGTTGGCAGCTTCACTCTGTTTCCCCTGGGGTGACCGACAGACGCAGGTTATGGTGGACAAAAGGAGACAATAAAACAAAGAGAATGGAAAAGGCTCCCTACAACCACGGTAATTGGACCCCTAAGAGTAGTAATGTGCACGAAGAACTCGGGAAGAAAAAGGGATTGGTAAGTATTTCTCAGGGGGGCAGGTACAGGGGGATGAATGTGTGTGAATGAGAGGAGGGCTGGTTGTCCCAGACCTGCCAAGTGAGTGCTGGAGTCTCCCACGCTGCGTTTCCAACTTTCCTCGAGGGAAGCAGCCAGTAAAGAGACACAGCGAGTGAGAAGAGGAGTGAGAGAATCCCCCGGGGTAACTGGGACTGGGTCTCAGAGAGAGGCTGGACCCCTCGGAGCAAGGGAGCAGAGGAGTTTCCGAGCCAAATCCACTAGGAAACGAGACAAAAGGGAACCCTAAAAATTCTGCTGGTTTGAGGGATAAGAGAGCCCAAGAGCATCCAGAATTAAAACCTGCTGGGTTGAAGAATTAACATTCTAAGAGCATTAACGGTTGAGCAAAATTCTGCTGGATTGAGGATATGCTCAAGAGCATCTGGGGTTGGGCAGCACAGCTGGGTTGAGGGATATCCAAGAGCACCAGGACTGGCCAGAAACACCTAAACTTGTAATAGGTGATGTGAAAGTGTAGTATATGGTAGAGATAATTCATGCTATTAATGTATAAAATATTGTAAACTCCACACTAAGTCTCTTGACCACCCTGGCCAGGAGCAGTGTCTTATTCATATACATCCAGTTCCTGGACTTGGTTGAGATAAACATCGGGGTTTTTAATGAAAGAACAGAAGCTTCCAGGGCGATAATCGCTGCCTTCCCCGGGTCACCAGGTCCACCCAAGAGTGATTAACGCCTCCACATTACAGCCACCACAATGATCCACAGCCCCACCCTGATGCATGTGAATGCTGACTTCCCCAGAGTCTACTGACAACATCAGACACCGGGACTGAGTCTTTGTCCACCTCTGCACAGGTAAAGCCAAGGTTATGCATGGGAAGAGACACAAAGAACATTCGGTCATCTCTGCCTCGAGCAGAATAAACTGTAAAAGAACTCGCTGTGTCAGGCAGCATTTGTGAACAGGGGGAGACTCTGACATTCGCAGGTCAGATCCGTGTTCACCCAGCACCGAACCCGGACTCGACGCTGACCCTTGGCTGTGGTAGTGTAGACAACCGAACTTCAGTCGCACAGACAAATTAATAAATCTTTGCTAAATTTTCATATAAGTATGGCTCTCATACTTATAAGAAAGTATCAAACTCTCATTTGATCATTTATAACAGAAGTTACCTTATTGTTGTCTTGTTGTGTGTGAGAGTGAGTCACACACAAAATCAGCCTCAGCTTCCCGGGCGGGTGGGAAGGGGGGCTGTAGAAAGAGGAGTGTGTGACCCACAAATAAGCCATTGTTCTCCTGGCGTGTGGGGGCTGTGGCATAAGGTACAGGTGACCTGCAAACGGGCCATTGTCCCCAGGGCCTGTGAGGGGGCCGTGGCTAAAGAGTGTGAGTGACACACAAATCAGCCCCACAGGGGAACGGCACCAGAGGCAGCAGAGTCAGGGCCCTCCCAGGAGGCCCGGAGATACTGAGACCCAGAGGCCACCCCAAGGCCAGGGGGGGCACAGGGACCCGCGATTCTCTGTCAACAGGGATCCACTCTGTGTCCTGAGGGTGGGAAAGAATGTGTGGAAGGGAATGGGAAATAAAAGTGAGTGAATGTAGATGAATGAAAGTATAGGTAATGTAGATTCTGTATTTTAACCTTCACTATATCTCCTTGGAGGGAGGTGTATTGTACTGAAAGTAGTGTGAGAAAAAAAATTTTTCTTTTTGGGTGTGTAGTTGAAAGAAAAGCGGTATTTAGGTTGTTAGTGAAAGTTAAAAACAGAGATAGAAGATGAATAGATAAGATCTTGAAAAATGAGAAAGAAAACCAGTAAGTTGGATACAGGGAAAAAAAAAAGAAAAAAAACCAGTCCTTTGGGAGTTATGTTAGCTAACAGAGATACAACTACTTGCAAAAGGAGAAAATACAGGGTATGTAGTAGTTGATGGGGAAAACATGCAAACTACAGAAAAAGGGAAATTAACCTTAAACTAGTAAGCTCAAACTTGTGAATTATATACTTTAAAAAGAGCACTAGAATATTTAACACAAAATAAAAGAACTATATATACTGATTCAAGGTATGCCTTTAGAGTAGTACATAGCTTTAAAACATTTGGAAAGGAAAAAGATTACTTAATTCAAGAAGAAAAGGATTAGTACATGAGGAACTTATTTTAGAGGCATTACAATCAACTAAAAGAGATAGCTATAGTACATATTAGGGAACTCCAAAAGGGAAAGACCCCAGAAAGAGGAGGAAATAATTTGGCAGATTACAAAACTAAGGATGCAGCAGAAAATGGAGCTGAAAGAGTTATGTTAATATTAACTCCAAACGAGGAAAAAATGGAAATTCCAAAGTTTAGGTTAGCAGAGAAAAAAGAATTAAACAAGACAGGAAGTGAACAAGATAAATCAGGGAAATGGAAACTTCTTGATGGAAGACAATTACCTAATAAAATGTGCTTACTAGGAAAATATTAGAAGAAATGCATCAGAAAATGCACTGGGGTACTCAAGCTTTGTGTGATCATTTTTTAAGGAACTATGGGTGCACTGGGAGTTTTGGATTTAGGATGTATCCGTAATTTGCCAAAGGATAAATAAAAAGGTGATGAGGAAAACAACATTAGGAGGTCCTGAGTTAGCTCATTGGCCATTTCAAAGTATCCAAGCCGAAGTTTAGATTTTTCAGCTTGTGGGTTTATTTGTAAAAAAACCCCATTTAATCTAGAAGAAAGAGAATATGCCATACGTTAGACAGGAGATTTTAGGAGAATAAAAGTCTTAAAAGTATCAGAAACAACCGAGACAAAACAAGAAAAGAAAACGGGGAAATAAAAGGAAGGGGAAGAAGAGGAAAAATCAGAAAGAGAGTGGGATCCTCTGCAGGTCTTGCCCCCTCCGTTCGCGGCCCAGGCGCCTGTCCCGGGTCCCGGCTCGCTGCCCGCCTCAGCTCCGCCTGCCCCGCTTTCCATCCCAGGTGCGGCCTCACTGCCCAGGGCAGCTCCACCTGCCCCGGCGCTGTCGCTCAATTTGTGTGCCCTGCTCCCACTGCCTGGCCCGCGGCCGCTCTGCCGCCCATGCTGGGCAAGATGGGGGTTGCTCTGTCCTGCCGCCTGCTCCGAGCTCACCGCGCCCACCGCACCCAGGGGGGGTCCCAGCCATCCCATCCCCGCCTGCCCTGCCCGTGCCACCTGCGCTGGGCACCGCCGCTGCTGCCGGGCACTCCCACCTGCCTTTGCTCTGCCGGGACCTGCCGGATCAGCCACCATCAGCCATCTGGGGGCTGCCCACGCTCCGCCTCGGCCTCCACGGGAAGATCCCCCTCTGCCGATTCCGGCAGCAGACCCTGCCCACACTCCCACCGAGCCTCGGCGGGATATCCTCCCCTGACCCCGTCCTGCTCTGAGTTACGTCCCCTTGGTAACCACAGCTCCGGCTGTTCAGGGAAACTCTCTCTACAGGAAGCACCTTATTGAAACACTAGGAGGTCAGTTAACAGGCAGCCCTCTCCAAATTCCTTGTCGAAACACGGGAGAAAGGCCATAGAAGGGAAAAAAGTGAAAGAGTTAGATGAAGGGATTGCTCTATTTCCGTTCAGAGAGGTTCCCATGGGAAAGATGCGCTGCCCCGCCCCGCGGGAGCCACCAGCGCCCCTGCCGGCCGTGCCCGGAACTGCACCCAAGGGGAAAGCGCCGCAGCCCAAAGGCCGGGACTGGCTCCGGGCTCTGTTTGCTGTCAGTGCCGCAGCTGTTGCTGTTTGTTTGCTTTATTGTACACACTAGTAAAGAACTGGTATTCCTATTCCCATATCTTTCCTTGAGAGCCCCTTCATTTCACTAGTCTAAAAATTAAGAAGGACGGGGTTTGCATTCTCCATTCCAAGAGAGGCTTTATCTGCCTTCCCGAGCAGACACCTCTCTTGTAAAGCAAGACAAGCACCCACAGGCACTGAGGGGGCTGCAGGAGGGGCACAAGAAGGCCCTGCAGCACTTGGGCACAAAGGCACAGCAGGTGAGTGCAAGAAGGGAGCAGCAAAAGGCCAAGCTGAAGGCAAAGGCCAGGGCACAGTTCCTACAGCCCCTGAGGGATCAACCCCAGGGCCCAAGGGGGCCCCAGCACCCAGGGCACGGGCTCGGCCACAAGCACCTGGCAGAGGCATTGCCCTCCTCGGCAGGGGAGAGCCCACCCAAACAGCCCCTGGCAAGGAACCAGGGCTCCAGCTGCAGGGCACAAGGACACTGCAAGCACAGACAGCAGCACCCTCAGCACCAGCAAGTCCACCCCTTGATGGACATGGATTGCCAGGGCTGTCACAGCTCCCATCACACCAGGGACCCTCCACACTGCAGCCCTTGAGAACATTCAGGGTGGGTCTGCATTGAGAGGAGGCATTTCCTGATGGACACAGGGGCCTCTCAATCCTCTCTGAATCTTAGACCTAAAGAGGAAAATAGTAACGGAATATTTTAATTTTTGAGGGAATGAGTGGGAAAGATGAGCAGGTATGATTTCTTCAACCACTATTAGAAACTGTGGGGGATAGGTTTGAATAACATGAATTACCTTTTCTTTCTCCTGTGATTGCAATTACCTAGGAAGGAATTTGAGAGCTGGATTTTAATACTGTAAAAGGGGATACAGAGGCTAGTTCTATTCAACCTTTGTGCCAAAATCTGACAAGGCCCATGCTGAAGTGAACCCAGAAGTGTGGGCAGCCTCAGGGAAATAGGGAAAATTAGATATGGAGCCTCTACAAATTACTTTAAAGAAACCAGGACAAGCAATATGCTGTTCCAAGAGAGGGAAGGAAGGGCTCACAGCCTGGTACTGAGTCCCTGTTAAAGGCAGGGCTTTTGGAGCCAAGGATGGCTCCCTACAACACTCCTATCCTGCCAGTCAACGAACTGGATGGATGGACAGGAGGAGGAATCACAGAATTTTCAAGTGCTAAAATGACGATTAACTGAGGTGGCTGGCCTGGACCTTCCACACGGGGAAAAAGAATTTGAATTATAGGTGGATGTTAAACAGGGTCATGCCAAAGGAATTCTTGAGCTAAAATGCTTCACCCAGTGGCCAGAAAGTGGCCTCTGTCATGGTTTGACCAGGAAGGAGTGGGAATTCTGGGAAGCTGTGGTCAAACCAATGAAGGTTTTGGGTTTGAGACTGGCGTCCGGTGTGGCCAGTGGGGTTTGGACACACCTCCGAGAATACACAGGGGTTAAAAGCAAGGCACTGCCCTGGCACTTCCTTTTTTGGACATCGTCGGGCGAAGAGGTCAGATCTCTTCCCCCGCCCGGCCCGCTGCTGCTGGGCGGGGGAGGGGCCGCCATGCGGGAGGCCTGGGGCCTGGACAGAGGTGGGGGTTGAGGGGGCTTTCAAGGATGGAAGGGTGGGGGAGCCCCAAGAGACATTGAGACAATCGGGCAGCCAGCCCCCCCCCCCCAGGAGAGAGAGAGAGAGAGCCGGCGGCACCGAATGTGATGGCAGCCAGCCAGGAGGAGAAGGGGGGAGGGAGCCCGGCCAGCCGCAGCAGCAGCACGTGTGGGAGTATCATCTCGTCCCAGGACAGACAGAGACTGAAAACTTTTAACCCTTTCTTGCATGATTGGGGCCTTGCAAAAATGCTAATCCTCCTCGAAGCTGAATAAGAAGGGAGATGAGAGATGAGATAAGATAAGGACCTGGCCCGGAGATGTGGAGATGATTGGATGGGGAGAGATGATTTGGAGTGGCCTTTTGGCTGGACTTTTCTCGTGGCTATGGACTCAGTTGTTCCTGTGACACAGACTGCATTTAGGGGGAGGCAGTGCCTCAAAACCAGGAAGGTTCTTTGTGAGGACCCCCCGGCCCCAGGGGGTTGGAAAAATATGGGGGGGACAGATGTCCCAAAAGCAGAGACTGTGCCTTTTTGGAGTGAGACAAGGCATCCTTGAAAGACAACCCTAAAAGCAGCTCTGGCCATGTCTCGGTGGTGAGAGCACTGAGCATGGAAGGAAGACGTCACAAGCGGCAAATGGACTTTCCGGGCGGTGCCGAAGTGACAGGGAAGCACACGAGGTTTTCAGTGTGTTTCCACGAGAAGCCTATGGAACGAGAAGGACTCCTTTCCTCTTCATGAACTGATGTTTGAGTATACTAAAGTGTCGTGCCGGGCTGGGCAGTTGTTTTGGGAGAATGTATTGGATTGGGAAAGTCAGGTGGTGGGGGAGGAGGAAAATGGTTTTTTTTGTAAGGTTTTCAATTCTTTTCTTTTTTTTTTCTTATAGTCCCTCCCTATTTTCCTGTAGTTTAAGTAATAAAGTGGTCTTTATGTTTAAGTTAGAGCCTGTTTTGCTTATTCCTGGTCACATCTCACAGCAGACACCAGGGTGAGGCATTTTCATGGGGGGCACTGGCTCTGTGCCAGGCTCAAACCATGACAGCCTCATTGCAAAATTGTGCAGCCACAGCTTTCATGGGAACTGTGGCCTGAAAACTGATGACAACAGGACGATCTCCTAGAGTTCAAGTCTGGCATCAAGGTAAAGCTCTGACAACCAAAACAGCCTGTAAATGGATGAGCAAGGCTTGGTTATTACAGTATGAAACTTGTTCAGTGGCACAGGAGGATTTAGAACTGAGGACAGGGCAAGGGTTCAACGCAGCCTCCTGTTTGAACAGCCTGGAGAGGGGCTGGCAAGGAACCCAGGACTGCACTCAAGGGACAGAGCTCCAGACACAGGCTGGGACAGATTGATGATGGGACATTCCCTGGCATGAGGGAGAAAATGTGTTTGTGGATGGCTCTGCAAGGGCAGCAGAAGGGAAAAGAGCTACAAGACAGGCTGTTATTAAGGAAGGGCAATCAGACACAGCGCAGGTCACCGCCCCATGCTCAGCTCAACCCGCGCAGCTCTGGGTGCTTGTGAGAGCCTGGCACTGAAACGCCCTGAGCAGGAAGGCTTCAATATCTTCTGCTGACACCATGGCACCTAACAGGGGGGCAAAAGCAATTCTCACTGCTTCAGCAACCACTGGAGCAGATATCAAGGCACATTCTCCCACAGCAAGCTGGGCTGGCACAGAGGCTGCCCTGGCACTCTGCTGCTGCCAACACCCAGCCAGGACATCGGCTCCTGCCTAAGGAGTGCAAAGCAGCACCACTGGTGGCCAAGGGGCCCATGCCAAGTGTCCCTGAGGCCAGAAACAGCCGCCAGCACAGCTCAACACGGGGGGACCCCTCAGCCTGGCCTCAAGGGCTCTGAAGCCCCGGAGATTTGCACTTCCCGCCTGCAGCAGGAGGATGGGAGGCCGCCCCTGAGCCTGCCCTGAAGGCAACACAGCAGCAGCCAGGGCTCCACAGCGGGCCAAGCCCCTGCGCCTGCCCACAGATCCTCCCCTGGAATCCTCTGCAATCCTGCCCACCCTCCTCTGCCATCTCCAGCCACTGGGGCCAAGCCTTGCTGCCACTGCTGCAGCTTCAGCGCTGCCTGGGCCTGCTCTGCCACAGCTGCTGGGGAACACCAGGGCACAATTCCACTCTGGGGCTCACTGACACCCACACTCTGGGCTGCCAGCCATTGCACTGCTGAAAAATGTACCGAGTTTGGTTCTTTTAAACCTTATTTCTCTGCTCAGGCTTGGTTTGTCTGTGCCTTGGGGAAATGAATTTTTAAGGTTGTATTTAAGGGATGTTACACCACTCAACAGAGATGAGTTTAACATCTCAACAGACTGGGAACAGCTCAAAAGACACCCACAGAGATAACGACCAGCAACAAAACATCAACATTGCCCAGCAGCAGGAAGTGAAGCTCCATTCCAGGCAGCCTGCAGAGGAGCTTTAGAAATGCAAATGAACACTGCCGGCAAAATGCACCTGGGTCTCTTGCCCGGGGCAGGAATTGGGCTGATTCCCTCTGCCCCTCACCCCAAGCTCTGCCTGCTGGCACTGATGGAATTTGCACAGCTCAAGGCAGAGCCCAGGGGGAGGATATCTGACCCTGCAACACAAACGGGTGAAGCTGCAAAGGGAAACAGCACATGGAGAATGTTGGGAAAACTTCACTTTAAATAATTGGGGGGAATCATCCCTCTGCCCACTCCAACATGCTGTCACTGTCTGTGTTATATAGGGTATATTAGAGCAGTGGGGGTTTTTTGCTACCAAAAATTCAGGGAAATCAGTTGGGAATCCAAGGACTTGATTATTTATTTAGAGAAAAGCAGTCAACTGATGCAGCCCTGGCTGGAGAGAGCAGCCAAAAAGGGGGAAAAGATGACCGGCCAGGAAAACAAATCCTACAAGACCATCGACCAGGCCCTGGGAACCCGAACCAATTCATATCAGGAGCCACAGAACCCATTTCTCATTCCAATTGCATCATTAGATTACAAGCTGCCCTCGCTATAATAACCAACCAGACAGCTCCAGCTCCTGACCTTCCTGCCGACCAATCCACTGAAATGAGGAACCCAACACTTAACCATGGGATGGGATCAGATCATCTGTTAGCAGAAAGAGGAGGAGTTTGTGGGCATTTGAATTATTCAAAATGCTGTTGGCAAAAAGATGCCAAAGGAAAAGTGGTGAAAAAAAAAAAACCAACAAACTGAAAACGACAGAAAAATTAAGCAGCTCATGTATTGGTCCAAACGTGGAAAGGATGGGAAGGGGACACGGTTTTGTAGCTCCCTGGCAGACCGTGGGTTAAACGAATGCTGTTTCTCCTCTGCAGTGCTACAGCAACTCTCATCTTTTTACCATGCTCCACCGCTTGAGAGTGCAGCTCATTCAGTAGGTGAGCGAGGCACCAGGGATTTGTAGATAAGGAAGTAACTGGGGGAAACCACCAGCTTCAATAAATGTTACTAATTAAAAGGGACTGCTGCTCACAGAAAGTCCCGCTGAATTCCTGAAATTCCAGAAGAACAAAGACTTAACTAAGCCGTGATTATCGGATGTTATACGAAAGTGGGGGTGCACAATAACGAGGACATGCCGTTGGCGGATCGGGAGGTCTGAACCTTCCAAGCACCTCAGCCAGTGGGCAAAGGGAGAGGGAGATGAGCCCGGGAAAATGAGGATACAAAGGAGGCTGCGAACTACAACAATGGCAGAGAGCGCACGGCAAATGCCCCACGGCCCCTCCCTCTGCTCAGCAATAAAGTCACTTTTACAGGACTCCTCTGTCTCCTCTGGGCACAGAAACCTCCGGCCACGGCAATTTCCCCGCACAGCCCCGGGCACGGGGCAGCCCCCTCTGTCCCAGCCACAGCAACCGGGCCGAGCCAGCGCTGCTCCGGCAGCGGCTCCTGCCGAGGCAGCGGCCGCAAGGAGACCGCGGGCAGCCGCTCCCGCAGCGCCCTCACGCCAGCGGCAACACGGGCCGGACACGGCACAACCAACCCGCCCGAGCCCCCTGCTGCCCCCGAGGCCCGCAGACAGCCCCGAGCCCCCGCACAACCCAGCGCGGCTCCCACCTGCGCTGCGGCAGCCTCCGAGCTCCGCCAACGCCTCACCGCGCTCCGGCCGCTGCCGGCACTCGCGGGACCGCACACACGCTCCGAGAATGGCGGCGCTTCCAGCAACCGCCGCCCTCAGCCCGCCCCCGGGGCCCTGCCCCGCCCCGCTCCCACCAATCAGCGAGCCACAATCACGACTGACGGCACCATGGCCCAATCGCAGCCAGGGGCGGGCTCTGCACACGGCACAGCCCCGCCTCACGCTCTCAGGGCCCCCCGGGCTGCGTGAGGGCACAGCCGGATAGCAGGAGGAGGGATGGAGCACGAGGAGCATGTGTTGCTGCCCGCGGATCCCGCAGTGCCCCGGGTCGGGACCAGCTCCGTGCCCCCCTCCAGTTCCACCTCCCGTTGGACGATCCGCGCTGGATAATCCCGAGTGACCCCCAGGGTCACAGCTCCCCCCCGTGTTGGGAACACTCCTGGCTGCGGGTTCCACATCTTCCCGGCCCCCCTGGGGACACCTCGATGAAGGCCGGGGGATCCCCGCTACTTTTCCTGTTTCTGCTCCTCTCCTCATCTCCCCCTTCTCTTCCTCCCGCCTCTCCCTCCCGCTTCAATCGCTCCTCCCGCTCCTCCTCCCCCCTCCTTCCCCTCATCTCTCTCTCACGTCCCCCCCTCCTTCCTCCTTCTCTTTCGTCCTCTTCCTCCTCCCGCTACCCCTGGGCCCAGCCCCCACCCTTTGTCCCCCTCCCTTTGCCCAAATCCGTCCCATCGCCCCCCCCAAACCCCTCCCCATCACCCCCAATAAACGGCCCCGGGCCCAACTGGGAAACTTTTTTGGGAGCACTGGGAACAGGCACTGGGTGGGGGCAGAGCGCCAGCGGGGCTGGGGGGACACGGGACTCCCCCAAAATCAGCGGAGCGGGGACGGAGCGGGGGGTCCCGGCCGGGCCTGAGCCCACGGGGAGGGGCTGCGGTCGCCGCCGGCTCAGGAGCTCTGTGGGCAGAGAAAAGGGGGTGACACCGGGCTGGGGGCCCCGGCGGGAGCGCACACGCTCCGTCACGGGGGGGACGCCACCCCCGGCACCCGCCCTGACCTTCTTGCGCAGGGAGAAGCCGAGCCCCAGCGCCAGGAAGACGAAGCCCAAGACGAAGCCCCCAATCCCCATCAATATCTTGATGCGGGCGGCGTCCGGCGGCATCTCTGGGGGGTCCGCAGGGCTCAACCCACCCAAAACCTCTCACCGACACCCCGAGCCTCTCCCAGTGTCCCCTCCAGGCTCATTCCAGTCCCTCCCACTCGCATCCAGCATCCTCCAAACCCCCTGCCCTTTGCACCCAGCGCCCACAAACTCCCTCCCAGTCACACCCAGAGCCTCCCCAACCCCATCCCACCCTCCCCAGAATCCCCCAAACCCCTTCCCCGCCCTTGCCTAGGCCCCAGCCCCTCTCCCAGTCCCAGCCCGGCTCTCTCCAGCTCCCTCCCAGTGACTCCCAGCACAGCCCAGTGGCTCTGCCAGCGCCCCCAGGGGCTCCCCCGTACCCCAGTGCCGCCTCAGGGGCTGCTCCAGGCTGACGTGCTCCACCTGGCAGCTGTAGCTGAGCCCGCGCCAGGGGGGGGTTTCCAGCAGCACCAGCAGCTGGTAGGTCCAGTCCCCGTTGGGGACCACGTCGGTGGCCACCACGTGCTCCGAGAGCTCCTGCTGGCCCTGGAACCACCTCACCTGGATGGCAGCAGGGTAGAAATCCATCACGGAGCAGAGCAGGCGGCCGCGGCCGGGCTGGGAGCTCGAGGGGGGCACCAGCGAGATGGACACGCTGGGGGGCACTGGGAGAGACAGAGAGAGAGAGAGCGGGGACACACTGGGATCAGCTGGGGGGCACTGGGAGAGAGAAGGGAGGGCTGGGAATGGACTGAAATGGACACGGAATGACAGGGAATGGATTGGGGAACGTGGTGGGAGGGACTGGGAATGTGCTCGGAGGGAGTGGGAGAGACTGGGAGGGAGTTGGGTGACACAGAGAGATGGGAAGGAATGGGGGAACTGGGAGAGAGGGTGGAGTTCTAAGAGTGAACTGTGAATGAACTGGGAAGAGACTGGGAATGGACTGGGAGAGACTGGGGAGGAACTGGGCATGGTCTTGGAGGGACTGGAATGGCACTGGGAGGGATCTTGGTGGCACTGGGAGGAACTGGGAATGAAGTGCGCGGCAGTGGGAGGGCGAGTCCGGCGCGAGGCACTCCGTGCTGCGGGTCTGCCTGGCAACAGATGAGTCATGAACATGATACGATCTCATTGGTTGCAAAGCGTCAACTTTACGGGTCGCTGAAATGGACGCGCGGGGGGGCACCGGGAGGGACTGGGAGGTTCTGGAGACCCCGGGGGTCGGCACAAGGAGGGCTGAGGGCTCTGGGCCGATGCCCAGGGAGATTTTGAGGGGCTCCAGGGTTACTGGCAGGGCAGGCCCCGAGGGGACGCACTCTCCGTCGTGCTCACCTCGGCGCTCCGTGATGAACGGGGTAAAATTCTTGTACCAGCACCGGCAGAACCAGTCAACCGCAGTCCGTCTGTCCTCCATGAATACCGCATTGCTGTTCCAGCGCTTGGCCAACTTCTCCCCATAGCGGGTGAACCCCACAAAGTGCCCCACGTCGCTGTCGAACATTATGAACTGATCCCGGTTGTAGATGGATCTCTGGACGTACTTCACCTTCTCCGTGCCGTTAATGAAGTAACACTCGGACTTTGTCATCCTCTGGAACACCCCTGAGTGTGCAGGACACAGGACAGGGGGTGCCAACCCACCACCCTCTCCCAGCATCCCCAGAGCTCCGGGCCCACCCCGGATCCCCACTCCGCACAACCTGCGCCCCACGGCTGCCATGGGACCCTCCTGCCCGCGCTGCCCCTTCCTCTTTGCCGCCCTTCCCCCATTTCCCCTTCCACATCGTCTCCCCTCCCACCTCCGGCCGCTCCCCAAATCACTTTTGGGGTCCCATTTCCCCATTTTCCCACAAATTTCCCAATCCCCAGCCCCGTCCCGCTGAGATATGGTGTCCCACCTCCGCTTTTGCCCCTTCCCCACCCTCTCCCACCGCTCCCTCTCCTCCCCCCACACCTCAGGCCCTCCCGCTCTCCCTTAGGGGGTCCCCTCCTCCTCCCCCTCCATTCCGGGTTTCCCCCTTCTCCCCCTTCTCCCCCCCTGTCCCAGCGCCTCCCGCCTCCCGCTCACCCGAGAGCTCCGCGCCCGCAGCCGGGGGGGCTCCCAGCACCACCAGTGCCACCAGCAGGGCCCCAGCTGCCGCCCCTCGCCCCATGGCCGGGGCCGGGCAGGGAGCAGCAGCCCCAAAGCAGCCGCGCTGCGCTGGGAGCGCCAGTCCGGAGCAGGGCGGGCTCGGCAGCGCCGCGCGCTCTCATTGGCTGCCGCCGCTCGTGGGAAGCGATCGGCCACGGGCTCTGCCCGGCAACCGATGAGGCAATCCAACGTTCAGAGCTCTCATTGGCTAAGATGCCGCCTGCCTGCGCTCCCATTGGCTGAGGCCTTTCCGGGACGCTGCACCCCGGAGGGTTTTTTTTTGTCGAGGGGGAACCTTGGGGCCCTGGGCAGGTGGGAGCTCAGGTGAGCCCAGCAATGCGTGCCCAGGTGCGCGGCATCTCAGGGCTGCCCGTGGTGAGCGATGTCCCTGGCCCGATGACAGGCACCCCCAGAGCCGCTCTGTCCCTGGCCCCGCAGCCGCACAGGGACAGAAAATGGAGCCGAGGGTTCCTGCGTGGGGACAAGGACCGGGAGAGATCCCTCAGCAAATCCCACATGGGCACAACAGACCCGGCCTGTGAACACGGAGGGAATTTATTACCAACCGAATCAGCAGCACAAGGAGGAGGGGAAGAAATCTCTCCAACACCTTCCCCCTACCCAACACAGATCACCCAGAACAGGGGTCACCAGGGCTTTGCCCAACGGGGGTCACTGGGGATCATCCAGCGCGGATCCTCCCATGGGGGATGGAGCTGGAGCAGCGCACGAAGCTCTTCCCACACTCGGGACACTTGCAGGGACTCTCCCTGGTGTGGAAGTGCTGGTGAGTGACGATCTCTGAATCCCACCTGAAGCTCTTCTGACACACCAAGAATTCCAAGGGCCCTTCCCCAGTGTGGATCTTGTGGTGCTTGCTGAGGTCGGAGGTCCCACTGAAGCTCTTCCCACATTCCCCACACTCCCAGGGCCTCTCCCCAGTGTGGATGTTCAGGTGTTCCATCAGGCTGGAGCTGGAGCTGAAACCCTTCCCGCATTCCAAGCACTTGTGGGACTTCTCCCTGCCATGAGGCTTCTCCACCAGCTCTGAGCACTGGCTGGATCTCTGGCCGCCTTCCTGGCTCAGGGGGGCTCTCTCCTCCTCACCCCTCCCTGGGCTGGGTTTGCAGCCCCTCCTCGTGAGGGATCTCTGGGGCTTTTCCTCCTCCTCCATCTGGCCACAGCTTGGGAATGACAAACCCTGGTTTGGGGGAAACCAAGGTGGGAGCGCCTTGGAGTAGAGGCTCCTCCAGGCCAGGTCCATCTCTAGAACTCAGCAGGAGTCTTGTGTCCATGAAAAGCTCCACATATCAAGATTTAGCCCGAAAAAACTCTCCCAGGAGTTCCCTATTGCTCATCTCTCCACTTTTGGGGTTCCAGAAGTTTCCTTTCCTTGGGATCATGGGGGTCCAATGGCTCCAGGGGTTCTCCATTCTCCGGCGTCCTGCTTAGGGATGATCCAGGGGCTTTTGGGGGTCCATGGGGTCCCTTCTTCCCTGATGCTCTGCTTTGAGATCCCAGGGATCCCAGGGGTCCCTCCTCTCCAGGCTCCCCCCCTTTCCAGTCTGCCGGGGCCCCCCAGCTCTGGGATCGCCCCTCTCTGCTCTCCCCACTCTGGGGGTCCCAGGGGTTCCCCTCCTCTGCTCTCCCGGGGGTCCCCAGGACCAATGACCTCCCCTGCCCATACTGGGAAATGGCCATGTGGGCCCCCAAAGATCCCCCAAGGGGCTCAGCTTTGGGGTCCTGCAAGATCCAAACCTACACACACAGAGGAAAAAAACCTCACAGAGACACCAGATGATATTTGGGGCTCAAATCCACAACCTGTGAGCTCCAAACACACCCCAATAAGAAAACCCTCTCAGGGACCCCCCGATGGATTTGGGACGAGCTCCCCCTCCCCACTCACCTGCAGGACGAGCTGGGGGCGATGGTCCCGCGGCTGCAGCCACAGGGGACACTGGAACCTCCTGTTCCTCCTGCTCCTGCTCCTGCTCTTCCTGCTCCTCCTTTTCCTCTCCCCCTCCTCCTCCTCCTCCTTCCTAATCCCACCTCCTCTCCAGTTCCTGCTTTCTGTGTGTTTAGACTGGAGAACCTTGCTTGCATTTAGAACTAGAACAAAGATCCCAGATGGAACATGGCTTGCTGCTTTTAGTCCGAACTATCAGTGACTAAAGGTCACGTTTCCTTTGGTTCGGTGCCATCCTTGTTCCTCCTCAGTGTTGAGGCTGGGCTATGGGGTGTCCTTGTTTGCTGCATTTTCCGAGTTCCTCTTGCACCCTTCGGGCCATGGGCTGTGCCCTGGGAGGGTTCTTTGTGCTCCTTTGTGACACAGGAGAACCTTCCAGGCGGTTTCTGCGTGAGCTGCTGCTGGGATGTCACAGGAACAGCGCCACGTCCCCGTGGTGTTCCCGTTGCTGTGGGACACGGAGGCCTCAGTGCCCAGAGTGGCTCTGGGCTCGCTGCCGGAGGATCCTCCTGCCCGAGGCATTCTCAGCAGCCAGCCCAGCCCTGACGGGTGTCCGTCTGTGCTTGCAGGGCTACAGGCTGCAGACGTGTGCAGCGCAGCCAAAATGATGCAGAACGTGGCTGCTGCAGTTTGCACTGTGTACTCTGTGGCTTATTCGGGGTATTTTTTAACCCATTTGGCACGTAAGTCGAGGTTTTCCTTTGCTGCAGCATCTGTGGCTTTGGGCATGCTATGTGCTTTCTGTTCTTCCTCTGGAGCTGAGCTGACTTTGGAACCAAATTGCCATGAAGACACCATTGCTTTGGGAGAGCTCCTGCCAGCAGCTGCAGCTGAAAAAGGGGGTGTCTGCAGCCAGCGGGGCGTGCACAGCATCTGCAATGAGCCCTGGGGGGTTCTGTTCCCTCAAGCAGGGAGTCTGTGCCAGCAGAGCCTGGAACTCCCTCCCTTTGCTGCTCCAGCCAAGAACTGACCCAGCCCAGTATTTTGTGCTGTTCTCTTGCTTGCTGTGGGAAGGGACTGTGGCTCCTGGAGGGATGCTGTGAAAGCAAAATGCTCTCTCGGGGTTGTCTTGCTCCGTGGCATTTCCCACTTCTGGCAGTTTTTCTCCTAACAGCATCTGGTTCATGTTCCCTCTCCCATTGCAGGGCACCTCATGTCTGGATTCCGAGCAGCTCCTCCTTTGGTGAGTGGGAAAGGAACCTTTGATATTTGGAATTGTGCAGCAAGGTGTGAGCTCGGCATGTGGCAGCCCAGTGCCAGCCTGGGAGGCTGAAGGAAAGTTCCTGTCAGTGCCTGCAGCAGCAGCAGCAGTAAAGGGATCCCCGGCAGTTTTCTCCTTTTCTGCTGAAGAGCTTTTGAAGAGCTGCAGGTCTGGTTTTGCAGGCAGAGGATTTCTTGCTGGCTTTAGCCATGGTGGAATATCAAATTCCCAACAATAAGTGGCAATGTTGATTTAAGCCCATTGGTAGTTGGAACAGCTCCAAACCCAATTTCTGCTTAGTGCAGCTGGATGTGCAGCTGAGGATAAATAAGGCGATAACTGAGATAGAACTTCCCGTCCCTCACGCTGCCGTCTGTCCTCAGGGCACAAAAGCAGCACCAGCACCTCCTGGGGCTCCCTGTGCTTCCAAAGAGGAAGCCAAAGAGGAGGAAGACAGCAGTGAGCTTCCCGCTGCTCTCGCGGCCGATGGTGAACTTCCCTCAGTGCCGGGAGATGACAGTGAACTTCCCGCTGCTCTGGGAGACGAGGCCGAACACCCCGCGGTGTGGGAATGCAACGGCGAGGCTCCCGCGGGGTGGGACAAGGACAGGGGACATCTCCCGGCGTGGGATGAGGACGGTGGATGTGCCCTGGTGTGGGACCAGAATGGCCAAGCTCCCATGGAGTGGGATGAGGATGGAGGACATCTCCCAGTGTGGGATGAGGATGGAGGACATCCTGTGTCTTGGGAAGAGGAGAGTGGGAAGTGGACAGTGAGCATCCCTGGGCTTGGAAAGATGATAGAGAAGCTGCAGCATTTTGGGAAGAGGATGGAGAAGCTGCAGCATTTTGGGAAGAGGGTGGAGAAGCTCCCTCTGCTTGGGAAGAGGACAATGAAGCTCCCTCCGCTGTGGGATCCTGGGCTGAACATTCTGACAGCAGCAGAGCCCTGCAGCCAGAGGGGAGAGGGGAGTGGTGCCTGATGCAGCTGAGTATGTCTGCTCTGTCCCTGGGTGCCCGAGCAGGTGCTGTGTGTGTGTCTGGGCATCGGCTGCACCCAGGGTTGCTCTGCAGCTGAATGTCACCGAGCCATTTATTGTCCTTCCCCAGCTGACACCAAGGGGCTCACGGCCCCAGGGAGTGGGGCTGGTTCTGGCTCTGCTGCAAGGCGGGTTCTCACTCTGGGAGGGAGCGTCTTCCACGTTTTTTCTTTCAGGGAACACCGTGAGCAAGGTGGAGCCTGCCCAGAAATACCTGGAAGTGGAGCAGATTGGCCAAGGGTAAGTGCACGGCAGCTGCTTCTGCACAAGCAGGGCTGGGGGTTGTGCTGGTGCAGGATCAAGTGAGGGGTCAGGAGAGCTCCAAGCACCTTCAGGCACTGGGCTACCATCCTGCTGTCTCTCAGTCCTGATCAGAATTGATAACTGTGGTCAGAAGGCACCGTCAAAGGCCCCTGAGGCTGGCAGTGTCCTGCCTGCAGCAAGGAGCAGGACCTGGAAGATCTTCTGTCCCTGGAACTGGATTGCCTAAAAGAGCAACTCACCATCTGGTGACTGTCAGAAAACAGTTCTCAAGAAGATTTCTTTCAAATATTTTCCTTCAAAAAATATCCACTGGTCAGGATTACCAACCTAATGGTTTAGAAACAGAAACCACAGATGAACTAATAAGTGCTCTACTCTAGCACAGGTAGCAGACCCCATACATTCAGTAACAGACACAGAGTTGATGCACTCTGGGGGAAAATGCATCACCTGCCTGAGGGCAGGGCCCTTGTGGAACCTGCAGGTCTTAGGCAGGAAATGGAAAAGAATGAAATGCATTCTTTTCCAGTTCTTTAGACACCTGTCCGGTTTTCGGATGTTTGGATGGCCTGGAAAGGCCTGGGGTGGCCCTGGGGCAGCCCGCGCCTCGAAGGAACAGAAGAGGCTTCAGTTCCTCTCTCGGTCTCCGTGTTTACCAATTGTTTATCTAAAAGATTTTCCCTCGGCCTGACAGAGGTCCGCTCAGCAGCCAGCCATGAGCACACTCCCCTCCCCTCCGGGCGGTCACCTATCTTTATACCCAAAGTTGCGTATACAATATTTATCATTTTTCCCCAATACCTTTCACCCTTATTGCCCAGTGCACTTTTAGTAACAACCAATCTCAAAGTGCCACCATCACCACAGAAGATGGAGGAGAAGAAGAAGAAGAAGAAGGACAGGACACGCCCCAATTCCTCCATCTTACTTCTCTAAACCCCCCTGTACAGAACTCCTAAACCCTGTGTTTCACATTCTAACTAACTAATCCCTTCACCATTCACCCCGGTGAAACCCTCCTATCCTCATACAGGTGTCGTCTCCCGTGTAGGATCAAAGTCCAGCCACCAGACACTTCTGGCAACATTCCAGGACTCCCGAGCCCCCCAAGGGTGGTCTCGGTGACTCGGCACCTCAGTCCTGAGGTGCTGAGATCCCACATCTCCCCCTTCTGTTTGCACCAAGAAAACCTCTTTTATTACCCGATTCATGGCGCGTTTTAAACATACAAATATACATGGGACGACAAGTATGAGGACTAGTATTGGAATATGTATCCCAATATAACCAGTTAGATGGTGCCTAGGCCAATTCTGACCTTCGCTGCTGGGCCAGAGGCAGTACTGCGGTGTTCACCCCAGCGATACCTTGGCTGGCGGCAGAGTGCAGCGGGGCACAAGACAGGACTCCGTTTACTTCAGGGGAGAGCTTCTGGCGATGGTGAAGAGAAGAAGGGAGCGGATTCTGCTAGAAGGTAGCCAGATGTTTATTCCATAAGCACAGATATGTCTGCACTGGGCTACTGCTGATAACAGAATGGCGCCACATGGTCTCATTCACATTTTAAGCTCAGGACAGGGGAAGGGGAGGGGACAGGTGAGTCACCAACCAGGTGAAGGGGCAGGGTCTCCAGGTACTAGGGTCACCTATCACACGACGCCTTGCTGGTATGTTAGCCTGATTGACAGGGCACACTCAGCGAGGGGCGAGGGGGAAGGGAGAAGGTAAAACAGGATATTGCAACACACCACAACATCTCCCCCTAGTTTTGTTTAAAAAGAAGAGGACTGTGTTTATGGTGCAGAATGATTCTACTGAGGCTTCTAGGTCATCCACTGGAGCACTGAGGGCTTCCAAATGGTAGACCTCAGGAGGGGGAGATGAGCTTGAGATTAACTTGAGAACCATGCGTCTGATTACTCCAAAAACAATGCTAAAAACTACAATAACTACAACTAAAATAAACAGCACTAAAATTACAGTTTTCAGAATAGATCCCAACCAGCCCGAGAGTCCCCAGCCATTGAAAAGTCCATTCAGCTCGTTGTCAGTTTCTCTGTTGATGTCTGAGAACTTTTATCGAGGTAGTCCATATGTGGTTTGGGCTGCGGTACTATGTAGGAGATCGCAGGTGGGATGATCACGAGTAGGATGAGAAGCAGGCTCGGTCTCATGACGTCTCGAGGCTACACACGAACAGTGGGATCTAAACTGGTACAAAAACTTGAGACAAACATATATTACAAACTATTCCAGATAGGAGGCTTAAATGGAATTTCCTCCAGAGAACATGCACGGCGTTTTCTTCTCCAGGCAGCATGAGCAACCTGGGGTGCTTCTGCAGATTTCTCTGAGACTTTGGGAACATAGGGCTTTACCCATTTGGAAGGAACCCACCTTAAACCAGAGGGGGTGGACACACAGGCGTATCCACGTCCCCAAGTAACCAATTTGTAAGGTCCCACCATTTTCCAAGTCTCAGGGTCTTTTACTAAAACTGGAGGTTTTTCTTTCATCAACCTGTGACTGTTCCCCCCAAAGTGGCGTAGGATGGGTGGGTTCAGGCTGTCAAAAGAACAATTCAGAAAATTGATTGTGAATAGCGCCCTGGTTAACCGGATGTGGGGAGGTTCTACCTTCAGAACCTGTTGTTGCTGGTCCAGGACCCTTTTAATATCACGGTGAGTTCTTTCTACAATAGCTTGACCTGTAGGGGAGTAGGGGATGCCAGTTTTATGCTCTACTCCCCATTGCTGCAGGAAGCTCCCGAATTCCTTGGATTTATAAGCAGGCCCATTATCAGTTTTCAACTCCTTGGGGATGCCCATGAAAGAAAAAGCCTGTAAGAGGTGCTTAATAGCATCAATAGATGATTCTCCTGTGTGGGCAGAAGCATAGACCGCTCCAGAAAAGGTATCTACACTAACATGAACATATTTCTGCCGTCCAAAAGCCTGTATGTGTGTTACATCTGTTTGCCACAGTTCACAACTGTTCAGTCCCCTTGGGTTTGCTCCCGTACTCACTGTAGGGAGTGCATGTTGTTGGCAATTTGGGCACGTGGCCACAATCGCTTTGGCCTGTTCTCGAGTGATGTTAAACTGGCGAACCAGGCCAGGTGCATTTTGGTGGAAAAGCTGGTGGCTGATTTTTGCCTGTTCAAAAACATTTGGGAGAGTGGCCATCACTGCAGGCGCAGCAAGAGCATCTGCCCTTCTGTTGCCTTCAGCGATAAACCCTGGCAAGTCAGTGTGTGACCTGACATGCATCACATAAAAGGGTTGCTCTCGGTGAGTGACTAACTTTACCAGTTTTGAGAGCAATTCAAAAAGTGCAATGTTAGATACATCTTGCAGTATTGCTTGATCTGCTCTGGATACTACTCCTGCCACGTATGCAGAGTCTGTAATCAGATTAAATGGTTCTGAGAACCTTTCAAAAGCCCTAACAACCGCAGCCAATTCAGCAACCTGAGGTGAACCTTCCACCTCAGCAATGTCCGTCTCCCACTGCTGGGTTTGAGGATCTTTCCAAGTCATAACAGACTTGTGGGACCTCCCGGACGCATCTGTAAAGACAGTTAGAGCCCTTTTTAAAGGTCTCCTACTTAGAGCAGTTCTTAATTTTAAAGTAAATTGAACATCTTGTTCAAACAATTTGCAAGCGGGCCGTGCTACCGAAAATTGTCCTGAGTAGGAATCCAGAGCAAACTGCAACACTTCATTTTCTTGAAACAATTGTTCCAGTATTTTCATAGTATTTTGACCTGATTTTAACTCAACTGGAATGTGAATGCACTTAAAATCACATCCTGCTAACTCCCTGATCCGGGTCCTTGCTTTCCGGATCAGTTCTGCTACCAGCTCCTGAGGCTTTGTCAGTCTCTTGGACCTTTTGTGACTGAGGAAAACCCATTCTATGATCAAGAGAGAGTCCCTCTGGTCCCGGTCCTTTTTTGGTGTGTCCTTTGCCTTAGGTGTTTGTTTTTCCTCCCACTGGAAAATAATTCCATGGAGGTGTGGCAACTTACCTAGGATGATAAATTTGAATGGCAGATCAGGCCGGCATCGGTGGGCCTGTCTTGTGGACATTGCAATCTGAACCTTTTCTAGAGCTTTCCGTGCCTCTGGGGTAATAGACCTAGGAGCACCTGGGTCCTCTCCCCCTTTCAGTAAATTGAAAAGAGGGGCAAGGTCTTCATTAGTTAGACCAAGCCATGGTCTTACCCAATTCAAAGACCCACACAACTTGTGGACATCCGCAAGGGTCTTGATCCTTGGATTGATTTCTAGTTTTTGAGGAACAATGGTCCTATTTCCAATTTCTAAGCCCAAATACTTCCAAGGTGGCATCTTTTGAATTTTCTGTTCCTGGAGCTCGAACCCTGCAACAATCAATGCATCGATCGTTAGGTCAAGCGCATGTGTTAGTAAATCATCATTGGGGGCACACACAAGGATATCATCCATATAATGGTAGATGATGGCCTTCTCTGCGGCTGCACGAACTGGGGAAAGCAGGGAAGAGACATACCACTGGCAGATAGCTGGAGATACCTTTAGGCCCTGAGGAAGAACGGTCCAATGGTACCTTTTCATAGGAGCTTCTGAATTGATAGAAGGGACAGAGAATGCCAAACGCGGTGCATCATCAGGGTGCAATGGGATTTGGAAAAAACAATCTTTAATATCAATAACAGCTAATTTCCAATCTTGGGGAAGCATTGTTGGGGATGGCATACCAGGTTGAGGAGAACCCATATCTTCAATTACATTATTAATTTGTCGGAGGTCACAGAGAAGTCGCCACCTCTTTTTGTCAGCTTTTTGGATGACAAACACTGGAGAGTTCCATGGGGACATGGTCTCCACAATGTGGCCCTTTCTTAGTTGCTCTTGTACTAGTTCCTCAAGCACCTTTATTTTTTGTTTACTGAGTGGCCACTGTTTCACATCAACTGGTTCGTCTGTTTTCCACTTAAGTTTTTGGATGGGGCGCTGTTGTTTAATGACTGCTGCACAAAAATGCTGTGGAGAGTCTGGAATATTAATTGTGACACCCCACTGGGCCATTAAATCTCTCCCTAACAAAGGTTCTGAATAATCTAACACAAATGGACGGATATTTGCCAATTGTCCGTGTGGACCCTCGAATTGAATAATGCTTTTGGATTGCCTTGCCAATTGCAGACCTCCTACACCTCGAAGGTGACCAGCAACATTTTGTAAAGGCCAGTGTGCTGGCCAGTCTTGTACTGGAATCACTGTGCAGTCTGCACCTGTGTCTACAAGCATCTCAATGCGTTTAGACTCCCCACCCCCACTGACATTGCACCACAATTTGGGTTTATCTGTCCCAATAACTTGGACCCGGGCGACTGTGGGCCCTTGTTTATCAACATTTTCAGGTAAAGATGGCACAGGGATAGCTTGAGCAACAATTTGTCCCTTGGGAAGAAACAGGGGTGGGTGGAAACAGTGCAGGCTGAGAACAAATTGCTTGGGATCTGATGTTGTCAGTCCCGGAGCAATTTCGATCTCTTGTGGTGTGTTTTTGTCCCCAGTGATGATGTACTTACAACGAATTTGGTTCCAAGTACCTTTCTGTTCAGGATTTACAGAGACAAAATGCCAGTCAGTGTCCTTCAGGTGGAGTGACTCTGTCAGCTGCAACCTGTAAGGCTCATTGACAGAAGATGCGGTTAATACAGAATTACTTAAATCACAACAAAGGTTATTTTGTTTCACTTTCAACAGTGGACTAGCAGACTTGGTCTTTGAAGCACTTGCTTCACTTACACAAATATTAATATTATTGCGCGCTTGATTTATTTTGCTACCCTTATTCTCTTGGCCTGCTCCTTTTATGTCTGCACGCCTGGCAGGCTGGCGCTTTATTCTTCGTTTTTTTGTTGTTGACCCCCAGGGAGGGCTTGCAGTTCTCCTCCCCTGCTATTTTTAAATTCATCAAATTCCCTTTTCAGGGGGCACTGGTTACTCCAGTGCCCTAGCTTATTACAAAGCAGGCATGGTTTAGTGGGCTCAACCATTGCCGGTCTCCGCTGCTGCCCAGGGTACTGCTGTGCTGAAAGAGAAGGTGCAGGGCTGGCAACAGCAACACGCTGAGGTGGTCTTGGCAGCAGCCTTGGTCTGGTGTCTTCAGCAACACTCATCAGAGGCACTTTCCTGTTACAGACTAGAAGCATATCTTTTAAAGTAGGGGAAGGTTCCATAGGAAGGCTCAGGATTGCCGCTCGACACTGTTCATTTGCATTTGTAAACGCTATTTCTTCTAAAATTGCTTCCCTTGCATTTTCTTTTTTAACTTGTATTTCAATGGCTCTAGTTAGCCTTTCTACAAATTTCACAAAAGGCTCTGATGGTAGTTGTTTGATTTTACTATAGGGCTCAAAAGGCCCCTCAGGTTGGAGGGAAAAGAATGCCTTTTCAGCTGCTTCCTTTACTTTCTCGAGTGTTTCTGCAGGAATTGCAGCAGCTTGGACTGAGGGAGAAGACCATTGACCCTCACCACAGAGGTGGTCAATAGTAATGGGGTTACCATTGTTGTCTTTTGCTGTGTTTGGATCAGCCTGTAAGCCTGGGAGAGCATCTTTTAGCAGTTGTTTCAATGCTGATTCCCATAATTTGAATTCCGTGGATGTCATGAGACATGAAAAAAATTGTTTTAAATCATGTGGAACCACAACAGTCCTACTTAATTCAGAATTTAAAAGGCCACGGAAATATGGACTGTGTTGACCATATTCTTTATGAGATTTACAGATCTCTTTAATCAATTGTCATCCAAAAGAACTCCAATTAGCAGTTGGGGCTGCTCCAGCTTGAGCTGCAGGCTGAAACGTAACAGGAGCTAGCGACAACATGGCACCATGCATTGGGTCTGCTGTCCCCTGCTCTGTATCCCTTGAATCAGAAGCATTGGGATCACAGCTACAGGTTTGGGGACAGGCAGTGGGTGTGTCCCCACCGTGGGAACCCGGGGAGGGGGCGGGGAAAGGGAGCCGGCAAGGGGCGGGGAAACCGTGGGAACAAGGGGCGGGGTCAAGGGGCTGGCAGGGGGCGGGGATACCGTGGGAACAGAGGGCGGGGTCACCTGGTGACATCACGTCAGCAACCGCCCTCTGGGAGGAGTAGAGAGGCGGAGCTGAGGGTACTGCAGGAAAGGCGGGGGGAGGGGGGAAGGTGTCACGAGGAACAGGAGGAGAGGGGGATGGGGCAGGAATTTTGGGATGTTTAAGAGGATTTTGGGAAGAAGAAGACCAGGTTTGGGAAGATGCCACGTGGCACCCACCATCTTGTGCACCCCCTAGGGACTGGGGGCCATTTTGGACATCACTGCTCTCCGAAAAACTAACACGTGCTCGGGATTTGTTTGGGGAAAGAGGTTTAGGGGTTTTAGAGGGAGAGGGAGGAACAGGGAGAGCAGAGGCACATGGCTTTACATTTGGCTTTTTCTCCATTTCCTTTTGTTTGAGCAATGCTGTTCGAATTTGCAAACTCCAGAACACAAATTTAGCTGAGGGTAATTTGCCAGATTGTCCTAAGGTTATCAATTCATTCCCAACTTTATCCCAGAATTGAATATTGTGGATTTCTTCAGGGGAAATGTTTGGGAACTGCAGAAAAAGCCATCTTATAAACTGTTTCAATTTTCCTTTAGAGAATTTCACATTACTCTTGATTAAAATGCTAACAATATTATAATACACTCCCCTTTGTACAATGCTAAGTTTGGAACCCATGTTAAAAAGCAAAGTACTTAATCCCGCCTGACCAAAAACAAAGCTAAAATCAGCTACCAATTTCTAAAAAAAACCACAGATAGAAAGCGATAACGAGCAGACAAAAGCTTCACAATGCAGCTGTATATACTGCTTTTAAAATTCCCGGGCAGCAGCAGCAGGGCACGCCCTGCCGAATAGAGGCAGACACAAAGCCTCCCCCGCGGTGGAATGCAGCAGCCACTCCACGTGGCAGCCGAAACCGGGACGCCCCCCCCCCCGCCGCCGCGTGTGCAGAGCACTCCCGACCCCCGCAGGTCCCCCGGCCACGTGGAAAGAGAGCCCCCCCCTCTCCCGCAAAGAGAAAGAGAAAGAAAATCTCCTAACACGTGTCTGAACACGCTGCTGAGCCGGGGGGGGAAGGGCAGAGAGCGATCCCGCTCCGGCGCGAATTCTAAAAAACAGTGAAACACGCAGCAGGAAAGCTAAACTAGAACGCTATGAATTCTTGTCTGTGGGGCTGCGCAGCCAAAATGCAAAGGCAAAAAGGAACAGAACTCGCGGCAGAGTCTGTTTTTGAGCTTCTGCTCTACCGAAAGCAGAGATACTCACGTGAAATGGAAGCTGTAGGCTGGGTACAGGCAGGCAGGTCTCCACCGGAAAAGGACCTCTCTCTGGGTGTAAGAGAAGCTACCCTTTTCTCCCTCTGGAAAATCTGTTCACCACAATGAAGCAGGGCTTTCCAAAGGCGCCGAACAGTCCACGAAACTTTTTCTGGGAGTATTCCCAAAGTCTCTAGCTGAGGGCAATGCAACCAAAGCCCTTCCAGCTGGATGCACGGCTGGCGGAAACTTCTCTGAGGTACTGCGAGTCCGTTTTCGGGCTGCAGAGTCGAGCCACCCACAGGGACGCCAATATATTGGAATATGTATCCCAATATAACCAGTTAGATGGTGCCTAGGCCAATTCTGACCTTCGCTGCTGGGCCAGAGGCAGTACTGCGGTGTTCACCCCAGCGATACCTTGGCTGGCGGCAGAGTGCAGCGGGGCACAAGACAGGACTCCGTTTACTTCAGGGGAGAGCTTCTGGCGATGGTGAAGAGAAGAAGGGAGCGGATTCTGCTAGAAGGTAGCCAGATGTTTATTCCATAAGCACAGATATGTCTGCACTGGGCTACTGCTGATAACAGAATGGCGCCACATGGTCTCATTCACATTTTAAGCTCAGGACAGGGGAAGGGGAGGGGACAGGTGAGTCACCAACCAGGTGAAGGGGCAGGGTCTCCAGGTACTAGGGTCACCTATCACACGACGCCTTGCTGGTATGTTAGCCTGATTGACAGGGCACACTCAGCGAGGGGCGAGGGGGAAGGGAGAAGGTAAAACAGGATATTGCAACACACCACAACAGACTAGGAGAACTATCAAAACATAGAACCCTACCCTTAAAACTTCTCTCCAAATGGGAGAGATGTCAAAGAAATCTACCAGCTGATCGATCCATGATCCTGTGATCTCGCCAAGCTTATTTATGCTGTCTTTTATATTTTTAATACTTTCATGAATTGACTTTGAATGATCTGAGAGATTCATGCAGCACATCCCTTCAAACTCTTCACACCCATGTCCATGAGCGAGCAATAGATAATCGATTGCCGCTCTGTTTTGAAGAGTCGCCTGTCTTACACCACTAACGTCTTTTAACATGTCATCCAATGCGACAGACACAGATCGTGCATGTTTGCTCAACCAGCAACCCATGCGGTCGATCTGAGTCAAAGCCACCCCTGATGCTGTTTGAGGTGAGAAAATTGCTGTAGCAATACTTGCTTTCTTATCCCAAGAAAATACTTCGTCATTGCAATCTGCTGCATATTTTTCGATTGATCTTTTTCCTCTGTGCCTTTTCTCTCTTAGCATGTTCAAATCAGGTGACAGCATTGAAATTTCCCCAATGCTGCATGGACCTCCCGTGGCATTAGCAGGAATGCCGTGCCAAATTCTGTCCCCGCAAATTAAAAACAAACCCCGTGGCAATTGCACTGGGACTTGGATCGATCCTTCGGTAATTTTCTCTGTATATTTACATCAAGCTGATGCATTCTTATAAAACTCATGAATGGGAGTCAAATCGATAGTTTTTGCCTTTGTGGCCTTCGGAGCTTCAAACTGCATGCAGAATTCCATTGTCATGGACCCAAAAATCTCCAATTCCTGAGGTTCTGTAGAAGCCACAGGAAGTAGATGTGTCCAAGCACACCACTCTTTACAGGATCTTTAATGACCTGCGAAATGTTAACTGCGGAATGTCCTGGAACTGGCCATTCGTCCACTGGCAATCCAACCATGCATGCAGAAAATGGTTTTCCTGGCCTCGAATGTGTCAGGCAAATACTATCTAGATTCGCTGCTTGAGCTAAAGTCTCCCATACATTTTGCCTTGGCTGATTAACAGGTAAATCTTCTCCATTGCTTACTGCAATGAACGAAAGGATGATGCACATAAGCATCATGAAACTCATTATTTTGCTCTTATACAAAAATCCCCAAAGTCCTTAGTTTCTTTTTATTTCTCTTCGGAATCGTTCTTTCCGGTCTGAGTCTCGACTTCTGTCTGAGTACTCGTCTCTTTGTTTCTTGGATCAGCGTTCTCGCGTTCTCGCTTTCAGAATGGCTTCACGTGCTGCGCCGACACCCACTTTAGACCTCGATCTGTGGAGATACAAGCGAAACCCTTGCCCCAAGTGATTAGTTTGAAAGGGCCCTCTATTTGTCCTGTCTCTGGGTTTCTGATCAAAACTAAAGGGTTTTCCCTTAGCTTTGCCTGTGTGCTGTTTAGAAAATGTCTCACGATTGGTGGATTAGGTTCCGAGGATGAGCTATTTAGGAAATTCAACACATACAGTGCCTTATTTAATTTCATGTGAGGTGTTGCCTGTGGTTCACCCCTTCTCTGTTTGTCCAGAAGGGATTTCAGGGTGTGATGTGTTCTTTCAATGATCGCTTGACCTTTGGGTGAATGTGGAATACCAAACGTGTGTCTGACACCCCATCTTGGGTGATACGTTGGACCATTATCTGTTTTTATCTCCTGAGGCACACCTAATGCTGCAAATGCTTGCAGAAAATGTCGGCAAGCATGGTCTGCTGTTTCCCCTGCATGTGCTGAAGCAAAGACTGCACCTGAGAATGTATCCACAGAAACATGAACATTTTTGAGCCTCCCAAAAGATGGATATTTCGTGACATCAGCTTGCCACAACTGAAGACTTTGCAGCCCCCGCAGATTGATGGCTCCGGTGGAAGAAGGTGGCTGCACAAACTGACAGTCTGGACAAGCACTAATGATCTCCCTCGCCTGACTCTTTGTGAGACGAAAGGACTCCATCAGCGCTTGCGCATTCTGATGAAAGAACGCATGACTTAACCTTGCCTGCTCAAAAATGTCCGGCAGTGTTTGCGAAATGGGCATTGTCAACCTGTCCGCTCGAGCATTTCCTTCCGCTAAAAATCCCGGAAGTGTCGTGTGTGCTCTAATGTGTGTGATAAAATACTCTCTTTCCCTGCTCTCTAGCAGTGTTTTCAAGCTCGTCAGATAGGAGTATAAAACCCCATTACTGACTTCTTTCAAGAGCGAACCTTCCAATCTCTTGACCACACCCGCAACATATGCGGAATCTGTCACCAGATTGAGAGGTTGTTTGAACAACTGAAATGCTCGGACAACAGCTACCAACTCCACAATTTGTGGAGAGCCCTGAACCATCCTCACGTCAGATTCCCAATCCCCTGTCGTTGAGTCTCTCCACGTGATCACTGACTTGTGTGTCTTCCCTGAGCCATCCGTGAACACTGTGATCCCGTCCAAAGGTTCTTCACTTATTCTTGGTTTTGTTTTATAGCATATTTGCGATTGCAGTATTCTATGTTGTGGAAAGTGGATTGTGCAAGTTCCTGGGAACGCTAACAATGCGATTAACAGGTCTTTCGATTGTTGCATTGCCCAATCGAAATAGTCTTGTTTCAAGGGTAACCTGATGATTGAGAATTCTCTTCCTGCCATTGTCAGCAACCTTGTTCTCGCCTTTATGATGATCTGTGCTGCCATCTCCAAATCTGTAAGAATTGTTTTTGCGGGCCTGTGTGGTAGGAAAATCCACTCTATGATTATCAAAGAGTCCTTTTGTGACTCGTCCCATTGGAAGATCAAACCATGGAACTGTGTTTTCTTTCCCAGCACTGCCAACTGAAAAGGCAACGTTGGAACAAATCGATGTGCCTGCCTTTTCTGTATTGCATCTGCAACTTTCTCCAATTCCTTCTTCGCTTCTTGCGTGAGCGTCCTGGGAGACCGAATGTCTGTGTCTCCTCTCAAAAGATCGAGCAACGCTGGGATGTCGCTGTTTGTGATTCCCAAAACTGGCCTCATCCAGTTGATTTCTCCCAGAAGCTGTTGCAAATCGTGCAAATTGCTGATCTTGGTGCTGATCTCCATTTTTTGAGGTTTTATTGTTCTCTCTGAAATTTTCCACCCTAGATATTTCCAAGGTGCAACCTCTTGAATCTTCGAAATGCTGATTTCCAGACCTGCCTTTTGCACCTCTGCGATCACACAGTCACGAGCTTCTTGCAGCTCCCGTTGTGTTGATGCTGCAATGAGTAAATCATCCATGTAATGAATGATCTTTACCTTTGGAAATTTCTTCTGCGCTGGTGCCAAAGCTCGTGCCACGTACCATTGACAGATCGTCGGAGAGTTTTTCAGACCCTGTGGAAGAACGACCCAATGGTACCGCTGCAGAGACGTTTCCTTGTTGATACTCGGAACTGAAAAGGCGAATCTCGGAGCGTCATCTGGATGGAGTGGAATACTGAAAAAACAATCTTTGAGGTCAATGACCACAAGCTGCCAATCTCTGGGAATCATTGAGACAGATGGAAGTCCCAGTTGAAGCGGTCCCATGTCTTCTATGACTTCGTTGATCTTCCTGAGATCGTGTAACAATCTCCATTTGCCCGATAGTTTTTTCTTGATGACAAACACTGGAGAATTCCAAGGGCTGTCTGTTGGCTTGATGTGTCCCACCTGCAATTGTTCTTGGACCAGGTTTCTCAAAGCACTCAACTTTTTCCGCTCAAGGGGCCACTGATCCACCCAAACTGGATCATCGGTTTTCCATGTCAGCTTCAGGGTGGCGAGTGCTGCAGTGACCCCTACTAAAAATCCACTTCGATCTTCGCACCCCATTGTGCCAAAAGGTCCTGACCCCAGACTGTGATCGGCTTTTGGACAATAAAAGGACAAATGATCGCTGTCTTGTCTCCTGGTCCCGTGACAACGACAGAATTCTCACTTTTGCAGACACAGAGATGCTCCCCCTATGCCTGAGAGAGAACCCAATGGCGCAACCAAGCTCCAACTGTGTGGCCAAAAGATGTACGATATTACCGTTACATCCGCCCCTGTGTCGAGCATACCTCTGATCGCTATTATTCCGTTCCCACATGTCAATTGGCATGTGAGCGTGGGTCGGTCTCGACCTATGTGCTTCACCCATGTTGCATGTACTTCAACATGTTCCTTCATAGGGAAACCTTCTTCGTCGAAGATTGACATGACCTCTCCAACTGCGTGTGGCGGCAATGCGAAGGCTCTCGCAACCACAGTGTTTTCTGGTACAGTCAATGGTGGACGAAGTGCTCTTGCCAATACTGTCAACTCTGTATTTTTGTCCGCTGAGATAACTGTTGGATAGACAATGAGTCCAAGAATACTGCACTTATGTTGTCCAATTATCAAGAAATCTTGTTTCTTGTATGAGTCCCCGTGGATACCCGTTGGTATCTCCGCATGACTTTCATCT
The DNA here is from genome assembly GCF_047830755.1 of Zonotrichia albicollis. Taxonomy (NCBI): domain Eukaryota; kingdom Metazoa; phylum Chordata; class Aves; order Passeriformes; family Passerellidae; genus Zonotrichia; species Zonotrichia albicollis. Next base: position 2,568,724 of record NC_133849.1, read on the forward strand.
AGAAAGTATACTAATTTTGAAGCTGCCAATGCGGACTGTGCCCCTGGTGGGAGGAGGTCTGGGTCACTGTGGAATCGGCTGAGGGTTTTGCTGAGGGCGTCTGCTTGTCACTCACTGATGATTGCCCCGTCTGCTCTTGTGACACCGCCAGTACTTGTGTCTGAGTGCGCCGGCCCGCGCTGCGCTTTGCGTTTCCCGGATGCGGTAACGGATTTCTGTCCACGTATGTCTGGGAATAACATTCTTTCGCAGAATGTCTTCCTCTTCCGCACCGTGCGCAAACTGGCCTTTCCGCCTTCTGTGCTGGAGCTGGCGTATGTGTTTGTGGACAATTCCTTTTCATGTGCCCAAACTCCCCACATCTGTAGCACTGTCCTCTTGGGGGATTGTTCTTTTTCTGCATCGTCGCAAGAACTTTGTTGATGTTCTCATTCTGTTGATGCAGTAATTTTTCCAGCATCTTTTCCAGTGTCTTGTCCTCTGTTTGCCTTTCTGAATGTCCCTTTAAGTGTTTCTCCCATTCCTCTCTTAATTCGTTCTTCACAACCGCTGCGACATGCTGAGGTGTCCCCACCTTGCTGCATGCCTCCACCATCTCTGCCAAGGATGGCCGTCCTGCCATGGTGCTAATCACCTGTTGACAATCCGGGTTGGCATTGCCGAAAGCTAAGCTTTCCAAGAGAGGCCTCTTCGCTTCTTCTATCGTCACCTGTTGATCCACGGCTTGCGTGAGTCGATCGATGAACGACATGAATGGCTCTGTGGGACCTTGCCTGATGCAAGAGAACGGGACTTCTGGAGCTCCTGCTGGTGTGATTTGCATGATTGCCATTCTTGCTGCTTCCTTGATGTCACTTAACACTCTTCGTGGGAGCCGCGCTGCTTGTTCCCCTGGGTTGTCATCTGGAGGATCTCCTGCTAACTGTCCTTCTGTGAGGTTCGCGTTTGGTCCACCTTGATATCTGTTCCGTAATTCAGCAAGATATTTTCTCCACCTTTTTTCCCAGACAAGGCTTTGCGTGTCAGTGAGAATCATTGCCACAATACTTTGAAGATCATATGGTGTGAGATCATATGTAGCGAATGTCCCCTTAGTAGCTGTTTGAAGTATTGTGAATTCAGCCCAAAAGTTTGAGCCGCCTTCCCTAAATCTTTAAGTATCTCATGACCCATCCTTTCCCACCTTGGATTCTGCCCTTGGGCATCATATGTCACTGGCATTGTCAGATCTCCTGATCCCGGAAATAAATGCTTTTCCTTTGCCAATGCTTTTCTAATTCGCTTCCAATCCATCGTCTTCACCGGCTCTTGAAATTCCTCTTCTTGAGGTTCCGCTGGGATTTGCATAAATAATGGTATTGTGGATGTCACTGGTGATTCATCACGTCTCATTTCTCGCCTTGAGGTTTTTGGCCTCGCTCCCAAATCTGAAAAAGAAGCTCGAGGATCCTGTTGATATTTCTTTTTTGCTGTGTCAACTGAATGCAAGAAGCTCTTAGCTGCTTCTGCTGCTGACAGCATCCATGTAGGAACCCCTTTCGATGCTGTGATCCTTATGACATCTTCTTCTTGTAGCTGTTCTTCATCTGAGCTTTCATCATCTTCATGAAACCCTGAAGTCAATGGATAATCCCTTTGTTGTGTTGGCATTGTTTTCTCTAAAATGCTTTTCTTTTTATATAATGTTGGAAAAAATTGCTGCATTGTTGCAGTCTCGCCACGAGATGGCGCTGTGGCTCCGCCGACCCGATCCGGCATGTCGTGCACTTCTGTCTTCCTGCCACCAGGTGGCGCTGTCACCGGCCTCCCTGGCTCGGATGACGGAGCGTGCTCGACTGCTCCTCTTTCGGGCGGCTGCCATGCCGGCAGCCCCGTTTGAGACCGTGTTTGCTTGGCTTTTAATTCAGCTGAAATTGGGGTTTGAACACCAGAACGTCTCCCTTGAAGGGGTGAGTCTTGGACTCCGAGGGTTTTAACCAAAGGTACCAAGTCTGGAGAGGGTGTGGCTCCCCGGGATGTGGACACCCGAGCATGGCCCCTCCTCGCCCGAGACGTCACAGGGGGTCTGGCCCGCCCCCGCCCGCGCTCTATTCTCTGCGCATGCGTGCTCTCCGAGCTGCTCCCTGTCTCTCCCGAGCTAACGCCACTCTCTCCCCCTTGTTCCACCTCCGAGGTCTCCTCCCCTTGGTCTGCCCCTGACTCTGTCTCCTCCTCCTCTGACGCGTGTTCACTCCTCCCCTCGCCGGTCTGTGCAGCCCCCCTCCCCCCGGCACCCGGGAACGCTCCGCGATCCGGGCCGATCTGCGCACCGGGTCCGACGTCATAATTGCGCGTCGCCTGCGTCTCACCATGGCAGCCTTCTGGGGTTGCGCAAATTCCCCTATTTCGCTGCCCGTTTCAGACGCCCCCGCGCTGGTATGTGACTCCCCCCCCGGGTTTTTGCGAGTTTCGCCCGCTGCGCGCGTTTCTGCATCCCTGCCGGCCCCCGGGATGGCTGCCGCCTCCGGCCCTGAGCTGAGGAAAGCTGCACGAAAACACGTGTCGCTTGCTATCTCTTCACCCGCGCTCCCCGCCTGCTCCGCCGCAGCCTGGCCGCGCCGCTCCGCCGCGCCGCGAGAAAGCTCCCCCCCCGGATCCCTTCTCTCCCCCCTGCTCCCCCCCTTCTGCTCCTGAGTCCTCCATGCTCTCTGGAGTTTCAGGACGCTTTAGGAGTTTCCTGGGGTTTCTGGGTCTTGAGACCGGGTGTTTTAATAATATTTCTTGCTCTCTTTCTTCGAGAGCCTTTTTTTCCTGGCTTCTTAAGGCCAGAGCTAATTTTTTCCCGGAGTCTTGCTCCTTCCCTCTTTCTGAGGGCCCCGCAGCTTTCTGCTGCTTCTCCCGGCAGTTCGTTTGCATCGATATGCCTTCTAACATTATCCTTGCTGGAGAGAGCAGTTTTAACGCTGTCTCGTCCTTTTTTGTTGCTAAGAAATATAAATGTCTGTTTATCTCCTGCCAAAACCCCACTTCGAATAGCAGGCATGTTTCTGCCAGTGGGTAGTTTAGCCTTGCCCATAACAATAATTGTTTTAATTCTTTCTTTGGAATCCCTTCTGTATATGCTTGAGTCATGCCTTGTAAGGCGGACAAAATTTCCCGTTGTTCCTGGGAAAGTGTGCCCCCCATGTTCTTATTTCTGGACCTTCTTACCAAATCTATCGTCAGGGCAGTCCGGAGGTCTCAATCTCTGTCCAGCAGATAACGAGAGGTGGTCCCAGAGGCGCCTTCCTGGTTCCGGTCCGGGCTGTTCTGCTACGAATTGTCTTCAGCAGAAGCTGAGAGATGGAATTCTCAGTGACTGCTGGTTTTTTTTTTTTTTTTTTTTTTTTTTTTTTTCAGGCTTCTCTCCTCAGGAGTTATCAGTGCTCTCCTGGGAACTCGTCTAAGATCGGAGCTGCCCCCTTCGCTCTTCTGCTCTTCAGGGCTTTGAGGCTGCTCCCCCCCCGAAAGGTTTTGGTAGGAGTTCGAGCTCACCCAGTGGAAGCCAGTTGTCCGGTTTTCGGCTGTTTGGATGGCCTGGAAAGGCCCGGGGTGGCCCTGGGGCAGCCTGCACCTCAAAGGAACAGAAGAGGCTTCAGTTCCTCTCTCGGTCTCCGTGTTTACCAATTGTTTATCTAAAAGATTTTCCCTCGGCCCGACAGAGGTCTGCTCAGCAGCCAGCCATGAGCACACTCCCCTCCCCTCCGGGCGGTCACCTATCTTTATACCCAAAGTTGTGTATACAACATTTATCATTTTTCCCCAATACCTTTCACCCTTATTGCCCAGTGCACTTTTAGTAACAACCAATCTCAAAGTGCCACCATCACCACAGAAGATGGAGGAGAAGAAGAAGAAGAAGAAGGACAGGACACGCCCCAATTCCTCCATCTTACTTCTCTAAACCCCCCTGTACAGAAATCCTAAACCCTGTGTTTCACTCTCTAACTAACTAATCCCTTCACCATTCACCCCGGTGAAACCCTCCTATCCTCATACAGGTGTCGTCTCCCATGTAGGATCAAAGTCCAGCTACCAGACACTTCTGGCAACATTCCAGGACTCCCGAGCCCCCCAAGGGTGGTCTTGGTGACTCGGCACCTCAGTCCTGAGGTGCTGAGATCCCATTTCTCACCTCAGGTTTTGAACTAAGAGAATTCAGTGTGGACATTTGGGATTTACTCCAGCCCAATTCCTTCGTGTTGGATCTCAGTATTCTCTTGCACACCTTGCATGGCAGAGGGCTGGTGGCTGCTGTGCTGGTGTTGGAAGGATCGATGCACCCAGGTGTTTGTGAACGCTGCAGGCAGCAGAGATCTCCTGTCTGGGCTGGCTTTCACTGCCAGGGCCTAAAGTGCTGCTTCTTCTCTGCTCTTTTGTCTCCAGGGCTTTCGGAGCCGTTTCTAAAGGACTCAACAGGGCCCCTGGAGGAGAGGTCAGTGCCAACACGCCCAGCATGGCCAGCAGCTCTGCAGGGCTTTCTCCTCTGCTGGGAGCTGTGGCTGCAGCTCTGGGGGCCTGCAGAGCTTTCCTGCCCAGGCTGCTCCTCTGAAGGCAGTGTCAGCCTGCAGAGCACAGCTGGGACAGACTTGGTCCTTCTCAAGTGCCCAAGGAATGCAAGGAGGGCAGCGGTGTCTGTCAGAGCAGGACACCCTGGCTTGGTCTTCATATCTAAAAGTGTGAATGCATCAGCTGCTGGAGACTGAGGTCCAGTTTATCTTCATGCCAGCCTCAGACAGGAACATTATTTAGCAGTTTTTCCATCCTGCCTTTCATCTTCAGAGGGAACCTCAAGCCCTAATTAGGGAGAGATCCTGCTTGGGCTCAGTTTGGGGTATGAGTCCTACTTCAGCTGTTCACAGAGGGAGATGGAGAGAAATGAGAAGATGGATGTCCAGAGCAAAGCTCTCTCCTAAATCCTGCAGTTGTGTTTGGGTCTGGTGTCAGTGACAGCCTGTGACAGGGATCACCTGAGCAGTGGGTGTGTGTGTTTGCTTTGTTGTGCAATCCCAAACAGAGCAGTTGGATCTGAAATCATGACCAAATCCCATAGAATTGCTAAAGGATTCCTGGCTGTTTTACTCTGTTTTCACAGAACCAGAATTACCTCCTACTGGCAAAATGTGTTACAGTAATAATAATAATAATAATAATAATAATAATAATAATAATAGTGTTGAGGCCATTAGAGAAGACTGTAGGTGCAGAGAATGTTGTTAGAGCTTTGAGGCTGACAGCTGAGGGACCATTTCTGCAGAGCTTGCAAGGCCCAATGTCTCTGGCCATGTGTCCTGTAAGCAGCCCCCAGCTGGCAGAGCAATGGGCTGTGGCAATGGCCCTTGCTGAGCTCTGGTGTCCCATCCCAAGGCAGCTGGGCACAGCCCGGCTCCGTCACTCCACAAAGACTCGCTCCGTGTGTGCTGTGGCCTCCTGGCACAGACTCCTGCAATTAAAGGCTGCAATGTCCCTTCAGGTGGCCATAAAGAAAATGAGTCTCAGAGGGCAGAACAGGGAACGAGCTGTGAATGAGATCCTGCTCCTGAAGGACAAGAAGAACCCCAACATTGTCAACTCTTCGGACAGGTGAGTGCTTCAGCTCTTATCCCGTGCCCGGGCCCTGTATTAGCCTTTCCTGGCATCCGGAGTCTGTAGCCTGTTTGGAAAATGCCTGACCCAGCCACATCTTCCCAAAATAACAGCCTGGCAGTTCACTCCCTCCATGTGCTTTTGTTGCTTTGCTTTGGTTTTTTCCTTCAAGTTCCTCCCCAGCTTCCAACAAGTGCTGATGAACCACAGCAGAAATTATTTCCCTTGGTTTCTTCTTCCCAGCCCTTTTCCATTGCTACAGATGCCAGGAAGATCAGGTTCTTGTTTCCAGAAATGCCTCATTTGCCCATTTTTCACTGGCCTTGCCTGTTTCTGAAGGGACTTTCTGAAAGGTTTTCTGACTGCTTTTGTCCCAAGTGCTGCACGGCCTCCTCCCCTGGATAACCCTGGCAGTTGTGTTGCCTTGTTCTGCAGGGAATGGTGGAACTGATGAGTTCAGAAGCTGAACCAGCTGGGGCCAAGGGTTGTGTTCCACATTGATCTGGGCTGTTGCTAAACTGCATTTTTCACCTGCTTGCCATCTAAGGCCTCCCCTTTCTCACAGGTGTCTCCTTCTCCTTTAGACTGTGCAGATTCCAAGGGCTGTGCAGCCTGGCAGGAATGTCTCTCCATCTGATTCTGTCCTCACTGACAAGTGACCTGGAAACAAAACTCCACTCCAGGCTTTCCCATGGGGCAATTGAGCTCTGCACATCCATCTCCATGCCATTGCTTTCCTCTTCCAGCTTCCTTGTTGATGGAGATCTCTGGCTGGTGATGGAATATATGGATGGAGGAACTTTGCAGGACGTTGTCAGACAGACACACATGGCTGAAGGAGAGATGGCAGCTGTCAGTTGGGAGGTGAGGGATCCTGCTTGTCACTCCATGGCTGGGACACAATGGTCCTTCCAAACAGGGCGTGAGAACAGCAGTGGCTCCATGCTCAGGGCTTTGTTTCTGTGTTGGTTTTATGAGCTGTAGAAGAAAGAGCCTCTGCAGTGAACGGCCTGCCAGCATCACTGCACTTCTGCTCTGTTCTTGTTCTCTCTCCTGCTGTTGTGGTACTCTCTGTCTGGTTTGGATTTGATTTGCTGTTCTCAGCTTTGCCTTTTTACCGTTTGCCTGGAGCTTGTGTGCACTGCACTCCTGGCCTGTCACAGCAAAGCTGCTGCGGGCACAATTCTGAACTGTCCTTTCTTGTGTGATGTATTCTGGCCATTGGTTTTTGCGCTCATGTTTCTTGTTCTCTCTCAGTGTCTGCAGGGCCTGGATTTCCTCCATTCCAAGTGGGTGATCCACAGGGATCTGAAGAGCTCCAACATCCTCCTGGGCATGGATGGCTCTCTCAGGGAATCAGTAAAAGCCACTGCATGAAAGCTGAGAGTTTCTTGAAGGGTCCAGTTCCATCTTTCCTTGGCTACAGCCCTGAGGACTTTTCCAGCTGACTTCACTACTGCACTCTCAGACTGAGAGTGGGGAATCTTGGTGCTTGGTTTCCCCATTCCAGCTGCCTTTGACAGGGTTTGTTTCTGTCCTCAGCTGATTTTGGCCTCTGCGCTCAGCTCAGCCCTGAGCAGGACCAGCGCAGCTCCATGGTGGGCACTGCTCACTGGATGGCCCCAGAAGTTGTGACCAGATCTCCTTATGGCCCCAAGGTGGACATCTGGGCCTTTGGCATTGTGACCATCGAGATGGTGGAAGGAGAACCTCCTTACTTCAGGGAAACGGCGACCATGGTAAGAGGCAAATTCTGCAGTGGCTGCAGAGGCCTGTGAGCACAGGGGGACCCTGCACTGGGAGCAGCAGCTGGAGGTTTCTGCACATGGGAAGGGAATGCTCAGAGGACTCCAGCCCCAACACAGACGAAGATTCTGCAACCGCCAGCAACAATTTTCTTTGGGATTTATGTTGTTGGAACTCATCTGGCTGTGAGGATTACCTGGAAATGCGAAGCAAGTGCATCAGCTCTAATGTTGCCTTGCAAGAAAACCCCAAACCAACCCCAAATCCCAGCCCCAAGGACATCAAGATTTCTGCAGGAGCTTCTAAAAGACATTTTGCAAGTTGATCTTCCCCCTGATTCTTCTCACTGGGAAACTTGTCTAAAACCTGAAGATGATTGTTTAACATTCTCATAGTCTAATGTATTTCTTTCCTAGTCCAAGCAACTTTCTCTGTGTCACCAAGCCTGAGCTTTCAGCATCACAAACCTCCTGTGTCTTGCCTGGCAGTTTGTGGGATGGGGCATCAGGAATGCATTTACTTGAGTGTCAGTGGCACTGCAGAGATGCACTTGATGTAAGAATCCTCTGAAATAACACAGGCAGACCACACTGACTCTGGAAAATGGCCTGTAAAGCTAGTGTCCACATTTGGAGAAGCAAAATGTGTTATTTCTGATGGAGGTTCCTACTGACAGAGTCAGCCAATGGAACTGGCTCTCAAGGCGAGATCATTTGGATGTTGCAGTGGCTGTGGCAGCCCCAGGGTTTGGGTTTTTTGGCTGGCATAGCAAAATGAGCTGTGAGCAGCATCTGTGGCAGGGAGGAAAGTGCCCCTGGAGCTGGGGCTGAGGCCCCGGGGTGGATGTGAGCCCGCGTGGGTGTGAAGGGAGCTGGCAGAGCGCTGAGTTTGCTTTCCCTGCAGGCTCGCGCTCTGATCCGGCAGAACGGGATCCCGCAGCTGCAGCAGCCCCGGCACCTGTCGGCTCTGCTGCGGGACTTCATCGAGTGCAGCCTGGAGACGGACGAGGAGCGGCGCTGGGCTGCCCAGGAGCTGCTGCAGCTGAGGGCCAGGGGCTGCAGGGGAAGCAGCAGCGCCAGGGAAGGATTTTCTTGTGGGGCCCCCTCCGACAGTCTCCAGTCTGGCTGCGTTCCACACGCAGAGCAAGCAGAATCCTCGCCTGCTGTGGCTTGGCAGGCTCCTTTGGAGCTCATCTGGGCCTGGTGCCTCACAACGAGCAGGGATATCTTCAAGCAGCTCAGGGGGCCCAGAGCCCTGCCTGACCTGAGCTTGGATGTTTCCAGGGAGGAGGCACCTCCCACATCTCTGGGCACCTTCTGTCAGTGTTTCCCCACTCTGCTGGTTAAAAAATTCTTCCTTAGATCCAATCTGAGCCTGCTTCCCTCTCCTGAGTTTCAAAGCATTTCGCTTTGTCCTGTTGCAACAGAGCCTGTGAGGAACTTGACTCTGGAAAGTAACAGTTCATTTCTTTCCTTTTTATCCTTTGGGCAGCACCCATTTTTATCATCAGCCAAGCCTCTCTCCAGCCTGACCCCTCTGATCACTGCAGCAAAGCAACTGAGGGAGCAGCAGAGGAGAGGAAGCCCTTGAGAACAGCTTTCAGTTACAGTAGACAGGACAAGTAGTTAGTTATGGTTGTTAGCACTGGTAGTTAGTTATGGTAGTTAGCACTGTAGTTTGTTATGGTAGTTAGGACAGCCTGTTTGTTATGGCAGTTGTTTGAATAAAAACTCTCTTAACCCTCAACTGCCTTGCCGTGTCCCTTCCTCCTCCCGCTGTGCCTCAGCTGCCCGGAGCAATGTGAGGGGAGAGCGGGCCCAGCCTGGCCCAGAGCTGAGCCCCAGCAGAGCCCTGGCAGAGCCCAGAGCAGCCTCGGCACCTGCAGAGTCAGCCTGGAAGGAGGCGCTTGGAGCCTTCTGGGCTGCCCCCGGCTCTTGGTTACAAACTGGGTGTGCTGGAAAATGCCACCGGCTCTGCACGAGGGCAGAAGGGGCCCGGGGAAGGCCAAAGTGCTCCATGCAAGGGAAAAACCTGCCCTGGGTTTGTTATAAATAACTGGGTAGTGTTGGCTTTTGCTATTATGTACTGACTTCTGCAAACTATTCTTAATCACAACGAGTTTTATATAGTACGGTTTGTGATCACTTTTAACTGCTTTTGCTGTAGTATAATGTGTCAGCTTTTTGTGGCCAATGCCCTGGCCCCTGTGTAGCTCATATCCTCAGAACATAATTTATGGATGATATTTTAGTTTGTGGACAGTATGAAAAACATACATTATAGTTTTGGCTTTTCCAAAATATTAAAGTGGATGCCATGTGTTGTGCATTAGAATGTTAACTTTTGCAGAAGTAGCTGTAGTTGTGAAATAATAATTAGTGCTTTTATTTTTGTAAATAACTGACAATAACACTTCAGAGATATTTGTGAAATAGCTAATGTTCATTTCAAGTACTTGTGGAAATAGCTAAAACCCTCTGCATGGTCAGACAACATTTAAGGAAGGGATGTGATGAGGACCCCTGCCCCTGACCCTTCCACTGTCAATAACTGTCACCTGTGAAACCACAGAACAGGGGCCCTTGTGAGGGAGTGACACACAACCCTCAAAACAGCAATCCACGATTCCTGTACGTGCTCTAAAACGGCGAGTTGGGGGTCACACCAACCTAAAGAATTTCTGGAACATGTAAACAAGTTCAAAGAAATGTTTGAATGTGTATAATCATTATGAGTATGTATTTGAACAACACAATGGAGAAACTGGACAAGAAGAGTTGCTGTGGTTAACCGGTGTGCCTCTGGCCATCGCCAAGCACCCAGCGCTGTTACTGATTTGTCCCTTATTATTCCTTATTAAACTTTCAAAAATTGTAAAGAGTGAGGCTCCTTTGTCACAATACCCAATATGCTCACCCCTTGATCTTCCCCTAAAGCCAGGATTTGTCAATCCTAAACTTTGTCTGGATGGAGGAGAAGGATGCTGTGAGGAAAAGGAAGATGCACTGGTGTGGAGGCCCATGGGAGTCTCAATCTCCCACCCTTGGGGGACTGGTCTCCAATAAGAAGAATAGATTTCAGGGTTATGGTGAGAAGCTTGCTTCTCCCATAGACCTTTGCAAGTACATGCTGATTTCTGGGAAGTTATGTTACTCCATTGGCCCATTGGCCTAATTACCCTAGTTCACCCCCTGTTACCCATTTCTGGTTAGTCCTTAGAATGTTCTCCCTCTCTGTCCCTCCATTGGCCCTAATTTACTGCATTCCTCTGGCCCTGTTTCCCCATTAGCCGACCCGACCCTTAACCCCTCCTTTGCACCATTTTCCCCCATATCCATTGGACCCTGACCCTCAGCTCCACCCTCACTACCCCATGTAAAAACCCCCTGTGCCTCAGCTTGCACCCTGTCTTTGTCCCTGGGCCCTGCTCAGCTGTGTCCCCTGTTCCTGTACCAATAAGCCCAGTTTGCTGCAGATCATACCCAGACCCATCCTGCCAACTTTGTCAGCTTTGTAAAGCAGCCGTGAGCTTCGGGCTCTGGAGTGCCGGACGCTCCAAGGGCCTCGGCAGCACCAGGACGCTCCAGGCTGGGACAGCCAGGCAGGGCAGGAGGAATCACTGCCCCTTTCCCCTCTCTGCTGCTCCATCTCCCAGCCCAGCATCGCTGCAGGACAGCCTCACTGCCAACGCCATCCTGCCAGGGATGGACTGGGGGGATCTCCTTCCCCTTCCCTCTGCCATGGAGGCAAATCCCATCTGCTCCTTGTCCACCCTCCTTCCTCTCCTCATTCTATCCTTCATCCATCCACGTTCCTTTCCCATCTCTTTCTCCCTTGTTCCTTCTTCTTCCTTCCTCTCCTCCTGCCTTTTCCTTTTCCCTTCTCCCTGTCTCTTCCTCTCCTTGTCCTTCCTCCCCCAGGCACTGAGCTGTGGACAGAGACCAGGGAGAACAAATCCCTGCCACAGAACCTCGTGAAAGAGGCCATTTGGAACGGCTGCACGGCGCAGGAATCCAGTGGGGAGGAAAAACGCCAGAGATCCCACACGAGGAGGGGCTGCAAACCCAGCCTGGGGATCTGTGAGGAGTTAAAACCCTCCCTGTGATGGGAAGGGTGTGGGGAATGTGAGAAGAGCTTCAGACAGAGCTCAGCCTATTCCTTGCGCCTCCAAAATTGGCGGTGCCAGATGCAGAGATCCAAGGGGCTGCAGAGATCCCCCTGCAGATCCACGAGGATGCAGAGATCCCCCTGCAGATCCATGGGACTGCAGAGATCCCCCTGCCGATCCACGGGCCTGCAGAGATCCCCCTGCAGTCCCCGGAGCAGCCACGCTGAGCACTGCGATGCCTGAGAGGAGGCTGTTATCCCGTGGCCAGAGGGCCCCGCTGGAGCAGCCTGTCCTGGCAGGACTGACCCCGGGGCACGCTGACCCACGCTGCAGCACTTGGAGGGGGCTGTGCCCCATGGGATGGACTCAGCTTGAAGTTCCTGGAGAAGTCTCTGGTGGGAGAGAGCCCAGGGTGCAGCAGGGGAACGACTCCTGTCCCTGAGCAGAGGGAGAAGCCCCGGGGCATGAACTGAGGCCGGCCCCATTCCCTGCCTGCGGCACTGCCGGGGTAGAAGGTGCAGCTGGAAGGAGGGAGGCGTGGGGGAAACCTAGATTTAAGGCTCTTCACTTACTCCTCATTATCCTGCTCTGAGTTTTTGGGGTTTTCTGTCATAAAACTCTCCCATCCCCCACTCATTCACAGAGGTTTGGGGCGGTTTTCCCTTTTTTGGGGGAAATCAAAGTGATGCACTGATGCTCCTAATTAGGGGTAGGAGAAGTGAGGCTCCAGGGCTTCCCGCTGAGCCGGAGCCACCAGAGCCGCAGTGGCAAGAAAGCCGTGGCGGGAGCTGCGGAGAAGTTTGTTTGTGTTTTCAGCTCAATCCCCCTCGGGCCCGGGCCCGTTGCAGGGCTGTTCCTCAGCTCCGGCTCTGCCCTCATGCTGCCCAGGGGGCCCTGAGAGCGTGGGGCTGGGTTGTGCCGTGTGCAGAGCCCGCCCCTGGCTGCGATTGGGCGATGGTGCCGTCAATCGTGGTTGTGGCGCACTGATTGGTGGAAGCGGGGCGGAGCAGGGCCCTGGTGGCGGGCTGAGGGCGGCTGTGGCTGGCCAGCGGTGTCATTGTCGTGTGTGCGGGCCCGCGAGTGCCGGCAGCGGCCAGAGCGCGGTGAGGCGGCGGCGGAGCTCGGAGGCGGCCGCAGCGCAGGTGGGAGCCGCGCTGGGTTGTGCGGGGGCTCGGGGCTGGCTGCGGGCCTCAGGGGCGTCAGGGGCCTCGGGCGGGTTCGTTGTGCCGTGTCCAGCCCGTGTTGCCACTGGCGTGAGGGCGCTGCGGGAGCGGCTGCCCGCGGTCTCCTTGCGGCTGCTGCCTCGGCAGGAGCCGCTGCTGGAGCAGCGCTGGCTCGGCCCGGTTGCTGTGGCTGGGACAGAGGGGGCTGCCCCATGCCTGGGGCTGTGCGGGGAAATTGCCGTGGCCGGAGGTTTCTGTGCGCAGAGGAGACAGAGGAGTCCTGTAAAAGTGACTTTATTGCTGGGCAGAGGGAGAGGCCGTGGGGCATTTGCCGTGCGCTCTCTGCCATTGTTGTAGTTCGCAGCCTCTTTTGATCCTCATTTTCCCGGCCTCATCTCCCTCTCCCTTTGCCGACTGGCTGAAGTATTTGGAAGGTTCAGACTTCCCAACTGCATGTCCTTGTTAATGTTCACCCCCACTTTTGTATAGCAGCCGATATTCATGGCTCTGTTAAGTTTTTATTTTTTTCGAAATTCAGGAATTTAGCGGGTCTTTCTGTGAGCAAAATCCATGTTAATTAGTAACATTTATTGAAGCTGGTAGTTTCGCGCGTTACTTCCTTATCTACTAGTCCCTGGCCCCTCGCTCAGCTGCTGAATGAGCTGCACCCTCAAGGTGTGGAGCACGGTAAAAAGATGAGAGTTGCTGTAGCACATCCGAGGAGAAACAGCATTCGTTTAACCCATGGTCTGCCAGGGAGCCACAAAACCATGACCCATTCCCATCCTTCTCCCGTTTGGACCAATACATGAGATGCTTTTTTGTTTCTGGTGTTGTTTTTTTTTTTTTCACCACTTTTCCTTTGTTATCTCTTTGCCAACAGCAGTTTGAGTCATTTAATTTTCCACAAATTCCTCTTTTTTTTTGCTAACAGATGATCTGATCCCATCCCATGGTGCAGTGTTGTGTTCTTCATTTCAGTGGATTGGTCAGCAGGAAGGTCACGAGCTGGAGCTGTCTGGTTGGTTATTCCGAGGACAGCTTGTAATCTAATGATGCCTTTGAAATGATAAATGGGTTCTGTGGCTCCTGGTATGAATTGGTTTGGATTCCCAGGGCATGGTCCATGGTGTTGTAGGATTTGTTCTGGTAGCCTTTCAGCTTTTTCCCATTTTTGGCCACTCTCTCCTGCCAGGGCTGCAGCAGTGGCAGCAAGGCTTGGCCCCAGTGGCTGGAAATGGCAGAGTGGGGTGGCCAGGATTGCAGAGGATTCCAGGCGAGGATCTGTGGGCAGGCGCAGGGGCTTGGCCCGCTGTGGAGCCCTGGCTGCTGCTGCGTTGCCTTCAGGGCAGGCTCAGGGGCGGCCTCCCATCCTCCTGCTGCGGGCAGGAAGTGCAAATCTCCGGGGCTTCAGAGCCCTTGAGGCCAGGCTGAGGGGTCCCCCCGTGTTGAGCTGTGCTGGCGGCTGTTTCTGGCCTCAGGGACACTTGGCATGGGCCCCTTGGCCACCAGTGGTGCTGCTTTGCACTCCTTAGGCAGGAGCCGATGTCCTGGCTGGGTGTTGGCAGCAGCAAAGTTCCAGGCAGGCTCTGTGCCAGCCCAGCTTGCTGTGGGAGAATGTGCCTTGATATCTGCTCCAGTGGTTGCTGAAGCAGTGAGAATTGCTTTTGCCCCCCTGTTAGGTGCCATGGTGTCAGCAGAAGATATTGAAGCCTTCCTGCTCAGGGCATTTCCGTGCCAGACTCTCACAAGAAACCAGAGCTGCGCGGGTTGAACTGAGCATGGAGCAGTGACCTGCGCTGTGTGTGATTCCCCTTGCTTCCCTCCCCTGGAACAGGGTGTTGCTTTTAGACACCACTTGTCCTGGTTGCTTCAGAGTACTATGGAGAGGCTCCATATCTAATTTTCCCTCTTTCCCTGGGACTGCCCACACTTCTGGATTCACTTCAGCATAGGCCTCGTCAGACATTTGACACAGAGGTACAACAGAACAGGCCTCTGTATCCCTTTTTATAATATTAATGTGTGTTACGAGTTTAGCGATCAAATCCCTTCCCATTAAACCATGGTAACAATTAGGAGCAAATTAAAATTCACGCATTTCAAACCCATCTCCCAGATCTCCTAACAGTGATTGAATAAAATCATACATCTTTCTCAGTAATCCCCTCACTAATGAAACATATTTTTAGCATTTTCCCGCCCTTAGGTCTAAGATTTAGAGTGGATTTAGAGACCCCTTGTCTATCAGGAGATGCCTCCTCTCAATGCAGACCCACCCTGAATGTTCTCAAGGGCTGCAGTGTGGAGGGTCCCTGGTGTGATGGGAGCTGTGACCGCCCTGGCAATCCATGTCCATCAAGGGGTGGACTTGCTGGTGCTGAGGGTGCTGCTGTCTGTGCTTGCAGTGTCCTTGTGCCCTGCAGCTGGAGCCCTGGTTCCTTGCCAGGGGCTGTTTGGGTGGGCTCTTCCCTGCCGAGGAGGGCAATGCCTCTGCCAGGTGCTTGTGGCCGAGCCGTGCCCTGGGTGCTGGGGCCCCCTTGGGCCCTGGGGTTGATCCCTCAGGGGCTGTAGGAACTGTGCCCAGGCCTTTGCCTTGAGCTTGGCCTTTGCCTTCAGCTTGGCCTTTTGCTGCTCCCTTCTTGCACTACCTGCTGTGCCTTTGTGCCCAAGTGCTGCAGGGCCTTCTTGTGCCCCTCCTGCAGCCCCCTCAGTGCCTGTGGGTGCTTGTCTTGCTTTACAAGAGAGGTGTCTGCTCGGGAAGGCAGATAAAGCCTCTCTTGGAATGGAGAATGCAAACCCCGTCCTTCTTAATTTTTAGACTAGTGAAATGAAGGGGCTCTCAAGGAAAGATATGGGAATAGGAATACCAGTTCTTTACTAGTGTGTACAATAAAGCAAACAAACAGCAACAGCTGCGGCACTGACAGCAAACAGAGCCCGGAGCCAGTCCCGGCCTTTGGGCTGCGGCGCTTTCCCCTTGGGTGCAGTTCCGGGCACGGCCGGCAGGGGCGCTGGTGGCTCCCGCGGGGCGGGGCAGTGCATCCCTCCCATGGGAACCTCTCTGAACGGAAATAGAGCAATCCCTTCATCTAACTCTTTCACTTTTTTACCTTGTATAGCCTTTCTCCCGTGTCTTGGGAAAGAATTTGGAGAGGGTTATCTTTTAACTGAGCTCTTAGTGTTTCGATAAGGTGCTTCGTCTAGAGAGAGAGAGTTTCCCTGAACAGCCGGAGCTGTGGTTACCAAGGGGACGTAACTCAGAGCAGGACGGGGTCAGGGGAGGATATCCCGCCGAGGCTCGGTGGGAGTGTGGGCAGGGTCTGCTGCCGGAATCGCCAGAGGGGGATGTTCCCGTGGGGCCCGAGGCGCAGCGTGGGCAGCCCCCAGATGGCTGATGGTGGCTGATCCGGCAGCTCCCGGCAGAGCAAAGGCAGGTGGGAGAGCCCGGCAGCAGCGGCGGTGCCCAGCGCAGGTGGCACGGGCAGGGCAGGCGGGGATGGGATGGCTGGGACCCCCCCTGGGTGCGGTGGGCGCGGTGAGCTCGGAGCAGGCGGCAGGACAGAGCAACCCCCATCTTGCCCAGCATGGGCGGCAGAGCGGCCGCGGGCCAGGCAGTGGGAGCAGGGCACACAAATTGAGCGAGAGCGCCGGGGCAGGTGGAGCTGCCCTGGGCAGTGAGGCCGCACCTGGGATGGAAAGCGGGGCAGGCGGAGCTGAGGCGGGCAGCGAGCCGGGACCCGGGACAGGCGCCTGGGCCGCGAACGGAGGGGGCAAGACCTGCAGAGGATCCCACTCTCTTTCTGAGTTTTCCTCTTGTTCTCTTCTCTTTCATTTCCCCTTTTTCTTTTCTTGTTTTTTCCCGGGTGTTTCTGATACTTTAAAGACTTTTATTCTCCTAAAATCTTCTGTCTAACATATGGCATATTCTCTTTTCTTCTCGATTGAACGGGATTACTTTACAAATAAATCCACAGCCTAACATATCTCAACTTCTTCTTGGATACTTTGAAATGGTGGACGAGCTAACTCACGACCTCCTAATGTTGTTTTTCTCATCAACTTTTATTTATCCTTTGGCAAATTAAGCCTCTTTCAGTTACTTGCTTTGCTACTCCAAAAATCTCAGTGCATGCATAGCTCCTTAAAAAATGATCACAGAAAGCTTGGGTACCCCAGTGGGTTTTCTGATGCCTATCTTCTAATATTTTCCTAGTAAGCACATTTTATTATGAAATTGTCTTCCATCAAGAAGTTTCCATTTCCCTGATTTATCCCGTTCACTTCCTGTCTTTTTTAAGTCTTTTTTTTCTCGGCTTCCCTAAACTTTGGAATTTCTGGTTTTTCCTTGTTTGGATTTCATACTAACATAACTCTTTCAGCTCCATTTTCTGCTGCATCCTTAGCTTTGTGATCTGCCAAATTATTTCCTCCTTTTTCTGGGGTTTTTCCCTTTTGGGGTTCCTTAATTTTTTCTATAGCTATGTCTTTTAGATTATTTTAATGCCTCCAAAACCTCTAAAATAAGTTACTCATGTTCTAATCCTTTTCTTTTTGTATTAAGTAATATTTTCCTTTCCAAATTTTTTACAGGTATGTACTACTCTAAAGGCATACCCGGAATCAATATATATAGTTCCTTTGTTTTGTGTTAAATATTCTAGTGCTCTTTTTAAAGTATATAATTCACAAGTTTGAGCTTACTAATTTAAGGTTAATTTCCCTTTTTCCATAGTTTGCATGTTTTTCCCATCGAGTACTACATACCCTGTATTTTCTCCTTTTGCAAGGAGGTGTATCTCTGTTAGCTAACATAACTCACAAAGGGTGAAGCCCTAAAGCAGATAGCCTTCCAGAAGTAATGGGTTAAAACATGGAATGAGAAGCATGTAAAGAAGGGCCTAGCACTAGAACACACGGAGAAAGCACAGCACTAGGAAAACAGAGCAATAAATTAGATAAAAGGTAGAGCATCATGACAGGAGAAGAGATAGGTATAGGAGAAACTAATAAGCTGAGCAGGTTTAGAGCCAGCAATGTCAAAACGACCCTAAGGGTTTTGCCAAGCCACGGGATCTAAGCCAAATGCACCGGGAATTGACCAAATTAGGAAAAGAGTTCAAAAGTTTAAAGAGGAAGACTCATCGGAAAGACCCCGTCTATGATGAAGGCAACAGGAACGACCACCTGAAAATTCCCCAAAAGAGATGTCTCCACCTACGCTCCGCCCACGCTCCGCCTACACCACGCCCCATATGAATATGCATGATTATGTATCTGATCTGATGTAATCCTATACCCAAAATTGTATATAAGGCTTGCTTTTGCTATGTGAACTCAGAAATCCATTTTGTGATTTCTCCGACGCGTCGCTAATAAAAATACCTCCTGCTTAATTGACTTAAGCTGAGTCTGATTAGGCAGTCACTCTGCCTGTTTGGGGCAAAATTTGGCATCATTTTCTGGCGACCCAGATGGGACAACCAGACGGGAGAGCAGACCCTTGAGCGTCCTCCGGAGCTGGGTCCGGGGCCGGGACCCTCGGGCGCCCCTGACAGATTTTTGTCAGAAGAGACTCCCCCCCGGACCAGCGCTCTTCGGTGGACGAGGGGTTTCCTGCATCTCCTGCTCCAATTAAGAGGTATTTTAATTGTTTATTGCATATTGAATTTGGAACAAAGCGCTTTAATTGGGAAACGGGGACTAGACGTAGTCGCCCGACGGGAGCCATAGGGACGCCTTGGCATAATCCCATTTGGTATTGGGGTTTGAGTCCCCATTTGGTATTGGTTTTGGTATTGGGGTTTGAGTCCCCATTTGGTATTGGGGTTTGAGTCCCCATTTGGTATTGGATTTGGTATTGGGGTTTGAGTCCCCATTTGGTATTGGGGTTTGAGTCCCCATTTGGTATTGGTTTTGGTATTGGGGTTTGAGTCCCCATTTGGTATTGGGGTTTGAGTCCCCATATGGTATTGGTTTTGGTATTGGGGTTTGAGTCCCCATTTGGTATTGGATTTGGTATTGGGGTTTGAGTCCCCATTTGGTATCGGGGTTTAAATCCCCATTTGGAATCAGAGTATTTGTTAAAAGAGTGAAAAAAAAAGAAAAAAAGAAAAAGAAAAAAAAAAGGAAAAAGGAAAAAAAAAAGGAAGAAAAAAAAAAGAAAAAAAAAAGAAAAAGAAAAAAAAGGAAAAAGGAAAAAAAAAAGGAAGAAAAAAAAAAAAGAAGAAAAAAAAGAAAAAGAAAAAGAAGCAAAAAGGAAAAAAAAAAGGAAGAAAGAGAAGGAAAAGAAAAAAAGGAAAGGAAAAGAGTATTTGTTAAAAGGGTGTATGTTTTTCCTTAATGTTGTTGTTTTGTTTGAATTTTTAAAAGCATTGTTGCTTTGTTTGAATTTTTAAACTACGCCTGGGAACGTATCCAGCCAGGTCCGGGACCTTGTCCAATTTTTCCCTTTCTCTGATAAGGTTTTGAAGAGATATATTTGTGCTACACCTTTGTTTAACTGTTATGTTGTTTGCAAGAATCTCGTAAAGGATTTGGTATTTTGTGTTAACTGTAACCTTTTTGTGTGTAAGAATTTATTGTGATATCATCTGCAAACTGTACCTTGGTTTACAGCTGTTTTACGGGTGTGTAATAGCCCGAAGTTGACCAGTATGGGTACTATAGGTTTGCCAGCGACATCTCGGGGCAAAGCGGTGTACTTTGATAGACCGGAAAGGTAGGACGGTTTGGATTAAAGTGTGTGGGTGTGGATGAGAGTGGATGAGACGCGATTGGAAATTGTGTGTATGAAGTGTTAAAATAAATTGACATACAGTGTTTGCGAGAAAGAGATTAAACCGAAAACGCAGACACAGAAAATAGCCATGAGAGGTCAACAGAGCAAGGACGTAAATATGAAAACCCCCTTAAGATGTATCTTAAAGCACTGGAAAGACTTGGGAAAAATTCGGGGGGTGCCCCATTAAAATCAGGGATCGATGAGAAGATAAGCAGCCCTCAGGGACTAGATAGTCCACAGGGGTCGAGAAGCTACATGGATGCTGACAGCCCACCCAGACTAGAAGTCGAAGGGGAGGAAGGCAGTCCGTCAGGAGCGGAGAGCCGAAGGGAGACACGTAGCCTGCCCAAACTCAGTCCATATGAAGATAACCACACACCCAGAAGTGGAGGCATCTGTAGAATGGAAACCAGCACACCAAGGACTGGGGACAAAAGTAACTCACTGGGAAGTGACGTCTCTAAATTGAAATATAGTGAGAAGAATGATGAGACGTGAAAGGGAGGCAGAGAACAGCTCACAGAAACTGAATATAGTAATTCAGATAGAGGATAGGAGAAGTTGAGGAGAAGAAAAAGGAAGACGGGAAGATAGCTCGAGTAGTGGCTGTAGCAGTGGCAGCTCAGAAGACAGGTTACTCGGAACCTAGAACTAGGGGAAGAGGTAGAGGCAACCCAATAGGAGGGAGGGGGAGGTTCCAACCCCACCCAACTAGAGTAGGGCCAAATCAGTGTGCTTACTGCCTAGAAATGGGACACTGGAAGCAAGAATGCCCCCGACTAAGGGAAAGGCTGATGGCCACTACTACTACCACACATCAGGATAGTGAATGAGGGGGACCGGTGGGCCGTACCCTAGCAGACCCACTGGTTAAAATGGAGCTAGGGGAAGGTAAAAAGGAATTGAACTTTTTGTTTGACACGGGAGCAACCTTTTCGGTTTTAAATCAGGAATTGGTACCTAAAAGTGATGAATTTGTACAAGTTGTGGGAGCAACAGGCCAACCAGAAAAAGCTTACTTTTTGAAACCTATTAAATACAAAATTGGGAAACAAATGGGAATTCACCAGTTCCTGTATTTACCAAATTCACCAAAACCCTTATTGGGGAGAGACCTATTGGAAAACTTGGGAGCCGTAATAAAGTTCAACAAAGACAAATTGGAATTTCAAGTAAATGAGGAACAACTGATTACAGCTATAAGCCTAACAATCAGTTGTGTGGAACCCAAACCTGAGAGTCAAAAGATCTTTGCTTTTGAGTGGGAGTCTGTAGATAGAGGGAGAAAGACCCAACTCACCTGGACGGTATTACCCCAAGGATGGGCCAATTCCCCCACGATTTTTGGGAACCAGTTAGCCAAAGAATTAGATAAGTGGGAAAGGCCGCTGGGAGACGGTACCCTTTTGCAGTACATAGACGACCTCCTAATAGCAACGGTGACAGAGGAAGAATGCATTGAATGGACCATTTCCTTGCTAAATTTCCTGGGTTTAAGCGGATATCGAGTCTCTCAACAGAAAGCACAGCTGGTGCAAAAGGAAGTGGTGTACCTGGGATACGAAGTCTCCAGAGGACAGCGATCCCTAGGAGCAGCCAGGAAAGAGGCCATCTGCCAGATGCCCAAACCAGAGACGGTGAGAGACCTGCGCGCCTTTCTGGGGATGACAGGTTGGTGCCGGCTATGGATCTACCAGTATGGGATACTCGCTAAACCATTGTATGATTTGCTAAAAGAAACCAAGAATGTCCTAGTTTGGACTCCCGAGGCAGAAGGGGCCTTTAAGAGGCTGAAGCGGGAGCTGATGAGAGCACCAGCCTTAGGTCTCCCAGATGTGTCAAAACCATTCTGGCTATTTTCCCATGAGCGGCAAGGGATGGCCCTAGGAGTACTAGCACAGCAGTTGGGACCATACAAGAGAGCTGTGGCCTACTTCTCCAAGCGATTGGATGAAGTAAGTCAAAGATGGCCAGGCTGTCTGAGGGCAGTGGCCGCAGTGATAATTAACATTGAAGAGGCCAGGAAGTTTACGCTGGGCCAAAAGGTGACTGTGTTAGTATCCCACACTGTGTCAGCTGTGCTGGAACAGAAAGGCAACCATTGGTTGTCGCCTTCCAGATTTTTAAAGTACCAGGCCATCCTGGCTGAATCAGATGATGTAACCATTCAGGTAACTAATATTGTGAACCCAGCTTCATTCTTAGAAGGAAGAGTTCCAGCAGAACTCATCGAACATGACTGCCTGGAAACAATTGAAGCCGTCTACTCCAGTCGCCCAGATCTCAAGGAAGAGCCGTTCGAAGACGCGGACAACTGGTTTTCAGATGGCAGCAGCTTCGTGAGGCAAGGAGTAAGAATGGCTGGCTATGCAGTCACCACTACAGAGAGGGTAATTGAGTCAAACCCCCTGCCTGCAGGGACTTCATCTCAAAAAGCAGAGCTGATAGCCCTGACCCGAGCCCTGGAATTAGCAGAGAACATGCAAATTAATATATGGACAGACTCTAAATATGCCTTTTCTGTCGTACATGCTCATGGAGCCATCTGGAAAGAAAGAGGACTGTTGACTACACAAGGAAAAACAGTCAAACATGCAGAAGAGGTTCTGCGACTGCTGGAGGCGGTCCAACTCCCAACACAGGTGGCCATAATGCATTGCAAGGGGCACTTGAAAGGCAATACTATTCCAGAAATAGGGAACAGGAAGGCAGATACAGAAGCTAAATTGGCGGCCATAAGAAATAGGGAAGCGGAAATAGCGGCCCTAATACCAGGGGAGCTGGATATCAATATCCAGCCAGATTACCAAGAATCAGATCATAGGTGGATTCAAAGAAATAAGGGCAAAATACTAGAAAATGGTTGGGGTCGATTAGAAACAGGACAGTTAGTGATACCAGGAAACGTGATGTGACAGTTTGTGAAGGCAGAACATGAAAAGGCCCATTGGGGCCTAGATTCGCTTTACCAATATTTGCAGACCAGAATAGCAGGACCAAAATTATTTACTACTATAAAACACGTTACGTCCCAGTGTGAACGGTGTCTAAGGAACAACCCAAACACAGGAACCAAAGTACACCTAGGAGCTATAAACCGAGGTAAATTCCCAGGTGAGATATGGCAAATTGATTTTTCTGAACTCCCAAGAAAAGGGGGGTTTCGGTACCTGTTGGTATTAATTGACACATTTTCTGGGTGGCCTGAAGCATTCCCCTGTAGGACAAATAAGGAAAGAGAGGTAACTAGAGTACTGTTGAATGAAATTATTCCACGGTTTGGGGTACCGAAGAGCATTTCTTCGGATAGAAGTACACATTTCTGTGCAAATGTAGTGAAAGCAATAAGCAAAGCATTACAAATCAATTGGCAATTGCACACGCCCTACCGTCCACAGGCCAGTGGGCAAGTGGAAAAGATGAATCATCTTATCAAACAGCAAATTGCTAAAATATGCCAAGAGACTAATTTGCAGTGGTATCAAGCTTTGTCTATTGCTCTGCTGAGATTAAGAGTCAAGCCAAGATCGAAGGAAAAGTTAAGTCCTTTTGAAATTCTATATGGTAGACCTTATGCTATGCAAGCTGTAAATGGAGATGTCATAGACCAGATTGGCAATCAATACATTTACGATTATGTAATTGCGGTGGGGAAACAGTTTGATAAGAATGCTGCTGTGATGATAGAGCACCAACCTAAGCAACCGGATTGCAAATTGCATCCGTTTAACCCCGGTGATTGAGTGTATGTTAAGAATCTTTTAGGAAAACCCCTACAAGAAAAGTGGGAGGGACCTTTCCAAGTGCTGCTGACTACCTTCACCGCGGTTCGGATCAAGGAACGACCTACGTGGATCCACTATTCACGGGTCAAGAGAGCTCCGGAAAACAAACAAGAGGAGATTAAACCTGCCCTAGATGTACAGACTTCTGAGTCAGCTGTCTCCGCAAGATCACGTGAGAATCCAACATAAACTAACATTGACTTTGCCAAAACCTTTATCTCTCATAGCAGAATTTAATGCCGAAGCTAGAGCTGCATTGCGTAGCACGCCAATACAGTGGACAGGGTGAGTTGAAACATACAGTCAACAAGGACCTGACCCACAAGACCCTATTCACGATCAGCCGTGTTTTGGGTGTGGGGAAAGAAATTGTGTGAGACTAATTGGATTTCTTTGTAGAGGTCGCGATAGAAAATTTTAGAACGTACAAAGTTGTTTACTGGACCTCCAATGTTATGAGTGTAGCTGCAAAGAAGCAAGGGAAAATGACGACTATTTGGCCTTAGAGAAATTCGCCAACAGACCCATTTTAGAAGCTAGGGAATTGTTTGAAGCTCCTGAACAAATTGTATTAGAGTGGTGCCATTGGAGAGTACACCGCTGGTTACAATATTGTTTGAAACTTAGTCGTTCTAAGGTTTTATCGACCCGTTGCTATTCTTCTGTCCCACGACATCCACTAACAAGTGACCAAATAAGACCCTTTAAAAAACAAAGAGATTTAGACACTGAACTAGAAAAGGTTATTTTACGAGTAAAACAAATTCACATCAAGCAACGAGAACGCCAAAAGAAACAAAATTGACAGCCAGACATTATGACCCCGACTCCACCCCAAACCTTTACAACTCTGATCATTGGACTCTCGATAAGTATAGCTCTTCCCCAAGACTCTTCCCCAATAGACCCATGGTCTCATGCACATCAGTGTATCCACCCGGAATTAGGAATGAGCAGACCCTATTTCGAGGTTTATGCCTTACGTAACAATCAGCCATATGCAAGGGAAGTATGGGATCAGCCCTCCATGATAGCATACAAGGGAGACCAAATCCAAATTAGGTGTCGAGAGCTTGACCCAGCAAGAGAAAGAGAAGGAAAAACAAGGCGGCTGGTATTAACAATTCAACCCTCGATGCCAGCCTAAAGCAGTACACAACCTAACCTTTATAGGGCCTCAGGTGATAAGAAAATCTAACAAACTAAAATTATTGTTAGACCCCACTTATTCCCTGAAAAAGGTGCAAATGAACATTCACACCGATATTACTTATTTGCAAAAGGATTGCCGATTTATGCTTAGATGCTGAAAATAGTGTATGTACCTTAGAAATGCTTCCGCATGATAGAACACAATCACAAGTTTACTATATAGGAAATGGGTGTGCTTGCGTAAGGACAGCTTGTGACAACGTCACTATAGATAATTGCCTAGAAGAGACTAACAATACTAACTTTTGTGTATGCAACTTTACCAAGATCATAGGTTGTGATTTTCATTACACTGTCCCAATAACTACCCAACAGCTAATTAACGCAAATTTCAACCTATATCAAGAGATACCGAAATTACAAATAGGGATGGACGTCAAAATTCTCAAAGCAATGCTTGCACACCCTGAAGTAAAGAAATTGGTGCAAAAGGTGAATCAAACAACTAGACGAACGGTATGGCAGGTAGAACACAATTCAGAAAAGATAAAGAATGTCCTGACCGAAGTAGAACAAGTAGGCCAGCATCACTGGTGGGACATCTTTACAAGATACTCCCCAACAGCTACACAGGTCTTCCATTACCTGGTGCACCCAATGCTAGTAGTAATTGTAGCTTTGTTATTACTAACTCTTACAAACATTTGTTTGTGGTGGAGACTAAGGGGCATAATGAAGAAGGCCCAAATGATTTGGGCAATGGTACGAGACTATCAGCGTCCTGTAGGACCAGAACTTGACGAAAGAATTCGTAAGTTACAAGAAAAAGGGGGGAAATGAAGCCCTAAAGCAGATAGCCTTCCAGAAGTAATGGGTTAAAACATGGAATGAGAAGCATGTAAAGAAGGGCCTAGCACTAGAACACACGGAGAAAGCACAGCACTAGGAAAACAGAGCAATAAATTAGATAAAAGGTAGAGCATCATGACAGGAGAAGAGATAGGTATAGGAGAAACTAATAAGCTGAGCAGGTTTAGAGCCAGCAATGTCAAAACGACCCTAAGGGTTTTGCCAAGCCACGGGATCTAAGCCAAATGCACCGGGAATTGACCAAATTAGGAAAAGAGTTCAAAAGTTTAAAGAGGAAGACTCATCGGAAAGACCCCGTCTATGATGAAGGCAACAGGAACGACCACCTGAAAATTCCCCAAAAGAGATGTCTCCACCTACGCTCCGCCCACGCTCCGCCTACACCACGCCCCATATGAATATGCATGATTATGTATCTGATCTGATGTAATCCTATACCCAAAATTGTATATAAGGCTTGCTTTTGCTATGTGAACTCAGAAATCCATTTTGTGATTTCTCCGACGCGTCGCTAATAAAAATACCTCCTGCTTAATTGACTTAAGCTGAGTCTGATTAGGCAGTCACTCTGCCTGTTTGGGGCAAAATTTGGCATCAAGGGCTATCCTTTTCTTTTTTTTCCCTGAACCCAACTTACTGGTTTTTGGTCTCGTTTTCAAGATCTTATCTATTCATCTTCTGCCTCTGTTTTTCACATTTACTAACAACCTAAATACCACTTTTCTTTCAACTACACACACAAAAATAACTTTTTTCTCACACTACTTTCAGTACAATATACCTCCCTCCAAGGAGATATAGTGAAGCTTAAAATACAGAATCTACATTACCTGTACTTTTATCCGTCTACATTCACTCACTTTTATTTCCCATTCTCTTCCACACATTCTTTCCCGCCCTCAGGACACAGAGTGGATCCCTGTTGACAGAGAATCGCGGGTCCCTGTGGCCCCCCCTGGCCTTGGGGTGGCCTCTGGGTCTCAGTATCTCCGGGCCTCCTGGGAAGGCCCTGACTCTGCTGCCTCCGGTGCCGTTCCCCTGTGGGGCTGATTTGTGTGTCACTCACACTCTTTAGCCACGGCCCCCTCACACGCCCTGGGGACAATGGCCCGTTTGCAGGTCACCTGTACCTTATGCCACAGCCCCCACACGCCAGGAGAACAATGGCTTATTTGTGGGTCACACACTCCTCTTTCCACAGCCCCCCTTCCCACCCGCCCGGGAAGCTGAGGCTGATTTTGTGTGTGACTCACTCTCACACACAACAAGACAACAATAAGGTACCTTTTGTTATAAATGATCAAATCGAGAGCCAAACTTATAAGAAAATTTAGCAAAGATTTATTAATTTGTCTGCGAGACTGAAGTTCGGTTGTCAAAACCACCACAGCCAAGGGTGAGCGTCGAGCCTGGGTTCGGTGCTGGGTGAACACGGATCTGACCTGCGAATGTCAGAGTCTCCCCTGTTCACAAATGCTGCCTGACACAGCGAGTTCTTTTACAGTTTATTCTGCTCGAGGCAGAGATGACCGAATGTTCTTTGTGTCTCTTCCCATGCATAACCTTGGCTTTACCTGAGCAGAGGTGGACAAAGACTCAGTCCCGGTGTCTGATGTTGTCAGTAGACTCCGGGGAAGTCAGCATTCACATGCATCAGGGTGGGGCTGTGGATCATTGTGGTAGCTGAAATCAAGGAGGCGTTAATCACTCTTGGCTGGACCTGGTGACCCGGGGAAGCCAGCGATTATCGCCCTGGAATCTTCTGTTCTTTCATTAAAAACCCCGATGTTTATCTCAACCAAGTCCAGGAACTAGATGTATATGAATAGGACAGTGCTCCTGGCCAGGATGGTCAAAAGACATAGTGTGCATTTTACAATATTTTATACATTAATAGCATGAATTATCTCTACCATATACTACACTTTCCCATCACCTATTACAAGTTTAGGTGTTTCTGGCCAGTCCTGGTGCTCTTGGATATCCCTCAACCCAGCTGTGCTGCCCAATCCCAGATGCTCTTGAGCATATCCTCAATCCAGCAGAATTTTGCTCAGCCGTGGATGCTCTTGGAATGTTAATTCTTCAACCCAGCAGGTTTTAATTCTGGATGCTCTTGGACTCTCTTATCCCTCAAACCAACAGAATTTTTAGAAGCCCCTTTTGTCCCATTTCCTAGTGGATTGGGATCGGAAACTCCTCTGCTCCCTTGCTCCGAGGGGTCCAGCCCCTCTCTGAGACCCAGTCCCAGTTACCCCGGGGGATTCTCTCCCTCCTCTTCTCACTCGCTGTGTCTCTTTACTGGCTGCTTCCCTCGAGGAAAGTTGGAAACGCAGTGTGGGAGACTCCAGCACTCACTTGGCAGGTCTGGGACAACCAGCCCTCGTCTCATTCACAGCCCCGAGCAGAGAATGAGGGGAGAAGGGAGCCCGGGAGCCCAAACAGCCCCGGCATCCCGAAATGGGGAGAGCGAAGCGGGGGGAGCTTTTGGCATTGCTGGGACTGCCAGCAGCCTGGGCAGGGCGGGCACCGAGGAGAAGGGGGACCCCCAATCCAAGCGTGACCCCAGCAGCTGGGACAGGGGGGAACCCCCGAACACCAGAGGGGAGGAACCAGGGATGGGGAACTCCTGGGAGGCTTTTTCAGGGCTGAACCTGGGTGTTTAGGAGGTTTTTGCAGAACCCTGATGGCCGGTGATTGTAGAGATGGACTTGGGCAGAGGGACCTTCAAACTCAATGTGTTTTGGGGAAGATGAAACAGTATTGGAATACGAATCCCAATATTACCAGTTAGATGGTGCCTGGGCCCGTCTGACCCGAACTGCTGAGCCAACGGCGGCTTCTGTGGTGCTTTACCCCAGAGACACCTTGGCTGCTGGAGATTGCAGCAGGGCACTGAACAAGTCCAGGCTTGTCCGGAACTACGTTTACCTCAGGAGAGAGAGCTTCTGGCGATGGTGAAGAGAGAAAGGAGAGGATTTCGCTGGAGGGTTTCCAGATGTTTATTCCATGATTACAGAGGTCTGAACCGGGGCAACTGCTCCAACAGAATCCCGGCCGCATGGTCTGATTAACCTTTTAAGCTCAGGGACAGGGGAAGGGGAGGGGACAGGTGAGCTACCAACCAGGTGAAAAGGGCAGGGTCTCAAGGGACTAGGGACACCTATGACCAACCACACGACGCCTTGCTGGTGGTTAAGCCTGATTGACAGGGCACACTCAGCAAGAGGCGAGGGGGAAGGGAGAAGGGAATACTGGCACACCTGAGGAAGGGACCCGGAAGCTAAAAACACACCACAACAAAACAGGAAAGCCTTATAAATACAATTGTCTGGCAAAAGATTTTGTGAACATAAATAGTGTAAGGAAGATTGAAATGAAAACAAGCTTTGAGATACCTCAGTTAGTGAACAACTGGAAAACAATGGTGTGGCCCAACTGAAGGTAATTCCCCTTTTGATGAAACAATTCCCTCTGCTCGCAGACAGACCAAGGGTCAGAGCAGACTCTACTAGCTCAGCAGAAGGGGTCCAAAGAGGAGTTTTTAGGGTTGAAAATGTAACACAGTATGGTGATGTAATGATTTTTTCAGGCTGTATTTAAATGCTATAGAATTTGTATCTTGTACTAGATTGGTTAGTGAGAAATAGAATATTCAACACAGAAGAAGATTTATTGTATTGTAACGGGACCCTTACTCTCTTACGCTCTTCTCCTCTTACTCTCGTACCCTCTCACCCTCTCTACCCCTCTCTTCTCTCGGGCCTGCTCCGAGCTGTGCCTGGCAGCTCCAAGCAGGGCCCTGCACCCAGGCCCTTTGCAATAAACCGCACGTTCCACGCCCTGGCTGCAGAGCTCTCTCGTCTCCGTCCGTCCCGACCGTCCTACCCCCAGTGCTCCTACAAACGCTCTCATCCCTTGTTTTCCCCAAACCAGGATTGCCCATTGCCAGCCCCAGGGAGGCTGTGAGGAAGAGGAAGATGCCCCGGGACACTGAGGCAGGTGAGGAGGAAGTCAGTGCCCCTTTCCCCTCTGTGCTGCTCCATCTCCCAGCCCAGCACGGTCCCGGCTGCAGCTCAGCCCTGGGGGATCTCCTTGCCCTTGCCTGTGGCACGGAGGCAAATCCCATCCTGTCCTTGTCCTTCCTCCCCCAGAGCAGGAGCTGAGCATGGAGAGCAGGGAGGACAAATGCCCGCGGCAGAACCTGGTGGAAGAGGCCGTTTTGAGCGGCTCCACGGCGCAGGAAGCCAACGGGGAGGAAAAGCCCCGGAGATGCCGCACAAGGAGGGGCTGCAAACGCAGCCGGCGGGGATCTGAGGGGGAAAGAGCCAGCCTGGGCCGGGAAGGCGGCCGGAGACGGAGCCAGAGCTCGGAGCTGGTGCTCCATGATCAGCTCCATGATGGGGAGAAGCCCCACACATGCGTGGAGTGTGGGAAGAGCTTCAGGTGGAACTGCGACCTGATCAAGCACGAGAGGATCCACACTGGGGAGAAGCCCTACGAGTGTGGGGAGTGTGGGAAGAGCTTCACAGAGAGCTCCAGCCTGATCAAGCACCAGAGGATCCACACTGGTGAAAGGCCGTACAAGTGTTCCGAGTGTGGGATGTGCTTCAGCCAGAGCTCCGAACTGATCAGGCACCAGAGGACCCACACTGGGGAGAGGCCCCATGAGTGTTCCAAGTGTGGGAAGAGGTTTAAGACCAGCTCCCATCTCCTCCGGCACTATCGGATTCACAGAGAGGAGAGGCCCTTCCAATGCCCCGACTGCGGGAAGGGATTCAAGTACAACTCCGCCCTCATCAGACACAGGCACATCCACACAGGGAAGAGGCCCTATGAGTGTGATAAATGCAGGAAGAGATTTCCGACCAGCTCCAGTGTCCTCCAGCACTATCGGATTCACACAGAGGAGAGGCCCTTCCGCTGCCCCGACTGCGGGAAGGGATTCAAGGAGAACTCCAAGCTCATCACCCACCGGCGCATCCACACTGGGGAGAGGCCCTACGAGTGTCCCCAGTGTGGGAAGAGCTTCTCACAGAGCTCTAACTTGACCCAACACCAACGGAGGCACCACTAAGGGAAGCCCTGCGAGTGCCCCGAGTGCAGGCAGAGGTTCGTGCGCTGCTCCAGCTCCATCCCCCACTGGAGGAGGCACTTTGGGCACAGCCCTGGTCACTCACATTCCCTGTGATCCATGTTGGGAACAAACCTGGCTGCTTTGCCTTTTGGTTTGGCCTTAATTTTCCTCTGCTTCACCTTCATCCTTTAAAAACACCCTCAACTGGGTTAAATGAAGGAAATTTATTGAATATATCAGCAGTTCCATAATTTCTCAGTTTTTTTAGAGGGAATTTAGGATTTGGGGACACATTCTGTGTGGAGTGCTGCTGTTGCTAAGAGGCAGAAATTTGATCTCACCCTCCTTATGATGCTAAGAACTCCTCCCCTGACCCAAACCCCAACTCCACCCTTGGGATATCCTATAAAAACTCCGTGGCCCTGCCTTTGCCCTGTCTTTGGGGGGTAAGAAATGGATTCCCAAAGGATCAGCCCTTTTCCCACTGGATTCCAAAGGATCAGCCTCATTTTTCACTGGATTCCTCGAGGATCAAGCTTTTCCCGCTGGATTCACAGAAGGTCAGCTCTTTTCCACTGGGTTCTCAGGGGATCAGCCCTTTTCCCACTGGATTCCAAGAGGATCAACCTTTTTCACTGGATTCCCGGGGGATTCTGACTCTGTCACTGCTGTTTTTTTGTTCGTACTACTGCATTTGTATTTTTATATTTTCCTAATAAAGAACTGTTATTTCTACTCCCATATCTTTTCCTGAGAGCCCCTTAATTTCAGATTATTATTAGTAGTAGTAGTAGTATTATTAATAGTAGTAGTAGTAGTATTAGTAATCAAAGCATTGGCCATGTAGAATAGTTCTGAAATATGTAAATGAGTTTATGGTTATGCATGAGGGTCTATGAATATGCAACAGGCCGATGTAATCAAGCTGGAATAGTTGAAGAGTGTCCCCGAAAATAACTGGGGAGTCTTGGTGGCCATAACAATATTTGCCCCTTGGTCCATGTCTCCCATGACATCAGCCTGTTGCATATTCATAGACTTTTTGCATATCCATAAACTCGTTTACATTTTCTAGGTACAAAATAGGCTTCATCCTGTTTGGAGTCCCACCCCCGTCCCAGCTCAATTTAGGGTGTCCCATCCCTCTCCCAGATCAGTTCTGGTATCCCATACCTGTCATAGCTTAATTTGGCCGTCCCATTCCCCTTCCACCTAAATTTGGGGGTCCCATCCCCTTCCCACCTCAGTTTTGGGGTCCCGACCCTCTTTTCCCCGCTCTCGCTCCCATTTCTGATCGTCCCCCAGTCCCCTCCCCCGTGTTTGGTTTTGGGGGCTCCAGGCCCCTCCTGCTCTGTTTTTGGGTCCCGACCCCGTTTTGGATTAATTTGGGGTCCCCAGCCCATCCCCAGAGTCACCTTCCCTGCCTCCCCAAATTCCACTCCTGGCAACTGATGAGTCATCAGCGAGACACGATCTGATTGGCTGGAAATTACCCCGCGTGGTCCTTGAGTATTTACCGCAATGAGAGGCCTTGGTCTGTGGCTGGCAAGTGATGAGTCAGAGTCGGGCCGGGCGCTGATTGGCTGAAAATCGCTGAGCGGGGCCGGTGCTCTGAGTTTGTGCCCAGCAAGTGGAACGTCATCAGTGCCGCGTGTTCTGATTTATCGGGATCTGTTTTGTGGTGGGGATGGGAGGAACTGGAGTTTCTTGGGGTTTACTTGGGTTTATTTAGGGTTTGTTTAGGGTTATTGATGGACTATTTGGGGTTTCTCTTGGGTTTTACTTGGTTTATTTCTGTTTATTTGGGGTTATTTGGAATTATTTGGGTTCATTTAGAAGTATTTGGGTTTCTTTGGGCTTATTTGGTTTTATTGGGGCTTCTTTGGAATTACTTGGGGTTCTTGGGGTTAATGTTGGTGTATATGGGGTTTTTTAGGTGTAGTTGAAATGAATTAGTGTTTTTGGGGTTTTATTTGGTGGTTTATTTTGTTATTTGGGGGTTGTTTGGATTTGTTCCGGGTTATTTGGGGGACTTTTAGGTAATGTTTGGGGTTTTTTCGAGGTATTTGGGGTTTATTTTGAGTATTTTGGCGTTATTTGGGGTCATGTGGGGTCAATTAATCCGGCAATGTTTCCCCTGCAAAAAACGGGAATTTTTCCTTAAAAATATGAGAGTTTTTCCCCCAAAAAAATATGGAATGTCCCTTAAAAATCCCGGACTTTTCCCAGCCAATAGCAGCGTGCCCTGCCCCAAACCATCCAATCACCATGCTTCATCTCCCAAATTAACGAATCACGGCGCGTACTGCCCCAAACCAAATAATCACTGCATGCCTCCCCTCAGGAACACCGGCCTCCCTGTGCTCCGATCCAACCAATCACCGCACGTCTCTCCTCAGCACCTCCCGCCTTCTTTGCCTCTATCCAACCAATCACCGCTCGCCTCCCCCGCCCACTCCTGTCAATCACCGTACCCTCTACGAAACCAGCCAGTCACCAGGCATCTCCCCTCAGCAACTCCCGCCCTGCCCGCGCCACTCCAGCCAATCAGACCCGAGCATGAAGCAGCGCCCCCTGACCCCGGGGCCGGGCATGGAGCAGGCGCCCCCGCCCCCCTCACCGCCCCCCGGGACCCCCTCAGGGACCCCCGGGAGCCGCCCCGGGCTCGGGCGGGTCCTGCGGGAGGCGCTGGAGAGAGCGGGGGAGGCGCTGGGAGAGGACGGGGGGCTCCGGGAGCTGCTGAGGAGGCGCAGGAACAGGTGAGGGGTCCTGGAGGGGTCGTGAGGGGAATTTGGGGAGGGGTCTTGAGGATGATTCGGGGGGATTTGGGGAGGGTTTGGGGGGAGCTTAAAGGGAGTTTTAGCGGGGTCTGGGGGTGCTGGGGGGGCTTTGGGTGGGAATTTGGGGAGGGGTCCTTGGGGGGTGTCACGATCCGTCCTCATGGCCTGGTTTCGTGATGGTTCAAAACAAACTGACACGGTACAGGTGGGTTTGCAATGATAATCTAAACAAATGCACCTTTATTGAATGACCACAGCAAAATGCGATAGAGAGATTAAGGGAGAGAAAAAGATGGGGGAAGAGAGAGACAAAAGAGAGAGAGAGAGAGAAAGAGAGAGGGGATAGAGCTACCAAAGGTAGAGACGAAGTCCTTTGGTCCAGTCCAGTCGAGGACCCGCTTGTTGCGTCGGGGAGGTCTCAGAGGCCCAGTTCATCTGGACCCCAAATATACTCTTTTTCACTGGGGCAAGGGGGATGGATTTTGCAGCCAAAACAAAGGTAGTTTATTGTATCTTCGGGGGGCGGTGGGAAATAAGGATACACACAGTCCAAGTTTGGCAGCAGGCGAGAGTCATTGTTTTCATTGTCCACTGCCTACACCTGCAACATCCATCTTGCTTTGGGCAGCTTTCCTTCCTCGCCCTGTACACCTCCCCCGAGTTGGGGCTTTCAGTCCCAGTCTCTGGAAGAAGGTGAGAGGGGCCTTCTCACATAGGGATTTCATGTCTCAGTCCCTTGATGAAGAGGTTTCTTACATCTCTACTTCTCTGTCACGGTGGTTATGAACGGTCTTCTCTTGGAGAAGGGGACCACCCTAAAGCTCAAACCAGCCAGGCTGAGAGGTAGGGAGGATCCCAGAGCTATTGTGCAAAAGGGCAGGATGCCCTGTGAGCTCAGTGTAGCGTATAACAAACAACTTTTGTGAAAACAGCAACTTAGCAACACTTTCAGGCCTCAGGCACATGACTTTCCCTGCCACCGGATCAGCAAACGGGGGTTTTAATTTTTTGGTGGTCTCTCTCCATGACAATCGTAAGGCAGATGAGGGATATTTCAGACAGACTCTCACAACACAGAACACACTTGTTCCCCCAGCTCCAGACAACTTGATGCAGGAACAAAAACATTCCTGCAGGAACCACCAAAGGCCAAGGGGCGTTTGGCCACTTTCCCTTCCACACCGCACGCTTGGGCAAATTGCGCAGACCAAGCAGCCTTTCCCCTCTTCCCCATTGGCCTGAAGACACTGTGCACCAAGAGAAAGCTCCTGGACACCCGGCTATCCAACAACAGCAATTTAATGTTCCTCTAGTGGGTGAAGGGAAAGGAAGTGCTGGCAGAGGAGAGGTGTTCCCCGCAGGCTCAGGCGGCCCCAGCAGACGCAGCCTCCCGGATCAGTTCTCCACAGCGCCGCGGCAGGACACTCAGCCACGGGCACACAGGAAAGGCCGCGACTGCCAGAGGCGGCGGAGTTGGTCTCGCATCCTCTGGAGCCGGGAGCAGGGAACGCTCCTCTGTACAGCTAAAAGGATGTGCAGAGCTTGAAGCGCCAGGCATGAGATGGCAGGGCTGCTGTCATCCGTCATGTCCTGAAGGGCTGCAGAGAGAGAAACAGAGGCACAGTCAGAGGCTGGATCTGCGGCGAGCTGGGCAGAGCCTCCAGCCTCGTCCGTGCCACGCAGCTCCTGGCACGGCCTGGAGGAAGCAGGAGCCAAGAAGGACGAGCTGGCAGCTGCTGGCCAGGAATGTCCCGCAGGCCCCTGCAAGGTGTCTGCGCTGTGGCCCCGCTGCCCTTGGGGCGCGCAGGGAGCGGAGCCGTCGGCGGGCGGGCCAGGGAACGCAGCTGCCAGCGGCAGCCCCCGCCGAGAGCCCGCGGGCCTCACTCACCGCTGCAGATGATGCGGAAGTGCGGCTGCTGCCCTGTCAGGTAGCGCCCGGCCATCCCTGGGGAGCACAGAGCGTGTCCTGCCTTCAGAGGCACAGCTGCCGCCCACGGGCGCTGCCAGCCCTGAGGCCTCACGCCCTGCTGGCCGGGCAGGGCTCAGCCCGGGCCCCTGGCGCACGCTGCCGCCCCAGGGCACGGCTGCCAGAGGGCGGCAGCAGCAATGCCCAGGCCAGCGGGGGCTGCCCATGCCCGCGCCCGGATCCTGCTGCCGGCACAGCAGGCGGGGCCGAGGCCGAGCTGCGGCAATGGGGCGGGCCGGGGAGGGAGCCGGGCTTGGCGCTCACCCATGAACCTGACGGCCGCCTCTCGCAGGGGCTCCTGTGCGCTCCGCAGGTAGGGCAGGGCCAGGCGCAGGTGCTCGGCCGCTCGGCTCCTGTCCTCTGCCAGCTGCAGAGAGCGGCAGAGCACGGAGGGAAAGGATTGATGCGGGCCCTGCCCCTGGGCCGGGCTCTCCCTACGGCCGGCGCTGCTCCCCCTGCCCACAGAGCCCCGAGGCCCGGGCAGCAGCCGCAGGCGCCGGGCTCGGCACGGGGCACAGGGCCCGGCGAGCCGCGGTGCTGCCCCGCAGCAGAGCCCGGCTGGCTCGGGGCTCCGTCGGCACCGGCCTTGGGGCCAGAGGAGCCTGGAGCAGAGCCCGCACGGCCCAGGGAAGGGAGCGGCGTGTGGGGCGCAGGCCGGTGCCCCTGCGTGCGGCACTGGCCAGGGGCCACAGCTGCCAGCCCCACAGACTGGGCGCCGTGGGCAGGCGCCTGCTCCGGGGATTGGGCTGGGCATTCCAGGCTGTCCTTCCTTACCAAGCACTCAGCAAATCTCCACATTTGATCCGTCTGCAGCAGCTGCTTGAGATCCTTCCTCTTCAGGAAGCTCACTGCAGAAAGCAGCGTTTCCCGAGAGGCCTGCAGAGCAGCAGAGAGCCAGAGATGGCACCGCAGCCCAGGGCACAGGAGCCGCATCTCTGAGCCAGGGCCGGGAGGAGGCTGGAGCCCGTCAGGTGCCAGGGGCTGGGGAGACAGCTGAGCCCCCTCCCATGGGGACACCCAGGAGGCCTCACCTGTGCCACACATGGGTTCTCATCGTGGCAGTGGAAGAAGAGTGGGAGCAGGCTCTGGCTCACAGGCTTCTTCAGGGGCTTTTCTCCCTTTGCCACTACAAAGGCAATCACGTCTTGGAAGAGGCGAATGGAGAGCAGCTGCACAAGGCTGTTGTCCTGTTGGAAAGGAAGCCAAAGCCCTCCACATCCGCTGCTCCAGGCCCCCTGTGCCCAGGCCCAAGGCAGCACCCAAGTGCCCGTGGCTGGGGGCACAGAGCCTCACATTGTCAAAGAGGTGCTGGAGCGCCTCAGCCAGCTGCAGGGCGATGGGGCTGGCTATTGCCAGGTCTTCCTGCAGCATCAGGAGGCTGAGCACAATGAGGGTCTTCTCCATGATGTCTTCATCCCTATCCCACAGTAGCTTCACAAGGTTTTCGCTCAGGCTGTACATGCTTGGATCCTGTGTGCAAAACAAGGCTGGGCAGCCCCACGCTGCTGCTGCTGCTGCTGCTGCAGGGCTCAGAGGCCGAAGGCCTGTCCCAAAGCACTCAGGCAGCTGAACAGCAAGCCTGGAGAGCTGGGAGCAGCTGCCACAGCTGCCAAAGCCCAGCTAAGCCCAAGGGGCTGCTTGCCCCACCCCCACGCTGCCAGCACAGCTTCAGCTGTTGCCTCCTTCTCACCATCGAGGTGAGCACCACGAGGCCTCGGAGCGCCACGCGACGCATCTCCCTGGACTGGCTCTGCAGGTGCCTTGTCAGGATCTCCAGGACTTGTTCAGCACATTCGCTCCAGTCCAGGCAATCCAGGAGCTGCAAGGCACAGAGCAGGCACAGAGGTGCCCAGCTGGCAGGAGCTCAGAAGTGCACAGGGCTGAGCCAAGGCAGCAGCACAGGGCACGGGCAGTGTCCCAGGCAGCTGCGGCTACGAGAGGGCAGAGGGGTGGGAGGCAGCTGAGCCAGGCAGCGCTGGCCATGGGGCTCACCTCCACCAGGAAGGCCAGGGCGGGCAGTTCCCAGTCTGAAACGCCTTCGCTGAGCAGCTCAAAGAGGCCGGATGCCATGCTGCAGCACCAGATGATGGAGACACGGCGCATCTCCCTGGCAGGGAGAAAAAGGCACCATTGCTCCTGGGCTGGGCGGGCAAAGCTCTCCCAGGGCTGACTGGCAGAGCTCTGGTCTGCTCCCGAGCTCCCCGGGGGCGCTTTGGGAGGCGGCTGTTCCCGGGCACCCTCCTCTGCCGGCCTTTCCCAGTCTGCTCATCCCTCCCTTGGTGACAAGGCCCTGCCGCCCATGAGCACGGGGACTGTGTGGGGCGTTGCGGGCACAAAGGAGAGGGGCAGTAGGGAGAACGAGGTCTCACCTGGCCAGCAGACCCACTGCACAGTGGTGG
This sequence comes from Zonotrichia albicollis, assembly GCF_047830755.1. Classification (NCBI taxonomy): domain Eukaryota; kingdom Metazoa; phylum Chordata; class Aves; order Passeriformes; family Passerellidae; genus Zonotrichia; species Zonotrichia albicollis. The sequence continues at coordinate 2,606,158 of NC_133849.1, forward strand.
GTGTCGGCACGGAGCAGCGTGTCCCAGGCACGCTTGCGCTCCATGGACAGCACCACGTGCTCATAGCGCATTTGGCAGAGCAGGGCCTTCAGGGTCTGCAGCGCAAAGCTGTGGGCACAGCAAAGGCCAGGTCACGCTGGGAGCCCCGGCTCCTGCCCTGGGGCATGGGAGGGATGGGGAGACTGGGAGGACTGGCACGGAGCACCTGTTGGGGTTGGCGGAGAGGCCGTGTTGCTCCTGGCATCCCTGCCAGAAGATCTCAACCTCTTCTGGCATCTCCTGCGTGCTGATGTAAGCTTGGAAGAGCAGATGCAGAAAGAGACTGGGGAAATACTCCAGCACGACAGGCGAGCGCCAGGCCAGATTGAAGATTTTCCACATTGCCACAGTTGCCTGCATGGAATAAAACAGCCAGAGACAACGCTCAGTGGCCAAGACATCCACGTGGCAGGGCCTGAGCGTGCAAGGGAGAGGCCGGGGGAGACACGGGGGGAGCAGGCGGCCTGGTGCCCCTGAGCCCTGCCCCTAAGGCAGGATTCAGCCCAGTGCCTGAGGCAGGGAGATGCAGCTGGGGGGAGCACAGAGAGCTGGCTGCTCCAGAGGCAGCCTGGGGGCTGGCAAAGGCCAGCACCAAAAACTCAAAGCCAGGGCAAAGACTCCTGGTGCCTCTCTCCTGCCACAGAGACCTGTGGCCCCGGGGGACATCTCTGCCAGAGGACAGCCAAAGCCAGCGTGCCTTGGTGTCTATGTGATCTTTTCTGCAGGTGGCTGTTGGCAGGAGCACCTGGAGCAATTGGTGGCCACACTTGGTATCCGTCAGAAGGCAGAGGCTGTTGTCCCTTCCTGGAATGATTTTTGCTCGGAAGTGATTATCTGCAGCACAAAACCACCATCCCCTATTGACTTTCACAGGACAATGCCATTCTTGCAGAGATACTGTCAAGTTGCCTTGTGTGCTTCTGGCTGTTTTTCTTTCTCTCTGGATGAAAACCTCAGCCCAGCGTCTGATGGCCAATGCTGCGGGTGCTGCCCGTCTGGCTGTGGCCAGCAGCTCGTGCCCAAACACAAGCGGGTGCCTTCTAGGCAAGGGGATGGACTGGCATTAGCAGTCATTTTCCCTGGTGTCACGGTTTGATGCTGGCACAATGCCAGTGCCCCCATGGAAATACATTCTCCCTGGTGTCTGCTGTGAGATGTGACCAGGAACAGAGTGAAGCAGGCTCCAGCTGTGGAATACAAAGAAAAAAAAATCTTTCTTAACTTACAATATATAAAAGAAACACACAGAAATAATGAAAACATTCCAAACATTTCTCCTCCCCCCAACCAAATTCCCAATACATCCCAGTAAGGCAAAACCTTGGACTCGCAATTCAGTTGCCACCCCTCAGGTCACCAACTCTCAGTCCATCACCACCCCTCAGATAATCAACTCTCAGTTCATCAAGGAGAGAGGAGTCCCTCTTGTGCCACAGGCTCCCCCAGGAAACACAGTTGAAACCTCTTGTGTTTCCATGTCACACATGGCACCGCCTGGAAATCATTTCCCATGGTGACATCTTCCTTCCATGCCCAGTGCTCTCACCACTGCACACGCACCAGAGCTGCTTCTGGGGTTCCTCTTTTAAGGATGCTTTGCCCAGTTCCAAAAAGAGCAACAGTCTCTCACTTTTGGGACACCTGTCCCTCCCAAATTCACTACCTGGGGCCGAGGGGTCTCAAGAACAAAGATCTTCTTCCTCACTGAAGGCAGAGGGCACCACCACCCTCCTCATCCATCTCTGTTCATGCCACTCCTTCACATCACATCCCTGCACTCTCTTGGCTCCGAGTCATTGTGTCCCCCTAATGCACTCTCTAAATGTTCTCTCTAAATGCACCTCTCTGAATGTACCCCCTAAATGCACTCTCTGTGTCACAGGAAAAATGGTTCTGTCCATGGCTATACAAGAAAAGTTCAGAGAAAGGCCACTCCATCATTTCCTCCCGTGTAAGATTCTTCTCAACTTCTCTTGTGGCCCATCTCCTCTTATCTCATCTCTATCTCTCTTCTCATTCAGCTCCAGGAGGATCAGCATTTGTAAGGTTTCCATCATCCAAGAAAAGCGTTAAAATCTCGGGCTCTGCCTGCCCAGAACTCCCACGCTGGCCCTGCCGGGCACCTTCTCTCTGCACCCCTTCTCCTTCTCGGCTGTGCTGCCAGCACAAGATATCAAATTTCAAGGTGGCACAGGCACAGACACCGGCTCTCTCTCTCTCTGTGGCCGCTGCCCGATGCCTCTCAGTGCTCCTCCACCCTTCCATCGTGCAGGGGCCTTCACCTCCCTTCTCTGTCCAAGGCCCGGCTCCCCTCACCCGGCCGCATGGCTTCCCCTCCCGCACCCAGCCCGCAGCCGGGCAGGGCAGCTCTGAACCTTTCAACCACCGAACCAAGAGAGCTTCCCCTGGGAGTTCTCTGCTTTTAACCCCCTGTGTGCTCAGAGGTGAATCCACGTCCTCAGGGGCCAGACCAGGTGCCAATATTCAAATCTGAGCACTGATTGGTTTGACCACAGCATCCCAAAAATCTCACTTCCTCTCAAACCAGGACAGGGAGGAGGAATGTTTTTAGGAGGTTTTCGTTCTGACTTCTGTGTGTTTCTTTTATATATTATAAGTTAATAAAGTTTTTTTTTTCTTTTATTCCTGAACTGGAGCATGCTTTGCTGTATTTCTTGTCACATCCCACAGTGGACAATGGGGACAATGGATTTTCATGGGGGCACTGGCATTACACCAGCGTCAAACCAGGATGCCCACTCCGCTTTAGAAACACAATTTTATTAACGACAGGTCAAGACAATTACTAACAACTATTAAAATATTTAAAATACATACATTTAAATTTTAAAAACATTGCATTATATTTCAAAGAGTTAGAAAAAATTGAAAATCATAGTAAATTATTTTAAAATATTATTTAGAGATTCTTAACAAGGGCTGAGCTCCCACTCCCTGCTCCCTGTGGGAGGGGCCGATGCTGACGGGGTTCGGGGGGGGGGGACTGCAGCTCCGGGGGGGCGGGAAAACCGCGCGGTTCTGGTGCTGCTGCTGCTGCTGGTCTTCCTCCTCCCGCTCCCCCCGGGCCCAGCCCCCACCCTTTGTCCCCCTCCCTTTGCTCAAATCCGTCCCATCGCCCCCCCCAAACCCCTCCCCATCGCCCCCAATAAACGGCCCCGGGCCCAACTGGGAAGCTTTACTGGGAGCACTGGGAGCAGGCACTGGGTGGGGGCAGAGCGCCAGCGGGGCTGGGGGGGACACGGGACCCCCCCCAAAATCAGCGGAGCGGGGACGGAGCGGGGGGTCCCGGCCGGGCCCGAACCCACGGGGAGGGGCTGCGGCCGCCGCCGCAGGAGCTCTGTGGGCACAGAAAAGGGGGTGACACCGGGCTGGGGCCCAGAATGAGCGCACCCGCTCCGCCATGGGAGGGACGCCACCCCCGGCACCCTCCCTGACCTTCTTGCGCAGGGAGAAACCGAGCCCCAGCGCCAGGAAGACCAAGCCCAAGACGAAGCCCCCGATGCCCGTCAGCATCTTGCTGCGGGCGGCGTCCGGCGGCATCTCTGGGGGGTCCGCAGGGCTCAGCACCCCCAAAACCTCTCACCGACACCCCGAGCCCCTCCCAGAGCCCTCCCTGTGGCCCCCAGCCCAGCCAGGACCCCCTGAAACCTCCCCCCGATCCCTTTTTGTCCTGGCCAGGAGAAACCAAAGCCCCTCCCGTCCCTCTCAGCATCCCACAGCCCCCTCCCAGTTGCCCCCAGCGCCCCAGGACCCCCAAAGCCTCTCGCAGTCCCTTGGCAGTCCCAGCAGGACTCAACCAGAGCCCTCCCAGACTCTGCCCAGCACAACTGAGCTCATGGCGAGCCCCGCTTTGCCATCGCTGATCTCCTTCCAGCCCCTCAGGGCCCACTGCGATCCCTCCCAGTCACACCCAGCACCTCCAAACTCCCTCCCAGTGCCTACCACGACCCCCCCAAGCCCATCCCACCCTCCCCAGCATCCCCCAAACCCCTGCCCAGCCCTTGCCCAGCCCCCAGCCCCTCTCCCAGCTCCAGCCCGGCTCTCTCCAGCTCCCTCCCAGTGGCTCTGCCAGCGCCCCCAGGGGCTCCCCCGTACCCCAGTGCCGCCTCAGGGGCTGCTCCAGGCTGACGTGCTCCACCTGGCAGCTGTAGCTGAGCCCGCGCCGGGGGGGAGTTTCCAGCAGCACCAGCAGCTGGTAGGTCCAGTCCTCGTTGGGGACCACGTCGGTGGCCACCACGTGCTCCGAGAGCTCCTGCTGGCCCTGGAACCACCTCACCTGGATGGCAGCAGGGTAGAAATCCATCACGGAGCAGAGCAGGCGGCCGGGGCTGGGCTGGGAGCTCGACGGGGTCACCAGCGAGATGGACACGCTGGGGGGCACTGGGAGAGAGAGAGGAGTGGGCTGGGTTTGGCTGGAGAGGACTGGGAATCGGCTAGGGAGGGAGTGGGAGCGATTGGGGTGGCACTGAGAGAAATGTGACAGGGTGGGGCGCGCTGGGACGGATGTTGGACGTCCGGGCTTGAACGAAGAATGAACTGGGAATTAATTTGGAATGGATTGGGAATAGGCTGAGAAGAGGAGAGAGGGATTTTGGAAGTACTGAGAGAGACTAGGATGGCACTCGGAGGGATTTTGGTGGCCCTAGAATTAACTGGAAATGAAGTGCGCGGCACTGGGAGGCCGAGTCCGTCCCGGGGCCCTCGGGATTTCAGCGCCAGGGACTCTGCATGGCAACTGATGAGTCATCAGAGAGACGCCCTCTCATTGGCTGAAAGGAGCCGGCTAAATGGACAACCGGGATGGACACGCCGGGCAGGCACAGGGATGGACTGGGACGGACTGGGAGAACCACGGGGGTCACTGGGTGGGACAGGATTGAGCCCGGGGTTGTTCCGAAGGAGGGCTGAGGGGCCTGGGCTGAATCTCAGAGACGTTCTGAGGGGCTTCAGGGTCATTGGCAGGGCAGGGCCCGAGGGGACACGCTCTGCCCCGCGCTCACCTCGGTGCCCCGTGAGGAACGGGGCAGCAAGCTCGTAGCCGGCCCAGCAGAACGTGTCCACCGCAGCCCGATTATCCTCCAGTATTTCAGGGATTCCGTTGCAGCACCGAGCCTGTGTCTCCCCATAGGTGTTGTCTCCCACGAACACCCCCACATCGCTGTCGAACATCATGTACTGCTCGTTCAGGATTTTCTGTTCGGATCCCTTTGTCCCGCTGTCCTGGTTTGAAAAGGAAGTGGGATTTTTGGGATGCTGTGGTCGAACCAATCTGTGCTCACATTTGAATATTGGCAACTGGTGTGTCCCCTGAGGACGTGGATTCACCTCTGAGCACACAGGGGGTTAAAAGCAGAGAACTCCCAGGGGAAGCTCTCTTGGTTCCGGTGGATGAAAGGTTCAGAGCTGCCCTGCCCGGCTGCCGGCTGGGTGCGGGAGGGGAAGCCATGCGGCCGGGTGAGGGGAGCCGGGCCTTGGACAGAGAAGGGAGGTGAAGGCCCCTGCAGGATGGAAGGGTGAAGGAGCACTGAGAGGCATCGGGCAGCGGCCACAGAGAGAGGGAGAGCCGTGTCTGTGCCTGTGCCACCTTGAAATTTGCCATCTTGTGCTGGCAGCACAGCCAAGAAGGAGAAGGGGTGCAGAGAGAAGGTGCCCGGCAGGGCCAGCGTGGAAGTTCTGGGCAGGCAGAGCCTGAGATTGTAACCCTTTTCTTGGATGATGGAAACCTTACAAATGCTGATCCTGCTGGAGCTGAATGAGAAGATAGGGATGAAATAGGAGAAAAAAGGGCAAGTGTGATCAAAGTCCGTGCAAGCGAAAGATGTCAGAAGAAGTTGAGAAGAATCTTAGGCGGGAGGAGATGATGGAGTGGCCTTTGGCTGGACTTTTCTTGCATAGCCATGGACAGAACCATTTTTCCTGTGACACAGAGACTGCATTTAGGGGGAGGCAATGGCTCGGAGCCAAGAGAGTGCAGGGATGTGATGTGAAGGAGTGGTATGAACAGAGACGACGGGTGAGGAGGGTGATGGTGCCTTTGACCTTCAGTGAGGAAGAAGATCTCTGTTCTTGAGACCCCTCGGCCGCAGAGGTGAATTTGGGAGGGACAGGTGTCCCAAAAGTGAGAGACTGTGCTCATTTTTGGAACTGGGCAAAGCATCCTTAAAAGGGGAACCCCAGAAGCAGCTCTGGTGCGTGTGCAGTGGTGAGAGCACTGGGCATGGAAGGAAGATGTCACCATGGGAAATGATCTCCGGGCAGTGCCACGTGTGACATGGAAACACAAGAGGTTTCAACTGTGTTTCCTGGGGAAGCCTGTGGCACAAGAGGGACTCCTCTCTCCTTGATGAACTGAGAGTTGATTATCTGAGGGGTCGTGATGGATTGAGAGTTGGTGACCTGAGGGGTGGCAACTGAATTGCGAGTCCAAGGTTTTGCCTTACTGTGATGTATTGGGAATTTGTTTGGCGGGAGGAGGAATGTTTGGAAGGTTTTCATTCTTTCTGTGTGCTTCTTTTATATATTGTAAGTTAATAAAGTTTTTTTTCTTTGTATTCCAAAGCTGGAGCCTGCTTCACTCTATTCCTGGTCACATCTCACAGCAGACACCAGGGAGAATGTATTTTCATGGGGGCACTGGCATTGTGCCAGCATCAAACCGTGACACCAGGGAAAATGGCTGCTGGTGCCAGTCCATCCCCTTGCCCAGAAGGCACCCGCTTGTGTTTGGGCACGAGCTGCTGGCCACAGCCAGACGGGCAGCACCCGCAGCATTGGCCATCAGACACTGGGCTGATGTTTTCATCCAGAGAGCAAGAAAAGCAGCCAGAAGCACACAAGGCAACTTGACAGTATCTCTGTAAGAATGGCATTGTCCTGTGAAAGTCAATAGGGGATGGTGGTTTTGTGCTGCAGATAATCACTTCCGAGCAAAAATCATTCTAGGAAGAGACAACAGCTTCTGCCTCTGACAGATACCAAGTGTGGCCACCAATTGTTCCAGGTGCTCCTGCCAACAGCCACCTGCAGAAAAGATCACATAGACACCAAGGCACGCTGGCTTTGGCTGTCCTCTGGCAGAGATGTCCCCCGGGGCCACAGGTCTCTGTGGCAGGAGAGAGGCACCAGCGTTGGCAGGCCTTGGGCATGGCAAATCTCCTTTGGCAGGGACTCTTCCACAGCTGCTGCTGTCAGCGCTGCCCAGGGGACAGAGCAGCATTGGAGCTCTGGGCCACACGTCCCGTGTCTGTGTCACGGCCCTGCGAGTGTGCCAGCCACCCAGCACCGGGACTGGTCCCAAAGAGGCCGTGGCAGGGCCTGTGGAAGGCCCCGGTGCCCTTCCTGCTCTGCTGCCTTGGCAGCCGTGGGGGCTCATTCTGCTGCCCTGAGCAGGCAGAGCAGAGGAGCAGCTGCTTCTTGTTTGGGCCCTTGCTAAAGTTCCTGCTGGGCTGTGTCTTCAACACTTGGGGCAAGGTCTTGCCTGCAAGCTGGGGCACTTTGGGTGGGGTGGGGGTGTCCCCAGGGCACGTGGAGGTGTGTCCTGGGGCTCTCTGTGACACAGTGCACCGTGGTCACCGTGGGATGGAAAGGGACAGAGTGTGCAAGGGTGACACTTTGTGACACACCGTGACGTAGGTGCTGGCGGCGCCACGGGCACGCCACAGTGCTCGGTGCACGCGACGGGACAGGACGGGACAGAGCAAGGCTGTGAGGAGCCCCCACACAGCCAGCTCGTTCCTTGCTGACCCGGAGCTTTTCCGAGGCGTTCCCTGTGCAGGTGACCTCGAGGCCAGGCTGCGGGACTCGGGGACGTGGAGCATTTCCCAAGCGTCTGCCATCCCTGCAGCCGGTGCCCTCGAGGACAGACTGCAGGACTTGCAGTCCTATTTCCTTCTTGAGACTTCTCTCTTGCTGCTGCCCTCGAGGACAGACTGCGGGACTTCCTGTCCTGTGGCCTTCCCGAGGCTCCTCTGTTGCAGGTGCCTTCAGGGCACAACTGCAGCACTTGCTCATCTCCAGCCCTTCCGAGGCCTCTCTGCTTCAGCAAGCACTCCTACCCACAAAGAGTGACATGGAGTAGAGACACCCCAGCGTGCCCAAGCTGGCCTGGCTGGAGGAGGAAGAGGCTGGAGCTACCTCAGCACAGCAGCCTGAAGAACTGGAGCAGTTCCAGCTGCTGCAGGAGCGTGAGTGTCAGAGCTGGGCCACAGGGCTGGTGCCTGTAGCCAGCTTGGCCCCATCCCATCCCATCCCATCCCATCCCATCCCATCCCATCCCATCCCATCCCATCCCATCCCATCCCATCCCATCCCATCCCTGTGGACATATCCATGGATAGGACAGAAGCTGGGCTGGAGCACCTGGCAGCTGCGCTCCATCCCCCGGGCATCCCGAGGCTCTCCCTGCCTGGGGAGCTCAGGGCTGGGCTGTGTTCTCTGGCCTCTCCCACAGCCCCTCAGCTCTGGCTGCGCTCGCTCTTTGCCAGATGCAGCCAAGGATGGGACACAAGAACAGGAAGATGCCCGTGGCCGCTTGGGCAGAACGGCGCAGGTACCTGCGGCCATCCCCACCTGGGCTGGGCCTGCTGGCACTGCTCAGCCAAGCACCAGGCTTGGAGCGCTCCATGGATTCTCCCTCCCTTGCTGCCCTTCTCCCCCAGACCCTCTGTGAATTCATCACGTGCCTTTGGCAGGAAGAGACCGCCGGTGTGAGCACGGGTCTTGGCCAACCTTCCGTTCCTCGATGCCGAGACCGGTGCTGCCATGCTGGATTTGCTTGTGGAGAAGGGTATCTCCAATCCAACACAAGTAAGCAGCCTGGGGCAAGGGCTCGATGGCCCCAGCAGTGGTGTGGCGCCTCCAGCTGGGTCTGCCGGGCTCCTTTGGCCTTTGAGGCCCAGCCCAGTGCGGTTGGAAGGGAAGCACTTCTCAGGGGAAGGTGCTGCTCTGGCAGCTCTGCGAGTCTCCCCGTGCCCTCTGCAGGTGCCCGCCATGGTGAGGTTCATCCACCAGTGGCTCACGGCCAATGAGTCTGCTGGGCACAGGCTGGACAAGGCCCTTCTGGAGCTGACCCAGGAACACCCCTGTGATGTGCTGATCACCCTCTTGCGCTGGGCCCCATCGTGTGACAGGTAGGGCAGCCCCACGTGCCTTGAGGGCTCAGGCTTGACCGGCCCGTCACCCTGTAGAGCCTGTCCCTGCTGGCTGCCAGACAGGCGGGCAGTTCCAGGATCCTCTGGCTCCTCTGTTTTCCAGTGCTGCCATGTCAGCTCCTGAGCCTGGTGCCACGCTCTCTCCCTGCCCCTCGGGGCCTGTACCCACGTGAGCTGGCTGGCCGCTGCCGGCCAGGGGCAGTGGGCAGAGGCAGGGCTGAGGGCCAGCGCGGGGCCCTGCAGCTGCCCAGGCCACGGCGCTGTGGCCGAGCCCGCCCTGACACAGAGCTCTGACCCCACAGAGCTGCCGCCACCATGTGGGGAACCATCATGTCCTCGAGCAGGACTGCGGAGCTGGCGCTGCAGCTGCTCCTCCATGTGCTGAGCGCCTGGCCCGTGCACAGCGTGTACACCTCCGATGGGGACGACGCACGAGTCTTTGCCCTGGCTGTGAGTTTCTGGTGCCGGCCTTTGCCAGCCCCCAGGCTGCCTCTGGAGCAGCCAGCTCTCTGTGCTCCCCCTAGCTGCATCTCCCTGCCTCAGGCACTGGGCTGAATCCTGCCTTAGGGGCAGGGCTCAGGGGCACCAGGCCGCCTGCTCCCCCCGTGTCTCCCCCGGCCTCTCCCTCGCACGCTCAGGCCCTGCCAAGTGGATGTCTTGGCCACTGAGCGTTGTCTCTGGCTGTTTTATTTCATGCAGGCAACTGTGGCAATGTGGAAAATCTTCAATCTGGCCTGGCGCTCGCCTGTCGTGCTGGAGTATTTCCCCAGTCTCTTTCTGCATCTGCTCTTCCAAGCTTACATCAGCACGCAGGAGATGCCAGAAGAGGTTGAGACCTTCTGGCAGGGATGCCAGGAGCAACACGGCCTCTCCGCCAACCCCAACAGGTGCTCCGTGCCAGTCCTCCCAGTCTCCCCATCCCTCCCATGCCCCAGGGCAGGAGCCGGGGCTCCCAGCCTGACCTGGCCTTTGCTGTGCCCACAGCTTTGCGCTGCAGACCCTGAAGGCCCTGCTCTGCCAAATGCGCTATGAGCACGTGGTGCTGTCCATGGAGCGCAAGTGTGCCTGGGACACGCTGCTCCGTGCCGACACCCACCACTGTGCAGTGGGTCTGCTGGCCAGGTGAGACCTCGTTCTCCCCACCGCCCCTCTCCTTTGTGCCCGCAACGCCCCACACAGTCCCCGTGCTCATGGGCGGCAGGGCCTTGTCACCAAGGGAGGGATGAGCAGACTGGGAAAGGCCGGCAGAGGAGGGTGCCCGGGAACAGCCGCCTCCCAAAGCGCCCCCGGGGAGCTCGGGAGCAGACCAGAGCTCTGCCAGTCAGCCCTGGGAGAGGTTTGCCCGCCCAGCCCAGGAGCAATGGTGCCTTTTTCTCCCTGCCAGGGAGATGCGCCGTGTCTCCATCATCTGGTGCTGCAGCATGGCATCCGGCCTCTTTGAGCTGCTCAGCGAAGGCGTTTCAGACTGGGAACTGCCCGCCCTGGCCTTCCTGGTGGAGGTGAGCCCCATGGCCAGCGCTGCCTGGCTCAGCTGCCTCCCACCCCTCTGCCCTCTCGTAGCCGCAGCTGCCTGGGACGCTGCCCGTGCCCTGTGCTGCTGCCTTGGCTCGGCCCTGTGCACTTCTGAGCTCCTGCCAGCTGGGCACCTCTGTGCCTGCTCTGTGCCTTGCAGCTCCTGGATTGCCTGGACTTGAGCCAATGCGCTGAACAAGTCCTGGAGATCCTGACAAGTCACCTGCAGAGCCAGTCCAGGGAGATGCGTCGCGTGGCGCTCCGAGGCCTCGTGGTGCTCACCTCGATGGTGAGAAGGAGGCAACAGCTGAAGCTGTGCTGGCAGCGTGGGGGTGGGGCAAGCAGCCCCTTGGGCTCAGCTGGGCTTTGGCAGCTGTGGCAGCTGCTCCCAGCTCTCCAGGCTCGCTGTTCAGCTGCCTGAGTGCTTTGGGACAGGCCTTCATTTTCTGAGCCCTGCAGCAGCAGCAGCAGCAGCGTGGGGTTGCCCAGCCTTGTTTTGCACACAGGATCCAAGCATGTACAGCCTGACCGAAAGCCTTGTGAAGCTACTCTGGGATAGGGATGAAGACATCGTGGAGAAGACCCTCATTGTGCTCATCCTCCTGATGCTGCAGGAAGACCTGGCAATAGCCAGCCCCATCGCCCTGCAGCTGGCTGAGGCGCTCTGGCACCTCTTTGACAATGTGAGGCTCTGTGCCCCCAGCCATGGGCACTTGGGTGCTGCCTTGGGCCTGGGCACAGGGGGGCCTGGAGCAGCTGATGTGAAGGGATTAGGCTTCCTTTCCAACAGGACAACAGCCTTGTGCAGCTGCTCTCCATTTGCCTCTTCCAAGACGTGATTGCCTTTGTAGTGGCAAAGGGAGAAAAGCCCCTGAAGAAGCCTGTGAGCCAGAGCCTGCTCCCACTCTTCTTCCACTGCCACGATGAGAACCCGTGTGTGGCACAGGTGAGGCCTCCTGGGTGTCCCCATGGGAGGGGGCTCAGCTGTCTCCCCAGCCCCTGGCACCTGACGGGCTCCAGCCTCCTCCCGGCCCTGGCTCAGAGATGCGGCTCCTGTGCCCTGGGCTGCGGTGCCATCTCTGGCTCTCTGCTGCTCTGCAGGCCTCTCGGGAAACGCTGCTTTCTGCAGTGAGCTTCCTGAAGAGGAAGGATCTCAAGCAGCTGCTGCAGACGGATCAAATGTGGAGATTTGCTGAGTGCTTGGTAAGGACAGCCCGGAATGCCCAGCCCAATCCCTGCAGCAGCCGCCTGCCCACGGCGCCCAGTCTGTGGGGCTGGCAGCTGTGGCCCCTGCCCAGTGCCGCACGCAGGGGCACCGGCCTGCGCCCCACACGCCGCTCCCTTCCCTGGGCCGTGCGGGCTCTGCTCCAGGCTCCTCTGGCCCCAAGGCCGGTGCCGACGGAGCCCCGAGCCAGCCGGGCTCTGCTGCGGGGCAGCACCGCGGCTCGCCGGGCCCTGTGCCCCGTGCCGAGCCCGGCGCCTGCGGCTGCTGCCCGGGCCTCGGGGCTCTGTGGGCAGGGGGAGCAGCGCCGGCCGTGGGGAGCGCCCGGCCCAGGGGCAGGGCCCGCATCAACCCTTTCCCTCCGTGCCCTGCCGCTCTCTGCAGCTGGCAGAGGACAGGAGCCGAGCGGCCGAGCACCTGCGCCTGGCCCTGCCCTACCTGCGGAGCGCACAGGAGCCCCTGCGAGAGGCGGCCGTCAGGTTCATGGGTGAGCGCCAAGCCCGGCTCCCTCCCCGGCCCGCCCCATTGCCGCAGCTCGGCCCCGGCCCTGCCTGCTGTGCCGGCAGCAGGATCCGGGCGCGGGCATGGGCAGCCCCCGCTGGCCTGGGCATTGCTGCTGCCGCCCTCTGGCAGCCGTGCCCTGGGGCGGCAGCGTGCGCCAGGGGCCCGGGCTGAGCCCTGCCCGGCCAGCAGGGCGTGAGGCCTCAGGGCTGGCAGCGCCCGTGGGCGGCAGCTGTGCCTCTGAAGGCAGGACACGCTCTGTGCTCCCCAGGGATGGCCGGGCGCTACCTGACAGGGCAGCAGCCGCACTTCCGCATCATCTGCAGCGGTGAGTGAGGCCCGCGGGCTCTCGGCGGGGGCTGCCGCTGGCAGCTGCGTTCCCTGGCCCGCCCGCCGACGGCTCCGCTCCCTGCGCGCCCCAAGGGCAGCGGGGCCACAGCGCAGACACCTTGCAGGGGCCTGCGGGACATTCCTGGCCAGCAGCTGCCAGCTCGTCCTTCTTGGCTCCTGCTTCCTCCAGGCCGTGCCAGCAGCTGCGTGGCACGGACGAGGCTGGAGGCTCTGCCCAGCTCGCCGCAGATCCAGCCACTGACTGTGCCTCTGTTTCTCTCTCTGCAGCCCTTCAGGACATGACGGATGACAGCAGCCCTGCCATCTCATGCCTGGCGCTTCAAGCTCTGCACATCCTTTTAGCTGTACAGAGCGTTCCCTGCTCCCGGCTCCAGAGGATGCGAGACCAACTCCGCCGCCTCTGGCAGTCGCGGCCTTTCCTGTGTGCCCGTGGCTGAGTGTCCTGCCGCGGCGCTGTGGAGAACTGATCCGGGAGGCTGCGTCTGCTGGGGCCGCCTGAGCCTGCGGGGAACACCTCTCCTCTGCCAGCACTTCCTTTCCCTTCACCCACTCCAGGAACATTAAATTGCTGTTGTTGGATAGCCGGGTGTCCAGCAGCTTTCTCTTGGTGCACAGTGTCTTCAGGCCAATGGGGAAGAGGGGAAAGGCTGCTTGGTCTGCGCAATTTGCCCGAGCGTGCGGTGTGGAAGGGAAAGTGGCCAAACGCCCCTCGGCCTTTGGTGGTTCCTGCAGGAATGTTTTTGTTCCTGCATCAAGTCATCTGGAGCTGGGGGAACAAGTGTGTTCCGTGTCCATGGAAGAGCAGAAATTGGCAGGATGTGTCCGCTTCCACCGCTTGTCTTGGCTGTTCCTTCGCAGTGCTGGCAGCACCATCAGAGACACACCACACATTCTCTCATGCCAGGGTCATCCCAGTCTTCTGCACTTGCCCAGGCTCCTCCCAGGTTCACCAGGGAAAATGGCTGCTCGTGCCAGTCCATCCCCTTGCCCAGAAGGCACCCGCTTGTGTTTGGGCACGAGCTGCTGGCCACAGCCAGACGGGCAGCACCCGCAGCACTGGCCATCAGATGCTGGGCTGATGTTTCTATCCACAAAGCAAGAAAAACAGCCAGAAGCACACAAGGCAACTTGACAGCATCTCTGTAAGAATGTCATTGTCCTGTGAAAGTCAATAGTGGACGGTGGTTCTGTGCTGCAGACAATCACTTTCAAGCAAAAATCATTCCAGGAAGGGACAACAGCCTCTTCCTTCTGACAGATATCAAGTGTCTTGGTTTGGAAAGACAGGAGTCTGTTAAGGAAGGCAGGAGCCTCCCCTGAAATGGACTATGTAAGCCCTCCCCATCCCTCCAAATTGCTATAATTTTTTAATTAAGACACTCCCAGGAAAAAATATGGGAGCAGGAAATAACAGTTCTTTAACAGGAAAAAGAAAAAAAAATAATAAAATAAACAATGCAGTACACTAGAACAACACTGACAGAGTCACAAGCCACCCTGACACGCTGTGGGGTGTTGGTGGCAGTCCAATTGGAAATGTGGCTGCAGTCCTCCTGCAGGGTCAGGTGTGGGTCTGTTGGAGCAAGGGGGTCCTGCAGAGAAGGATGTATTCTTCCTCTGAAGATCTAGTAGAAGAAGAGGCAGCTGCTGTTCCTCTGGGGAATCCCGTGCAGAAAGCTGTGCTGGTGTCTCAAAAACCTCTGGATTATATCTGGGTAGGAATGCTTGGCTCCTCCCTCTGGGCGGAGCATCTCACAATGAGATGTTTCAGTTCTTATCAGTCATGCAGTGACATTCAATAGTCTGTTATCAGCAGATGTCCCCTCCCGAGGGAGGTGAATGTGGTCACTCAAAGAGAGAGATAAGGCAAACTGCCCACTTGATAAAGGTAATCTGCCATACAGATGGTAATTGAAAACATCTTGCATTGCAATCTTCAACAGTAGGATATTTTTTTAAAGAAATGAATGAGGCATTCACACCAGAAAGCAGCCACAGGACAGGTAAATCTTTCAGAAAAAGGAATTTATTGCTCCATTGCCAGAAGAAACTTTTTCCCTCCTGGCTCTGCGCTGAGGACTCCATTAGCATTCAAAGGAAGAAGTTGACACTGACCAGACAGAATCCTTTGTTTGAGTAGAATTTATGCATCATGCATGAGATGTATGAATATGCAATATGTTATTGCTTTTAAGCACTAACCTCTGTGCACGAGTGTCCTTGTTTGGGCTTATTTTGCCCAGAAAAAGGTACCCAGAGCGTCAGTAACTCTTTGTTCTTATTGCCTTGTATCGTCCTAAATCTCAGTTATTCAAATTTTTATTAATCTAATTATATTATTTTTATAAAAATTTTATTACTATTAAACTTGTAGAATTCTAAAACCCAGTGATTCACGTTTTTCACAAGTACAACCTCCAGCTAAGGCAAGCAAATGGACCATACCCAACAGAAACAATAAAGACTTGAAATTGGTCCTTGCGAGAGTCCATCCGAATTTTCCCTCATCTGCCTCATGATCTTCATTTGGGGACCGATGAAGAGAAGACCCCACCCTGAAAATCTCTGGCTTTGTAGGAGAAAGTTACACACACCAATGGCCCCAAGACCTGAGAGCACAGAGCTAAGCCATTGTTCTCACAGGTGGTGTTTGCTGCGTGCTACACTGAGCTCAATGAGAAGAAGAAGGGGCACCGTGCCCTTTTTGCAACAACAGCCTTGGAAGCTGTCCCACCTCTCGGCCTGGCTGGACTTCTCCTGAGTTTCAGGTGGTCCCCCCACAGAAGACCCTCACCTGTTTTACAACCACCGGGACAGACAGACTGAGATGGAAGGAGCCTCTCCATCAAGGACTGAGACATGGAACCCCCATGTGAAAAGGCCCCTCTGCTCCTTCCAAGGACTGGCACTGAAACCCCCAGCCCGGGGCAGGTGTGTGGGGGAGGCAAGCTGACCAAAGCGAGATGTTTGCCTGCAGGTTGTGACCGCTGCACCAAGAAGACAATGGCTCTCGCTTACTGCTGAGAGCATGGACTACCTGTTACATCTATTCCTTATTGTATCTGTTTCCCCTCTCACAATTTCCAATAGTTATCGTAATAAAAACTTCTGAGTTAGCGAGAGACTTCGAGATCTCCCCGATGTAACAGGCGGATCCTCGAGTGGACTGGACCAAAGGACTTTGTCTCTACGTTGGAAGCTCTATTCCCTCTCTCCCTCTTTTGTCTCTCTCTTCCTCTATCTTTTTCTCTCCCTTAATCCCTCTATCACGTTTTGCTGTGCTCATTCAATAAAGGTGCATTTGTTTTGATTATCATTGCAAACCCCCTTGGTACTGGGTTGGTTCTTTTTGCACCCTGAGATCAAATCCATGAACCATCACGAAACCCGTCTGTGAGGACGGATCGTGACACCCCCCGAAGACCCCTCCCCAAATTCCCCCCCAAAGCCCCCCCAGCAGCCCCAGACCCCGCTAAAACCCCCTCAAGTTCCCCCCAGGCCCTCCCCAAATCCCCCCTAAACCTCCTCAAGACCTCTCCCCAAATTCCCCTCACGACCCCTCCAGGACCCCTCACCTGTCCCTGCGCCTCCTCAGCAGCTCCCGGAGCCCCCCGTCCTCTCCCAGCGCCTCCCCCGCTCTCTCCAGCGCCTCCCGCAGGACCCGCCCGAGCCCGGGGCGGCTCCCGGGGGTCCCTGAGGGGGTCCCGGGGGCGGGGGGGGGGGGAAGGGGGCGCCCGCTCCATGCAGGGCGCCGGGGTCAGGGGCGCCGCTCCATGCTTAGCTCTGATTGGCTGGAACAGCGGGGGGAGGGCGGGAGTTGGTGAGGGGAGTTTGCCGGTGATTGGTTGGTTTCGTAGACGGCGCGGTGATTGACAGTAGGTGGGTGGGGGAGGCAGGCTTTGCCGAGGGGAAGCGCGCGGTGATTGGTTGGATAGAGGCAAAGAAGGCGGGAGTTGCACAGGGGAGACACCCGGTGATAGGTTCGTTCAGCCCAAGAGAGGTGGGAGTAGCTGAGGGGATGCATACAGTGATTGGTTGGTTTGGAGCGGCGTGCGCTGTGATTCATTAATTTGGGAGATGAAGCGTGGGGATTGGATGCTTTGCAGCGGGGCACGTCGCTATTGGCTGGGAAATGCCCAGCATTTTTTAGGGAACACACCCAGTTTTTTGGAGGAAAACTGTCGGATTTTAAAGGAAAAATTCCCGTTTTTTGCAGCAGACACATTCCCGGATTTTTTGAACCCACGTGACCCCAAATAACCCAAAAATACTCGAAATAAATCCCAAAGAACCCAAAAAACCCCCAAACAAATCAAGATAATCCTAAAAAACCAAAAAAGTCAACCTAAACCCAAAAGTCCCCAAATGATTTCAAGTACACCTAAAAAACCGCATATACACCAACATAAACCCCTAGAACCCCAAATGGTTCCAAATAAACCCACATAAACCCAAATAATCCCAAACAAACACAAATACTTCCAAATACACACAAATAATTCCAAATAAACAGAAATAAACCAAGTAAAAACCAAGATAAACCCTAAATAGTCCATAAATATCCCCAAAGAAACCCAAATAATCCGAAATAAACTCCAGTTCCTCCCGTCTTCACCCCAAACCAGATCCCGACCAATCGGAACGCGCGGCACTGATGACGTTCCACTCGCTGGGCACAAACTCAGAGCACTGGCCCCCGCTCAGCGATTTTCCGCCAATCAGCGCCCGGCCCGACTCTGACTCATCACTTGCCAGCCACACACCAAGGCCTCTCACTGCGGTAAATACTCAGAGACAGCGCAGGGTAATTTCCAGCCAATCAGAGCGCGTCTCGCTGACGACTCATCAGTTGCGAGGAGCAGAATTTGGGGAGGGGGGAAGGTGACCCTGGGGATGGGATGGGGACCCCAAATTAATCCAAAACGGGGTCGGGAGCCCAAATCGGAGAAGGAGGGGCCTGGAGCCCCCAAAACCAAACACGGGAGAGGGGATTGGGGGAACGATCAGAAAGGGGAGAGTAGGGAAAAGAGGGGGGTGGGAGACCAAAATTGAGCTGGGAGATGGGACCCCCAAATTGAGGTGGGAGGGGGATTGGACACCCAAATTGAGGTAGGAGGGGAATGGGACCCCCAAATTAAGCTGGGAGGGGTATGGGATCCCAAAACTGAGCTGGGAGGAGGATGGGAAACCCCAAATTGAGCTGGGAGGGGGGTTGGACCCCCAGACAGGATGAAGCCAATTTTGTTCCTGGATTATGTAAAGTACTTTATGGATATGCAAAAAGTCTAGGAATATGCAACAGGCTGATGTAACAGGAGACAAGGACCATTGGACAAAGGTTGTTATGGCCACCAAGACCCCCCAGTTATTTTCAGGGAAACTTCTTAATTAATCTGGTTTTAATTACACCAGCATGTTGCATATTCAGAGACCCTCACACATACCTAAAAACTAATTTACATATTTTAGGAAGTATTTTACATGGCCCATCCTTGGCGGTGTCTCCCCATTTCAGGAGCCTCCACTGAAATGGAAAATGTAAACCCCCCCCTCCCTTTGATGATGATGATGATGATACTTATTAGTAGTAATAATAATAACAATAAACAACTATAAAAATAATAATTAATTTTGAAATTGAGGAGCTCTCAGGCAAAGATATGGGAGTAGAAATAACAGTTCTTTATTAGGAAAAATTAAAAATACAAATGCAGTAGCACAAACAAAAACAACAGTCACAGAGTGTCATGGTTTGACACTAGCATAATGCCAGTGCCCCCATGAAAATACTCTCTCCCTGGTTTCTACTGTGAGATGTGACCAGGAATAAGGAAAGCAGGCTCCCACTTAGAAATAAAGAAGAATTTATTAACTAAACGACAAGGGGAAAAAAAAGAAACACACAAGGAAAATGAAAATTTCACAAATACATCTGCCCCTCCTCCCCACCAACTCTCTATTACAGTACAATACATTCCCCAAATCACCAACTCTCGGTCCTGCACCACCCTTCAAACAATCAATCTTCAGTTCATCAAGAGGAGTGGAGTCCTTCTTGTGCCATGGTGACCTCTTCCTTTCATGTCCAGTGCTCTCACCACTGAATACGGACCAGAGCTGCTTCCAGGGTCATCTTTTAAGGATGCCTTGTCTCACTCCAAAAAGGGAACAGTCTCTCATTAGGGACACCTGCCCCTCCCAAATTATTGCCCCTGGGGCCGAGGGGCACCAACACTGAACCCTCTTGGGTGCAGGGCATTGCCCCCCCTGGATACAGTCTCTATATCACAAGGAAACATGGTTCTGTCCATGGCTACACAAAAAGAGTCCAGCAAAGCAGCCACTCCATCATCTCTTCCACCCGAGTTCTTCTCTATTCTTTTCATATCTCTCCCTTGCTCAGACCTTCAACACTTGCTCAGTTCCCTCTTCATCTTCCACTCCATCTCCCCTCCAGGAAAGGTCAATGCTCTGCAATGTTTTCATTGTCCACAAAGGGGCTAACAGCTCCTGCAAGCAGCCAGACACGCGGGCAGGCTGTGCTGGCAACACATGATATCAAATTTCAAGATAACAGTCCCTGGCAGGGTTATCTCTATCTCTCTCTCTCTCTCTCTCTCTCTCTCTCTCTCTCTCTCTCTCTCTCTCTCTCTCTCTCTCTCTCTTCCCCTTCTCTCCGAGGGGAGGGGGGGGCAGGAAATACCTCTCGGTACTTCTTCCATTCTTCCACCCTTGGGCCAGGCCTACCTCCCATCACTGTCCCAGGCCCGGCCACCTCACAGCCGCGTGGCTCCCCCTCCCCCTGCCAAGCCAGCAGCCGGGACGGGGGAAGAGATCCAAACCCTTTTCCCACCGGAAATCCAAAGAGAGCCTCCCAGGGGAGAGCTCTGCTTTAAACCCCTGTGTTCTCGGAGGCGGATCCAATGTCCCAGTGGCCAAACCAGCTGCCAGTATTAAAATCTGAGCACCTATTGTTTGACCACAACATCCTAGACAACCTATTTCCTGTCAAATCACCACACAGAGTCAGAATACTCTGAAAATCCATGAAAAAGGTTGATCCTCTGGGAATCCAGTGGGAAAAGCTGAAATTTTGGGAATCCAGTGGGAAAAAGGGGTGATTCTCTGGGAATCCAGAAGAAAAAGCTGAAATTTTTGGAACCAAGTGGAAAAAAAGGCTGACCACATGGGAACACAGAGGGAAAGGGCTGATCCTTTGGGAATCCATTTCTTACCCCCCAAAGACAGGGCAAAGGCAGGGCCGTGGAGATTTTACAGGGTATCCCAAAGGTGGAGTTGGGGTTGGGGTCAGGGGTGGAGTTCGTAGCAACACAAGAAGGGTGAAATCAAACTCCTGCCTCTTAGCAACAGCATCACTCCACACAGAACGTGTCTCCAAATACTAAATTCCCCCTAAAAAAATTGAGAAATTACGGAACTTCAGATATATTCAATCAGGTTCCTTCATTTAACCCAGTTTAGGGTGTTTTTAAAGGATGAAGGAGAAGCAGAGGAAAATTAAGGCCAAACCAAAAGGCGAAGCAGCCAGGTGTGTTCCCAACATGGATCTCAGGGAATGTGAGTGACCAGGGCTGTGCCCAAAGTGCCTCCTCCAGTGGGGGATGGAGCTGGAGCAGCGCACGAAGCTCTGCCCGCACTCGGGGCACTCGCAGGGCTTCCCTTACCGGTGCCTCCGTTGGTGTTGGATCAAGTTAGAGCTGTCAGAGAAGTTCTTCCCACACTGGGGACACTCGTAGGGCCTCTCCCCAGTGTGGATGCGCTGGTGGATGACGAGGGTGGAGTTGCGCTTGAATCCCTTCCCACAGTCAGGGCATTGGAAGGGCCTCTCCTCTGTGTGAATGCAATAGTGCTGGAGGAGATGGGAGCTGTTCTGAAACCTCTTCCTGCATTTATCACACTCGTAGGGCCTCTCCCCAGTGTGGATGCGCCGGTGCTTGACGAGGGTGGAGTTGTCCTTGAATCCCTTCCCACAGTCGGGGCATTGGAAGGGCCTCTCCTCTCTGTGACTCTGATAGTGCAGGAGGAGAACGGAGCTTCTTGTAAACCTCTTCCCACACTTGGAACACTCGTAGGGCCTCTCCCCAGTGTGGATCCTCTGGTGGCTGATCAGGCTGGAGCTCTGCCTGAAGCTCTTCCCACACTCCCCACACTCATAGGGCTTCTCCCCAGTGTGGATCCTCTCGTGCTTGATCAGGTCGGAGTTCCACCTGAAGCTCTTCCCACACTCCCCACACTCGTAGGGCCGTTCCCCAGTGTGGGTCCTCTGATGCACAATCAGCTGGGAGTTCCACCTGAAGCTCTTCCCACACTCCTCGCACGTGTGGGGCTTCTCCCTATCATGGAGCTGCTCATGGAGCACCAGCTCCGAGCTCTGGCTCCATCTCCGGCCGCCTTCCCGGCCCAGGCTGGCTCTTTCCCCCTCAGATCCCCGCCGGCTGCGTTTGCAGCCCCTCCTCGTGCGGCATCTCCGGGGCTTTTCCTCCCCGTTGCCTTCCTGCGCCGTGGAGCCGCTCAAAACGGCCTCTTCCACCAGG
This sequence comes from Zonotrichia albicollis, assembly GCF_047830755.1. Lineage (NCBI taxonomy): Eukaryota > Metazoa > Chordata > Aves > Passeriformes > Passerellidae > Zonotrichia > Zonotrichia albicollis. The sequence continues at coordinate 2,627,508 of NC_133849.1, forward strand.
TTCTGCCGCGGGCATTTGTCCTCCCTGCTCTCCATGCTCAGCTCCTGCTCTGGGGGAGGAAGGACAAGGACAGGATGGGATTTGCCTCTGTGCCACAGGCAAGGGCAAGGAGATCCCCCAGGGCTGAGCTGCAGCCGGGGCCGTGCTGGGCTGGGAGATGGAGCAGCACAGAGGGGAAAGGGGCACTGACTTCCTCCTCACCTGCCTCAGTGTCCCGGGGCATCTTCCTCTTCCTCGCAGCCTCCCAGGCCTTGGCAATGGGAAATCCTGGTTTGGGGAAAACAAGGGATGAGAGCATTTGTAGGAGTGTCGGGGGGTAGGACGGTCGGGACGGACGGAGACGAGAGAGCTCTGCAGCCAGGGCGTGGAACTTGCGGTTTATTGCAAAGGGCCTGGGTGCAGGGCCCTGCCTGGAGCTGCCAGGCACAGCTCGGAGCAGGCCCGAGAGAAGAGAGGGGTAGAGAGGGTGAGAGGGTGAGAGAGTAAGAGGAAAAGAGCGTATGAGAGTAATGTTCCTGTTACAATCCAATCAATCTTCTTCTATGTTGAATATTCTATTTCTCACTAACCAATCTAGTACAAGATACAAATCCTGGAGCATTTACATACAGCCTGTAAAAGTCATTACATCACCATACTGTGTTACATTTTCAACCTTAAAAACTCCTCTTTGGACCTCTTCTGCTGAGCTAGTAAGGGCTGCTCTGACCCTTGGACCTGTCTGCAAGCAGAGGGAATTGTTTCATCAAAAGGGGATTACCTTCAGTGGGGCCACACCATTGTTTTCCAGTTGTTCACTAACTGAGGTATCTCAGAGCTTGCTTTCATTTCAATCTTCCTTACACTTTTTATGTTCACAAAATCATTTGCCAGACAATCGTATTTATAAGGCTTTTTTGTTTCATCTTCCCCAACACACATTGAGTTTGAAGGTCCCTCTCCGCAAGTCCATCTCTGGAATCACCGGCCACCTGGGCTCCAGAAAAACCTCCCAAACACCCAGATTCAGCCCTGAAAAAGCCTCCCAGGAGTTCCCCGTCCCTGGTTCCTCCCCTCTGGTGTTCGGGGGTTCCCCCCTGTCCCAGCTGCTGGGGGTCACGCTTGGATTGGGGGTCCCCCTTCTCCTCGGTGCCCGCCCTGCCCAGGCTGCTGGCAGTCCCAGCAATGCCAAAAGCTCCCCCGGCTTCGCTCTCCCCATTTCGGGATGCCGGGGCTGTTTGGGCTCCCGGGCTCCCTTCTCCCCTCATTCTCTGCTCTGGGCTGTGAATGAGAGGAGGGCTGGTTGTCCCAGACCTGCCAAGTGAGTGTTGGAGTCTCCCACGCTGCGTTTCCGACTTTCCTCGAGGGAAGCAGCCAGTAAAGAGACACAGCGAGTGAGAAGAGGAGTGAGAGAATCCCCCGGGGTAACTGGGACTGGGTCTCAGAGAGGGGCTGGACCCCTCGGAGCAAGGGAGCAGAGGAGTCTCCGAGCCCAATCCACTAGGAAACGGGACAAAAGGGGCTCCTAAAAATTCTGCTGGTTTGAGGGAGAAGAGTGCCCAAGAGCATCCAGAATTAAAACCTGCTGGGTTGAGGAATTAACATTCCAAGAGCATCCATGGTTGTGCAAAATTCTGCCGGATTGAGGGTATGCTCAAGAGCATCTGGGGTTGGGCAGCACAGCTGGGTTGAGGGATATCCAAGAGCACCAGGACTGGCCAGAAACACCTAAACTTGTAATAGGTGATGGGAAAGTGTAGTATATGGTAGAGATAATTCATGCTATTAATGTATAAAATATTGTAAAATCCACATTATGTCTTCTGACCATCCCGGCCAGGAGCAGTGTCTTATTCATATACATCCAGTTCCTGGACCTTGTTGAGATAAACATCGGGGTTTTTAATGAAAGAACAGAAGATTCCAGGGCGATAATCGCTGGCTTCCCCGGGTCACCAGGTCCAGCCAAGAGTGATTAACGCCTCGACATTACAGCCACCACAATGATCCACAGCCCCACCCTGATGCATGTGAATGCTGACTTCCCTGGAGTCTACTGACAACATCAGACACCGGGACTGAGTCTTTGTCCACCTCTGCACAGGTAAAGACACGGTTATGCATAGGAAGAGACACAAAGAACATTCGGTCATCTCTGCCTCGAGCAGAATAAACTGTAAAAGAACTCGCTGCGTCAGGCAGCATTTGTGAACAGGGGAGACTCTGACATTCGCAGGTCAGATCCGTGTTCACCCAGCACCGAACCCGGGCTCGACGCTCACCCTTGGCTGTGGTGGTTTTGAACACCGAACTTCAGTCTCACAGACAAATTAAAAAAACTTTGCCAAATTTTCCTATAAGATGGGCTCTCGATTTGATAATTTATAACAAAAGGTACCTTACTGTTGCCTTGTTGTGTGTGAGAGTGAGTCACACACTAAATCAGCCTCAGCTTCCAGGGCGGGTGGGAAGGGGGGCTGTGGAAAGAGGAGTGTGTGACCCACAAATAAGCCATTGTTCTCCTGGCGTGTGGGGGCTGTGGCATAAGGTACAGGTGACCTGCAAACGGGCCATTGTCCCCAGGGCCTGTGAGGGGGCCGTGGCTAAAGAGTGTGAGTGACACACAAATCAGCCCCACAGGGGAACGGCACTGGAGGCAGCAGAGTCAGGGCCCTCCCAGGAGGCCCGGAGATACTGAGACCCAGAGGCCACCCCAAGGCCAGGGGGGGCACAGGGACCCGCGATTCTCTGTCAACAGGGATCCACTCTGTGTCCTGAGGGCGGGAAAGAATGTGTGGAAGAGAATGGGAAATAAAAGTGAGTGAATGTAGATGAATGAAAGTATAGGTAATGCGGATTGTGCATTTTAGGCCTTACCATATCTCCTTGGAGGGAAGTCTATTGTACTCAAAGTGGGAGAAAAAAGCTTTTTACTTTTGTGTGTGTAGTTGAAAGAAAAGTGGTATTCAGGTTGTTAGTGAAAGTGAAAAACAGAGGCAAAAGATGAATAGATAAGATCTTGAAAAATGAGACAGAAAACCAGTAAGTTGGATACAGGGAAAAAAAAGAAAAAGAATAGTCTTTTGTGAGTTATGTTAGCTAACAGAGATACACCTCCTTGCAAATGGAGAAAATATAGGGTATGTAGTACTCGATGGGAAAAACGTGCATACTATGGAAAAAGGGAAATTAACCTTAAACTAGTAAGCTAAAACTTGTGAATTATATACTTTAAAAAGAGCACTACAATATTTAACACAAAATAAAGGAACTACATATACTGATTCAAGGTATGCCTTTAGAGTAGTACATACGTGCAAAAAATTTGGAAAGGAAAAAGATTACTTAATTCAAGAAGAAAAGGATTAGTACATGAGGAACTTATTTTAGAGGCATTACAATCAACTAAAAGAGATAGCTATAGTACATATTAGGGACCTCCAAAAGGGAAAGACCCCAGAAATAAGAGCAAATAATTTGGCAGATCACGAAGCTAAGGATGCAGCAGAAAATGGAGCTGAAAGAGTTATGTTAATATTAACTCCAAACGAGGAAAAAATGGAAATTCCAAAGTTTAGGTTAGCAGAGAAAAAAGAATTAAACAAGACAGGAAGTGAACAAGATAAATCAGGGAAATGGAATCCTCTTGATGGAAGACAATTACCTAATAAAATGTGCTTACTAGGAAAATATTAGAAGAAATGCATCAGAAAATGCACTGGGGTACTCAAGCTTTGCGTGATCATTTTTTAAGGAACTATGGGAGCACTGGGAGTTTTGGATTTAGGATGTATCCGTAATTTGCCAAAGGATAAATAAAAAGGTGATGAGGAAAACAACATTAGGAGGCCCTGAGTTAGCTGGTTGGCCATTTCAAAGTATCCAAGCAGAAGTTTAGATTTTTTAGGTTGTGGGTTTATTTGTAAAAAAACCCAATTTAATCTAGAAGAAAGAGAATATGCCACATGTTAGACAGGAGATTTTAGGAGAATAAAAGTCTTAAAAGTATCAGAAACAACCGAGACAAAACAAGAAAAGAAAAAAGGGAAATAAAAAGAAGGGGAAGAAGAGGAAAAATAAGAAAAAGAGTGGGATCCTCTGCAGGTCTTGCCCCCTCCGTTCGCGGCCCAGGCGCCTGTCCCGGGTCCCGGCTCGCTGCCCGCCTCAGCTCCGCCTGCCCCGCTTTCCATCCCAGGTGCGGCCTCACTGCCCAGGGCAGCTCCACCTGCCCCGGCGCTCTCGCTCAATTTGTGTGCCCTGCTCCCACTGCCTGGCCCGCGGCCGCTCTGCCGCCCATGCTGGGCAAGATGGGGGTTGCTCTGTCCTGCCGCCTGCTCCGAGCTCACCGCGCCCACCGCACCCAGGGGGGGTCCCAGCCATCCCATCCCCGCCTGCCCTGCCCGTGCCACCTGCGCTGGGCACCGCCGCTGCTGCCGGGCTCTCCCACCTGCCTTTGCTCTGCCGGGAGCTGCCGGATCAGCCGCCATCAGCCATCTGGGGGCTGCCCACGCTCCGCCTCGGCCTCCAGAGGAAGATCTCCCTCTGCCGATTCCGGCAGCAGACCCTGCCCACACTCCCACCGAGCCTCGGCGGGATATCCTCCCCTGACCCCGTCCTGCTCTGAGTTACGTCCCCTTGGGAACCACACCTCCGGCTGTTCAGGGAAACTCTCTCTCTCTCTAGACGAAGCACCTTATTGAAACACTAGGAGCTCAGTTAAAAGGCAGCCCTCTCCAAATTCTTTCCCAAAACACGGGACAAAGGCCATAAAAGGGAAAAAAGTGAAAGATTAGATGAAGGGATTGCTCTATTTCCGATCAGAGAGGCTCCCTTGGGAGGGATGCGCTGCCCCGCCCCGCGGGAGCCACCAGCGCCCCTGCCGGCCGTGCCCGGAACTGCACCCAAGGGGAAAGCGCCGCAGCCCAAAGGCCGGGACTGGCTCCGGGCTCTGTTTGCTGTCAGTGCCGCAGCTGTTGCTGTTTGTTTGCTTTATTATACACACTAGTAAAGAACTGGTATTCCTGCTCCCATATCTTTGCCTGAGAGCCCCTTCATTTCACTAGTCTAAAAATTAAGAGGGAGGGGGTTTGCATTCTCCATTCCAAGAGAGGCTTTTTCTGCCTTCCCGAGCAGACACCTCTCTTGTAAAGCAAGACAAGCACCCACAGGCGCTGAGGGGGCTGCAGGAGGGGCACAAGAAGGCCCTGCAGCACTTGGGCACAAAGGCACAGCAGGTGAGTGCAAGAAGGGAGCAGCAAAAGGCCAAGCTGAAGGCAAAGGCCAGGGCACAGTTCCTACAGCCCCTGAGGGATCAACCCCAGGGCCCAAGGGGGCCCCAGCACCCAGGGCACGGGCTCGGCCACAAGCACCTGGCACAGGCATTTCCCTCCTCGGCAGGGGAGAGCCCACCCAAACAGCCCCTGGCAAGGAACCAGGGCTCCAGCTGCAGGGCACAAGGACACTGCAAGCACAGACAGCAGCACCCTCAGCACCAGCAAGTCCACCCCTTGATGGACATGGATTGGCAGGGCTGTCACAGCTCCCATCACACCAGGGACCCTCCACACTGCAGCCCTTGAGAACATTCAGGTGGGTCTGCATTGAGAGGAGGCATTTCCTGATGGACACAGGGGCCTCTCAATCCACTCTGAAACTTAGATCGAATGGGGAAAAATGCTAAAAATATGTGTGATTACAGAGGGGATAAGTGGGAAAAGTGGGAAAGATGTACGGTTTTACTCAACCACTATTTGTAGATCTGGGAGATGGGTTTGAAATGCATGAATTTTTATTTACTCCTAATTGCTATAATGATTTACTGGGAAGGGATTTGATCACTAAACTCAGAATAAAAATTAAAATTATAAAAGGTGATACAGAGGCCAGTTCTGTTGTACCTCTGTGTCAAATGTCTGGCCAGGCCTATGCTGAGGTGAACCCAGAAGTGTGGGCAGCCCCAGGTAAAGAGGGAAAATTAGCTATGGAGTCTCTCCAAAGCACTCTGAAGCAACCAGGACAAGTGGTGTCTAAAAGCAACACCCTGTTCCAGGGGAGGGAAGGAAGGGCAATCAGACACAGCGCAGGTCACCGCCCCATGCTCAGCTCAACCCGCGCAGCTCTGGGTGCCTGTGAGAGCCTGGCACTGAAATGCCCTGAGCAGGAAGGCTTCAATATCTTCTGCTGACACCATGGCACCTAACAGGGGGGCAAAAGCAATTCTCACTGTTTCAGCAACCACTGGAGCAGATATCAAGGCACATTCTCCCACAGCAAGCTGGGCTGGCACAGAGGCTGCCCTGGCACTCTGCTGCTGCCAACACCCAGCCAGGACATCGGCTCCTGCCTAAGGAGTGCAAAGCAGCACCACTGGTGGCCAAGGGGCCCATGCCAAGTGTCCCTGAGGCCAGAAACAGCCGCCAGCACAGCTCAACACGGGGGGACCCCTCAGCCTGGCCTCAAGGGCTCTGAAGCCCCGGAGATTTGCACTTCCCGCCTGCAGCAGGAGGATGGGAGGCCGCCCCTGAGCCTGCCCTGAAGGCAACGCAGCAGCAGCCAGGGCTCCACAGCGGGCCAAGCCCCTGCGCCTGCCCACAGATCCTCGCCTGGAATCCTCTGCAATCCTGGCCACCCTCCTCTGCCATCTCCAGCCACTGGGGCCAAGCCTTGCTGCCACTGCTGCAGCTTCAGCGCTGCCTGGGCCTGCACTGCCACAGCTGCTGGGGAATACCAGGGCACAATTCCACTCTGGGGCTCACTCACACCCACACTCTGGGCTGCCTGCCATTGCACTGCTGCAAAATGTACCGAGTTTGGTTCTTTTAAACCTTATTTCTCTGCTCAGGCTTGGTTTGTCTTTGCATTGGGGAAAGGAATTTTAAAGGTTTTATTTAAGGGGTGTTACACCACTCAATGGAGATGAGTTTAACATCTCAACAGACTGGGAACAGCACAAAAGACACCCACAGAGATAACGACCAGCAACAAAACATCAACATTGCCCAGCAGCAAACAGCAACCAACAGCTACCCCAGACACTGCCCCAGCAGAGCTGGAGACACCTAGGCTGGAAAAGGCTGAGAAGGAAATCCAGGAGTGAGGAGACAGAATTCTAATCAGAAGGGAAGAAATCCGGGTCCAACAGGAAACCAAACTCGAAAAACTTACACAACTTGGAAGCAATGAACATTAAAGTAGTGCATTTAGATTGGTTCAGACTACATAAAGTTTAGGAAAAATCCAGTAAAACTCACATAGCATGGGATGATTTTCTCTGCACAGCTGAGCTATTTGTGAAAGAAATTATTTCTGTTGCACATCCTGGCCAGAACCAAGGAATGCCTTGACTCTCTAACACTAAAGAGATTGTTTCAATGACAAAACTACAACATGAGAAAAAATTTACATAATATTCCCACTTTATATTCTCAGGTAGGTTTGGGACAGAAGTGTGAGAATCAAGTTTTGGTCTGAGTTTTTCCATGTTCGCCTTGATGTTCTATTTTGCAAAACTGAAGAGCTTTAAGCACTATACTTTTAACTGGTAAATAGTTCATAGTTCTTTGAAAAACAGCAGATTGTGAGGGGGCCACATGTGACTCACCAGATGGCTGCCGTGGAAGAGAAGCTCCATTCCAGGCAGCCTCCACAGGAGCTTTAGAAATGCAAATGAACACTGCTGGGCAAAGTGTGGACAATGCACCTGGGTCCCTTGCCTGGGGCAGGAATTGGGCTGATTCCCTCTGCCCCTCACCCCAAGCTCTGCCTGCTGGCACTGATGGAATTTGCACAGCTCAAGGCAGAGCCCAGGGGGACGATATCTGACCCTGCAACACAAACGGGTGAAGCTGCAAAGGGAAACAGCACATGCAGAACGTTGGGAAGACTTCACTATAAACAAATGGGGGGAATCATCCCTCTGCCCACTCCAACGTGTGCTGGCACTGTCTGTGTTATATAGGGTATATTACAGCACTGGGGACTATTTTGCTACTAAAAAATCAGGGAAATCAGTTGTGAATGCAAGGATATGATGATTTAATTAGAGAAAAGCAATCAATTGATGCAGCCCTGGCTGGAGAGAGCGGCCAAAAATGGAAAAAGATGAAAGGCTACCAGAACAAATCCTACAACACCATGGACCAGGCCCTGGGAACCCGAACCAATTCATATCAGGAGCCACAGAACCCATTTCTCATTTCAATGGCATCATTAGATTACAAGCTGCCCTCGCAATAATAACCAACCAGACAGCTCCAGCTCCTGACCTTCCTGCCGACCAATCCACTGAAATGAGGAACACAACACTTCACCATGGGATGGGATCATATTACCTTTTAACAGAAAAAGCAGGAGGATTGTGGAAAATTAAATGACTCAAACTGCTGTTGGCAATTACATGACAAAGAAAAAGTGATGAAACAGATAGCAAAGCAAACAAGAAAGCAGCTCATGTACCAATCCAAACGTGGAAAGGATGGGAATGGGACACGGTTTTGTGGGTCCCTGGCAGACCATGGGTTAAACGAATGCTGTATCTCCTCTGATGTGCTACAGCAACTCTCATCTTTTTACCATGTTCCACACCTTAAGAGTGCAGCTCATTCAGCAGCGGAGAGAGGGGATGCAGGTGGCAGCCAGGCCTCCAGATGCAGAAACGGCTTCAGAACGACAGGGAATGAGGGCACTGAGAATAATCACAAAACCAAAGAAGACTCAGTAAGGAAAAAAGAAAAAAAAAACCCAACAAAAACTGAGTGAATATTTCCGGAGATTGGGTCAGGGACTCGTAGATAAGGAAGACAGAAACCACCAGTCTCAAAAACTCTTACTAAATAACATCGACTGCTGCTCAGACAAAGTCTCGCTGAATTCCTGAACTTCCAAGAGAGTAAAGACTTAACACAGCCATGAATATCGGCTGTTTTACAAAAGTGGGATTGCACATTAACGAGGACATGCAGCTGGACGATCGGGAGATCTGAACCTTCCAAGTACCTCAGCCAGGGGGCAAAGGGAGAGGGAGATGAGGCCGGGAAAATGAGGATAAAAAAGGAGGCTGCGAACTACAACAATGGCAGAGAGCGCACGGCAAATGCCCCACGGCCTCTCCCTCTGCTCAGCAATAAAGTCACTTTTACAGGACTCCTCTGGGCACACAAACCTCCGGCCACGGCAATTTCCCCGCACAGCCCCAGGCACGGGGCAGCCCCCTCTGTCCCAGCCACAGCAACCGGGCCGAGCCAGCGCTGCTCCGGCAGCGGCTCCGACCGAGGCAGCGGCCGCAAGGAGACCGCGGGCAGCCGCTCCCGCAGCGCCCTCACGCCAGCGGCAACACGGGCCGGACACGGCACAACGAACCCGCCTGATCCCCCTGCCGCCCCCGAGGCCCGCAGCCAGCCCCGAGCCCCCGCACAACCCAGCGCGGCTCCCACCCGCGCTGCGGCCGCCTCCGAGCTCCGCCGCCGCCTCACCGCGCTCCGGCCGCTGCCGCCGCTCCGACAATGGCGCCGCTGCCCAGCCACGGCCGCCCTCCGCCCACTACCTGGGCCCGGCTCCGCCCCGCTCCCACCAATCAGCGCGCCACAACCACGACTGACGGCAGGACCGCCCAATCGCAGCCAGGGGCGGGCTCTGCACACGGCACAGCCCCGCCCCGCGCTCTCGGGGCCCCCCGGGCTGCGTGAGGGCAGAGCCAGAGCTGAGGGACAGCCCTGGAACGGGCCCGGGCCCGAGGGGGAATTGAGCTGAAAACACACAGAAACTTTTCCGCAGGTCCCGCCACGGCTTTTCTGGCTCTGCGGCTCCGCTGGCTCCGGCTCAGCGGGAAGCCCTGGAGCCTCACCTCTCCTACCCATAATTAGGAGCATCAGTGCATCGCTTTGATTTCCCCCAAAAAGCGAAAACCGCCCCAAAGCCCTGTGGATGAGTGGGGGAGGGGAGAGATTTCTGGCAAAAACTCCCAAAACTCAGAGCAGGATAATGGGAAGTAAGTGAAGAGCCTTAAATCCAGCTTTCCCCCACGCCTCCCTCCTTCCAGCTGCACCTCCTACCCCAGCAGTGCCGCAGACAGGGAATGGGGCCGGGCTCAGTTCATGCCCCGGGGCTTCTCCCTCTGCTCAGGGACAGGAGTCGTTCCCCTGCTACACCCTGGGCTCTCTCCCACCAGAGACTTCTCCAGGAACTTCTCCAAGCTGAGTCCATCCCACGGGGCACAGCCCGCTCCAAGTGCTGCAGCGTGGGTCACCGTGCCCCGGGGTCAGTCCTGCCAGGACAGGCTGCTCCAGCGGGGCCCTCTGACCGTGGCGTCACAGCCTCCTCTCAGGCATCGCCGTGCTTAGCGTGGCTGCTCTGGGGGCTGCAGGGGGATCTCTGCATCCCCGTGGATCTACAGGGGGATCTCTGCAGTGCCATGGATCTGCAGGGGGATCTCTGCATCCTCGTGGATCTGCAGGGGGATCTCTGCAGCCCCATGGATCTCTGCATCTGGCACCGCCAATTTTGGAGGCGCAAGGAATAGGCTGAGCTCTCCCTGAAGCTCTTCTCACATTCCCCACACCCTTCCCCGCACAGGGAGGGGTTTACCCCCTCACAGCTCCCCAGGCTGGATTTGCAGCCCCTCCTCGTGTGGGATCTCTGGCGCTTTTCCTCCCCACTGGATTCCTGCGCCGTGCAGCCGTTCCAAATGGCCTCTTCCACGAGGTTCTGTCACAGGGATTTGTTCTCCCTGGTCTCTGTCCGCAGCTCAGTGCCTGGGGGAGGAAGGACAAGGAGAGGAAGAGACAGGGAGAAGGGAAAAGGAAAAGGCAGGAGGAGAGGAAAAAACAAGAAGGAACAAAGGAGGAAGGAAATGGGAAAGGAACGTGGATGGATGTAGGACAGAATGAGGAGAGGAAGGAGGGCGGACAAGGAGAAGATGGGATTTGCCTCCATGCCAGAGGGAAGGGGAAGGAGATCCCCCCAGTCCATCCCTGGCAGGATGGCGTTGGCAGTGAGGCTGTCCTGCAGCGATGCTGGGCTGGGAGATGGAGCAGCAGAGAGGGGAAAGGGGCAGTGATTCCTCCTGCCCTGCCTGGCTGTCCCAGCCTGGAGCGTCCTGGCGCTGCCGAGGCCCTTGGAGCGTCCGGCACTCCAGAACCCGAAGCTCACGGCTGCTTTATAAAGCTGACAAAGTCGGCAGGATGGGTCTGGGTATGATCTGCAGCAAACTGGGTTTATTGGTACAGGAACGGTGCACAGAGCTGAACAGGGCCCAGGGACAAAGACAGGGTGCAAGCTGAGGGCACAGGGGGTTTTTATATGGGGTAGTGAGGGTGGAGCTGAGGGTAAGGGTCCAATGGATATGGGGGAAAATGGTGCAAAGGAGGGGTTAAGGGTCGGGTCGGCTAATGGGGAAACAGGGGCAGAGGAATGCAGTAAATTAGGGCCAATGGAGGGACAGACGGGAACATTGTAGGGACTAACCAGAGATGGCTAATAGGGGGTGAACTAGGGTAATTAGGCCAACGGGCCAATGGGGCAACGTAACTTTCCATAAATCAGCATGTGCCTGCAAAGATCTATGGGAGAAGCAAGCTTCTCACCATAACCTTGAAATCTATTCTTCCTATTGGGGACCAGTCCCCCATGGGTGGGAGATTGAGACTCCCATGGGCCTCCACACCAGTGCACCTTCCTTTTCCTCGCAGCCTCCTTCTCCTCCATCCAGACAAAGTTTAGGATTGACAAATACTGGCTTTTGGGGAAGAACAAGGGGTGAGCACCTTGGGTTTTGTGAGAAAGGAGCCTCACTCTTTACAATTTTTGAAAGTTTAATAAGGAATAATAAGGGACAGACCAGTAACAGCGCTGGGTGCTTGGCGATGGCCAGAGGCACGCCGGTTAACCACAGCAACTCTTCTTGTCCAGTTTTCCATTGTGTTGTTCGAATACATCTTGATAATGATTATCCGTATTCAAACATTTCTCTGAACCCGTTTACATGTTCCAGGAATCCTTTAGGTTGGTTTGACCCCCAACTCACCGTTTTAGAGCACGTGCAGGAATCGTGGATTGCTGTTTTGAGGGTTGTGTGTCACTCCCTCACAAGGGCCCCTGTTCTGTGGTTTCAGCAGGTGACAGTTATTGACAGTGGAAGGGGCAGGGGCAGGGGTCCTCATCACATCCCTTCTTTAAATGTTATCTGATCATGCAGACGGTTGTAGGTATTTCCACAAGTACTTGAAATGAACATTAGGTATTTCACAAATATCTCTGAAGTGTTATTGTCAGTTATTTACAAAAACAAAAGCATTAGTTATTATTTCACAACTACAGCTACTTCTGCAAAAGTTAACATTCTAATGCACAACACATGGCATCCACTTTAATATTCTGCAAAAGCCAAAACTATAATGTATGTTTTTCACACTCCCCACAAACTAAAATATTATCCATAAATGATGTTCTGAGGATATGAGCTACACAGGGGCCAGGGCATTGGCCACAAAAAGCTGACAAATTATACTATAGCAAAAGCAGTTAAAAGTGATTACAAACTGTACTCTCTCAAAATCGGTGTGATTAAGAATATTTTGCAGAAGTCAATACATAATAGCAAAAGCCAACACTACCCAGTTATTTAAAACAAACCCAGGGCAGGTTTTTCCCTTGCATGGAGCACTTGGGCCTTCCCTGGGCCCCTTCTGCCCACGTGCAGAGCCGGTGGCATTTTCCAGCACACCCAGTTTGTAACCAAGAGCCGGGTGCAGCCCAGAAGGCTCCAAGCGCCTCCTTCCAGGCTGACTCTGCAGGTGCCGAGGCTGCTCTGGGCTCTGCCAGGGCTCTGCTGGGGCTCAGCTCTGGGCCAGGCTGGGCCCGCTCTCCCCTCACATTGCTCCGGACAGCTGAGGCACAGCGGGAGGAGGAAGGGACACGGCAAGGCAGTTGAGGGTTAAGAGAGTTTTTATTCAAACAACTGCCATAACAAACAGGCTGTCCTAACTACCATAAACTACAAGTGCTAACTATCATAACTAACTACCAGTACTAACTACCATAACTAACTAGTTGTCGTGACTACTGTAACTGAAAGCTGTCCTCAAGGGCTTCATCTCCTCCGCTGCTCCCTCAGTTGCTACGCTGCAGTGATCAGAGGGGTCAGGCTGGAGAGAGGCTTGGCTGATGATAAAAATGGGTGCTGCCCAAAGGATAAAAAGGAAAGAAATGAACTGTTACTTTCCAGAGTCAAGTTCCTCACAGGCTCTGTTGCAACAGGACAAAGCGAAATGCTTTGAAACTCGAGGGAAGCAGGCACAGATTAGATCTAAGGAAGAATTTTTTAACCAGCAGAGTGGGGAAACACTGACAGAAGGTGCCCAGAGATGTGGGAGGTGCCTCCTCCCTGGAAACATCCAAGCTCAGGTCAGGCAGGGCTCTGGGCCCCCTGAGCTGCTTGAAGATGTCCCTGCTCGCTGTGGGGCACCAGGCCCAGATGAGCTCCAAAGGAGCCTGCCAAGCCACAGCAGGCGAGGATTCTGCTTGCTCTGCGTGTGGAACGCAGCCAGACTGGAGACTGTCGGAGGGGGCCCCACAAGAAAAGCCCTCCCTGGCGCTGCTGCTTCCCCTGCAGCCCCTGGCCCTCACCTGCAGCAGCTCCTGGGCAGCCCAGCGCCGCTCCTCGTCCGGCTCCAGGCTGCACTCGAGGCAGTCCCGCAGCAGAGCCGACAGGCGCCGGGGCTGCTGCAGCTGCGAGCTCCCGTTCTGCCGGATCAGAGCGCGAGCCTGCAGGGAAAGCAAACTCAGCGCTCTGCCAGCTCCCTTCACACCCACGCGGGCTCACATCCACCCCGGGGCCTCAGCCCCAGCTCCAGGGGCACTTTTCTCCCTGCCACAGATGCTGCTCAGAGCTCATTTTGCTATGCCAGCCAAAAAACCCAAACCCTGGGACTGCCACAGCCACTGCAACATCCAAACGATCTCGCCTTGAGAGCCAGTTGCATTGGCTGACTCTGTCAGTAGGAACCTCCATCAGAAATAGCATATTTGCTTCTCCAAATGGGGACACCAGCTTTACAGGCCATTTTCCAGAGTCAGTGTGGTCTGCCTGTGTTATTTCAGAGGATTCTTACATCAAGTGCATCTCTGCAGTGCCACTGACACTCAAGTAAATGCATTCCTGATGCCCCATCCCAGAAACTGCCAGGCAAGAAACAGGAGGTTTGTGATGCTGAAAGCTCAGGCTTGGTGACACAGAGAAAGTAGCTTGGACTGGGAAAGAAATACGTTGGACTATGGGAATGTTAAACAGTCATCTTTATGTTTTCAACAAGTTTCCCAGCGAGAAGAATCAGGGGGGAAATCATCTCACAAAACCATTTTAGAAACTTCTGCAGAAATCTTGTTGTGCTTGGGGCTGGGATTTGGGGTTGGTGTGGGGTTTTCTTGCAAGGTAACATTAGAGCTGATGCACTTGCTTCACATTTTCCGGTCATCCTCACAGCCAGAAGAGCGGCAACAACATAAATCCCAAAGAAAATTGTTGCTGGAGATTGCAGAATCTTCGTCTGTGCTGAGGCTGGTGTCCTCTGGGCATTCCCTTCCCATGTGCAGAAACCTCCAGCTGCTGCTCCCAGCGCAGGGTCCCCCTGTGCTCACAGGCCTCTGGCAGCCACTGCAGAATTTGCCTCTTTCCATGGCCGCCGTTTCCCTGAAGTAAGGAGGTTCTCCTTCCACCATCCCGATGGTCACAGTGCCAAAGGCCCAGATGTCCACCTTGGGGCCATAAGGAGATGTGGTCACAACTTCTGGGGCCATCCCGTGAGCAGTGCCCACCATGGAGCTGCGCTGGTCCTGCTCAGGGCTGAGCTGAGCGCAGAGGCCAAAATCAGCTGAGGACAGAAACAAACCCTGTCAAAGGCAGCTGCAATGAGGAAACCAAGCACCAAGATTCCCCACGCTCAGTCTGAGAGTGCAGTAGTGAAGTCAGCTGGAAAAGCCCTCAGGGCTGTACCCAAGGAAAGATGGAACTGGACCCTTCAAGAAACCCTCAGCTTTCATGCAATGGCTTTTACTGATTCCCTGAGAGAGCCGTCCATGCCCAGGAGGATGTTGGAGCTCTTCAGATGCCTGTGGATCACCCGCTTGGAATGGAGGAAATCCAGGCCCTGCAGACACTGAGAGAGAACAAGAAACACCAGGGCAAAAACCAATGGCCAGAATACATCACACAAGAAAGGACAGTTCAGAATTCTGCCAGCAGCAGCTTTGCTGTGACAGGCCAGGAGTGCAGTGCACACAAACTCCAGGCAAACGGTTCAAGGCAAAGCTGAGAACAGCAAATCTCAAATCCAAACCAGACAGAGAGTACCACAACAGCAGGAGAGAGAACAAGAACAGAGCAGAAGTGCAGTGATGCTGGCAGGCCGTTCACTGCAGAGGCTCTTTCTTCTACAGCTCATAAAAACAACACAGAAACAAAGCCCTGAGCATGGAGCCACTCCTGTTCTCACGCCCTGTTTGGAAGGACCATTGTGTCCCAGCCATGGAGTGACAAGCAGGATCCCTCACCTCCCGACTGACAGCTGCCATCTCTCCTTCAGCCATGTGTGTCTGTCTGACAACGTCCTGCAAAGTTCCTCCATCCATGAATTCCATCACCAGCCAGAGATCTCCATCAACAAGGAAGCTGGAAGAGGAAAGCAATGGCATGGAGATGAATGTGCAGAGCTCAATTGCCCCATGGAAAAGCCTGGAGTGGAGTTTTGTTTCCAGGTCACTTGTCAGTGAGGACAGAATCAGATGGAGAGACATTCCTGCCAGGCTGCACAGCCCTTGGAATCTGCACAGTCTAAAGGAGAAGGAGACACCCGTGAGAAAGGAGAGGTCTTAGATGGCAAGCAGGTGAAAAATGCAGTTTAGCAACAGCCCAGATCAATGTGGAACCACAACCCTTGGCCCCAGCTGGTTCAGCTCCTGAACTCATCAGTTCCACCATTCCCTGCAGAACAAGGCAACACAACTGCCAGGGTTATCCAGAGGAGGAGGCTGTGCAGCACTTGGGACAAAAGCAGTCAGAAAACCTTTCACAAAGTCCCTTCAGAAACAGGCAAGGCCAGTGAAAAATGGGCAAATGAGGCATTTCTGGAAACAAGAACCTGATCTTCCTGGCATCTGTAGCAATGGAAAAGGGCTGGGAAGAAGAAGCCAAGGGAAATTATTTCTGCTGTGGTTCATCAGCACTTCTTGGGAGACACAGCAAACAGGATCAGCTTGAAGGAAAAATCAAAGCAAAGCAACAAAAGCACATGGAGGGAGTGAACTGCCAGGCTGTTATTTTGGGAAGATGTGGCTGGGTCAGGCATTTTCCAAACAGGCTACAGACTCCGGGTGCCAGGAAAGGTTAACGCAGGGCCTGGGCACGGGATCAGAGCTGAAGCACTCACCTGTCCAAAGAGTTGACAATGTTGGGGTTCTTCTTGTCCTTCAGGAGCAGGATCTCATTCACAGCTCGTTCCCTGTTCTGCCCTCTGAGACTCATTTTCTTGATGGCCACCTGAAGGGACATTGCAGCCTTTAATTGCAGGAGTCTGTGCCAGGAGGCCACAGCACACACGGAGCGAGTCTTTGTGGAGCGACGGAGCCGGGCTGTGCCCGGCTGCCTTGGGATGGGACACCAGAGCTCAGCAAGGGCCATTGCCACAGCCCATTGCTCTGCCAGCTGGGGGCTGCTCACAGGACACATGGCCAGAGACATTGGGCCTTGCAAGCTCTGCAGAAATGGTCCCTCAGCCGTCAGCCTCAAAGCTCTAACAACATTCTCTGCACCTACAGTCTTTTCTAATGGCCTCAACATTATTATTATTATTATTATTATTATTATTATTATTATTATTATTACTATTACTATTACTATTACTATTACTGTAACACATTTTGCCAGCAGGAGGTAATTCTGGTTCTGTGAAAACAGAGTAAAACAGCCAGGAATCCTTTAGCAATTCTATGGGATTTGGTCATGATTTCAGATCCAACTGCTCTGTTTGGGATTGCACAACAAAGCAAACATGCACATCCATTGCTCAGGTGATCCCTGTCACAGGCTGTCACTGACACCAGACCCAAACACAACTGCAGGATTTAGGAGAGAGCTTTGCTCTGGACATCCATCTTCTCATTTCTCTCCGTCTCCCTCTGTGAACAGCTGAAGTAGAACTAATACCCCAAACTGAGCCCAAGCAGGATCTCTCCCTAATTAGGGCTTGAGGTTCCCTCTGAAGATGAAAGGCAGGATGGAAAAACTGCTAAATAATGTTCCTGTCTGAGGCTGGCATGAAGATAAACTGGACCTCAGTCTCCAGCAGCTGATGCATTCACACTTTTAGATATGAAGACCAAGCCAGCGTGTCCTGCTCTGATAGACACCGCTGCCCTCCTTGCATTCCTTGGGCACTTGAGAAGGACCAAGTCTGTCTCAGCTGTGCTCTGCAGGCTGACACTGCTCTGCCTTCAGAGGAGCAGCCTGGGCAGGAAAGCTCTGCAGGCCCCCAGAGCTGCAGCCACAGCTCCCAGCAGAGGGGAAAGCCCTGCAGAGCTGCTGGCCGTGCTGGGCGTGTTGGCACTGACCTCTCCTCCAGGGGCCCTGTCGAGTCCTTTAGAAACGGCTCCAAAAGCCCTGGAGACAAAAGAGCAGAGAAGAAGCAGCGCTTTAGGCCCTGGCAGTGAAAGCCAGCCCAGACAGGAGATCTCTGCTGCCTGCAGCGTTCACAAACACCTGGGTGCATCGACTCTTCCAACACCAGCACAGCAGCCACCAGCCCTCTGCCATGCAAGGTGTGCAAGAGAAAACTGAGACCCAACACGAAGGAATTGGGCTGGAGCAAATCCCAAATGTCCACACTGAATTACTTTAGTTCAAAACCTGAGGTGAGAAATGGGTGTCTAAAGAACTGGAAAAGAATGCATTTCATCCTTTTCCATTTCCTGCCTAAGACCTGCAGGATCCACAAGGGCCCTGCCATCAGGCAGGTGATGCATTTTCCCCCAGAGTGCATCAGCTCTGTGTCTGTTACTGAATGTATGGGGTCTGCTACCTGTGCTAGAGTAGAGCACTTATTAGTTCATCTGTGGTTTCTGTTTCTAAACCATTAGGTTGGTAATCCTGACCAGTGGATATTTTTTGAAGGAAAATATTTGAAAGAAATCTTCTTGAGAACTGTTTTCTGACAGTCACCAGATGGTGAGTTGCTCTTTTAGGCAATCCAGTTCCAGGGACAGAAGATCTTCCAGGTCCTGCTCCTTGCTGCAGGCAGGACACTGCCAGCCTCAGGGGCCTTTGACGGTGCCTTCTGACCACAGTTATCAATTCTGATCAGGACCGAGAGACAGCAGGATGGTAGCCCAGTGCCTGAAGGTGCTTTGGGCTCTCCTGACCCCTCACTTGATCCTGCACCAGCACAACCCCCAGCCCTGCTTGTGCAGAAGCAGCTGCCGTGCACTTACCCTTGGCCAATCTGCTCCACTTCCAGGTATTTCTGGGCAGGCTCCGCCTTGCTCACGGTGTTCCCTGAAAGAAAAAACGTGGAAGACGCTCCCTCCCAGAGTGAGAGACCGCCTTGCAGCAGAGCCAGAACCAGCCCCACTCCCTGGGGCCATGAGCCCCTTGGTGTCAGCTGGGGAAGGACAATAAATGGCTCTGTGACATTCAGCTGCAGGGCAACCCTGGGTGCAGCCGATGTCCAGACACACACACAGCACTTGCTCGGGCACCCAGGGACAGAGCAGACGTACTCAGCTGCATCAGGCACCACTCCCCTCTCCCCTCTGGCTGCAGGGCTGTGCTGCTGTCAGAATGTTCAGCCCAGGATCCCACAGCGGAGGGAGCTTCATTGTCCTCTTCCCAAGCAGAGGGAGGTTCTCCACCCTCTTCCCAAAATGCTGCAGCTTCTCCATCATCTTTCCAAGGCAGGGGATGTTCGCTGTCCACTTCCCATCCTGTGAGATGTTCACTGTCCTCTTCCCAAGACACAGGATGTCCTCCATCCTCATCCTACACTGGGAGATGTCCTCCATCCTCATCCCACTCCATGGGAGCTTGGCCATTCTGGTCCCACACCAGGGCACATCCACCGTCCTTGTCCCACGCCGGGAGATGTCCCCTGTCCTTGTCCCACCCCGCGGGAGCCTCGCCGTTGCATTCCCACACCGCGGGATGTTCGCTCTCGTCTCCCAGAGCAGCGGGAAGTTCACTGTCATCTCCCGGCACTGAGGGAAGTTCACCATCGGCCCCCAGAGCAGCGGGAAGCTCACTGCTGTCTTCCTCCTCTTTGGCTTCCTCTTTGGAAGCAGAGGGAGCCCCAGGAGGTGCTGGTGCTGCTTTTGTGCCCTGAGGACAGACGGCAGCGGGAGGGACGGGAAGTTCTATCTCAGTTATCGCCTTATTTATCCTCAGCTGCACATCCAGCTGCACTAAGCAGAAATTGGGTTTGGAGCTGTTCCAACTAACAATGGGCTAAAGTCAACATTGCCACTTATTGTTGGGAATTTGATATTCCACCATGGCTAAAGCCAGCAAGAAATCCTCTGCCTGCAAAACCAGACCTGCAGCTCTTCAAAAGCTCTTCAGCAGAAAAGGAGAAAACTGCCGGGGATCCCTTTACTGCTGCTGCTGCTGCAGGCACTGACAGGAACTTTCTTTCAGCCTCCCAGGCTGGCACTGGGCTGCCACATGCCGAACTCACACCTTGCTGCACAATTCCAAATATCAAAGGTTCCTTTCCCACTCACCGAAGGAGAAGCTGCTCGGAATGTAGACATGAGGTGCCCTGCAATGGGAGAGGGAACATGAACCAGATGCTGTTAGGAGAAAAACTGCCAGAGGTGGGAAATGCCACGGAGCAAGGCAACCCCGAGAGAGCATTTTGCTTTCACAGCATCCCTCCAGGAGCCACAGTCCCTTCCCACAGCAAGCAAGAGAACAGCACAAAATACTGGGCTGGGTCAGTTCTTGGCTGGAGCAGCAAAGGGAGGGAGTTCCAGGCTCTGCTGGCACAGACTCCCTGCTTGAGGGAACAGAACCCCCCAGGGCTCATTGCAGATGCTGTGCACGCCCCGCTGGCTGCAGACACCCCCTTTTTCAGCTGCAGCTGCTGGCAGGAGCTCTCCCAAAGCAATGGTGTCTTCATGGCAATTTGGTTCCAAAGTCAGCTCAGCTGCAGAGGAAGAACAGAAAGCACACAGCAAGCCCAAAGCCACAGATGCTGCACCGAGGGAAAACCTTGACTTACATGCCAAGTGGGTTAAAAAATACCCCGAATAAGCCACAGAGTACAGAGTGCAAACTGCAGCAGCCACGTGCTGCATCATTTTGGCTGCACTGCACACGTCTGCAGCCTGTAGCCCTGCAAGCACAGACGGACACCCGTCAGGGCTGGGCTGGCTGCTGAGAATGCCTCGGGCAGGAGGATCCTCCGGCAGCGAGCCCAGAGCCACTCTGGGCACTGAGGCCTCCGTGTCCCACAGCAACGGGAACACCACGGGGACGTGGCGCTGTTCCTGTGACATCCCAGCAGCAGCTCACGCAGAAACCGCCTGGAAGGTTCTCCTGTGTCACAAAGGAGCACAAAGAACCCTCCCAGGGCACAGCGTATGGCCCAAAGGGTGCAAGAGGAACTGGGAAAATGCAGTAAACAAGGACACCCCACAGCCCAGCCTGAGCACTGAGGAGGAACAAGGACGGCACCGAACCAAAGGAAACGTGACCTTTAGTCACTGATGCTTCTGACTAAAAGCAGCAAGCCATGTTCCATCTGGGATCTTTGTTCTAGTTCTAAAAACAAACGAGGTTTTCCAGTCTAAATACACAGAAGGCAGGAACTGGAGAGGAGGTGGGATTAGGAATGAGGAGGAGGAGGAGGGGGAGAGGAAAAGGAGGAGCAGGAAGACGAAGAGGACGAGCAGGAACAGGAGGAACAGGAGGTTCCAGTGTCCCCTGTGGCTGCAGCCGCGGGACCATCGCCCCCAGCTCGTCCTGCAGGTGAGCGAGGATGGGGATCCTGTCCCAAATCCATCGGGGGGTCCCTGTGAGGGTTTTTTATTGGGGTGTGTTTGGAGCTCACAGATTGTGGAATTGACCCCAAATATCATGTGGTGTCCCTGGGAGGTTTTTTTTCCTCTGTGTGTGTAGGTTTGGATCTTGCAGGAGCCCAAAGCTGAGCCCCTTGGGGGATCTTTGGGGGCCCACGTGGCCACTGCCCAGTATGGGCAGGGGAGGACATTGGTCCTGGGGACCCCCGGGAGAGCAGAGGAGGGGAACCCCTGGGAGCCCCAGAGTGGGGAGAGCAGAGAGGGGCGATCCCAGAGCGGGGGGACCCCGGCAGACTGGAAAGGGGGGGAGCCTGGAGAGGAGGGACCCCTGGGATCCCTGGGACCTCAAAACAGAGCATCAGGGTAGAATGGACCCCATGGACCCCCAAAAGCCCCTGGATCATCCCTAAGCAGGACGCCAGAGAATGAAGAAACCCTGGAACCACTGGACCCCTATGATCTGAAGGAAAGGAAACCTCTGGAACCCCAAAAGTGGAGAGATCAGCAATAGGGAACTCCTGGGAAAGATGTTTTGGGCTGAATCTTGATATGTGGAGCTTTTCATGGACACAAGACTCCTGCTGAGTTCCAGAGATGGACCAGGCCAGGAGGAGCCTCTACTCCAAGGCGCTCCCACCTTGGTTACCCCCAAACCAGAGTTTGTCATTCCCAAGCTGTGGCCAGATGGAGGAGGAGGAAAAGTCCCAGAGATCCCTCAGAGGAGGGGCTGCAAACCCAGCCCAGGGAGGGGTGAGGAGGAAAGAGCCCCCCTGAGCCAGGAAGGCGGCCGGAGATGCAGCCAGAGCTCAGAGCTGGTGGAGAAGCCTCATGGCAGGGAGAAGCCCGACAAGTGCTTGGAATGTGGGAAGGGTTTCAGCTCCAGCTCCAGCCTGATGGAACACCTGAACATCCACACTGGGGAGAGGCCCTGGGAGTGTGGGGAACGTGGGAAGGGCTTCAGTGGGACATCCGACCTCAGCAAGCACCACAAGATCCACACTGGGGAAGGGCCCTAGGAGTGTTTGGAATGTCAGAAGAGCTTCAGGTGGGATTCAGAGATTGTCACTCACCAGCACTTCCACACCAGGGAGAGGCCCTGCGAGTGTCCTGAGTGTGGGAAGAGCTTCATGCGCTGCTCCAGCTCCATCCCCCAAGGGAGGATCTGCACTGGATGATCTCCGGTGACCCCCGTTGGGAAGAGCCCTGGTGACCCCTGTTCTGGGTGATCCGTGTTGGGCAGGGGGAAGATGTTGGAGAGATTTCTTTCCCTTCTCCTTGTGCTGCTGTGATTTGGTTGGTAATAAATTCCCTCCGTGTGTCCAGGCCGGGTCTGTTGTGCCCGTGTGGAATTTGCTGCGGGATCTCTCCCGGTCCTTGTGCCCACGCAGGAACCCTCAGTTCCATTTTCTGTCCCTGTGCGGCTGCGGGAGCAGGGAACGAGCGGCTCTGGGGGTGCCTGTCATCGGGCCAGCGTCACCGCTCGCCACGGGCAGCCCTGAGATGCCGCGCACCTGGGCACGCATTGCTGGGCTCACCTGAGCTCCCACCTGCCCAGCGCCCCAAGGTTCCCCCTGCCCAAAAACCCCCAACCCGGGGCTGAGGCGTCCAGAAAGGCCTCAGCCAATGGGAACGCAGGCAGGCGGCGTCTTAGCCAATGAGATCTCGGAGCGTTGGATTGCCTCATCGGTTGCCGGGCAGAGCCCGTGGCCGGTCGCTGCCCAGAAGCGGCGGCAGCCAATGAGAGCGCGCGGCGCTGCCGAGCCCGCCCTGCTCCGGACTGGCGCTCCCAGCGCAGCGCGGCTGCTTTGGGGCTGCTGCTCCCTGCCCGGCCCCGGCCATGGGGCGAGGGGCGGCAGCTGGGGCCCTGCTGGCGGCACTGGTGGTGCTGGGAGCCCCCCCGGCTGCGGGCGCGGAGCTCTCGGGTGAGCGGGGGGGCGGGAGGCGCTGGGACAGGGGGGGAGAGGGGGGCGAAGGGGGGAGCTCGGAATGGAGGGGGAGGAGGAGGGGACCCCCCAAAGGGAGAACGGGAGGGACTCAGGGGTGGTGGGAGGAGAGGGAGCGGTGGGAGAGGGTGGCGAAGGGGCAAAGCGGAGGTGGAACACCATATCTGAGCGGGAGGAGGCTGGGGATTGGGAAATTTGTGGGAAAATGGGGAAATGGGACCCCAGAAGTGATTTGGGGAGCGGCCGGAGGTGGGAGGGGAGACGATGTGGAAGGGGAAATGGGGGAAGGGCGGCAAAGAGGAAGCGGCAGCGCGGGCAGGAGGGTCCCATGGCGGCCGAGGGACACAGGGAGTGCGGAGTGGCATCCGGAGTGGCACCGGTGCTCTGGGGATGCTGGGAGAGGGTGGTGGGTTGGCACCCCCTGTCCTGTGTCCTGCACACTCAGGGGTGTTCCAGAGGATGACAAAGTCCGAGTGTTACTTCATTAACGGCACAGAGAAGGTGAAGTACGTCCAGAGATCCATCTACAACCGGGATCAGTTCATAATGTTCGACAGCGACGTGGGGCACTTTGTGGGGTTCACCCGCTATGGGGAGAAGTTGGCCAAGCGCTGGAACAGCAACGCGGTATTCATGGAGGACAGACGGACTGCGGTTGACTGGTTCTGCCGGTGCTGGTACAAGAACTTTACCCGGTTCATCACGGAGCGCCGAGGTGAGCACGAGGGAGAGCGCGTCCCCTCGGGGCCTGCCCTGCCAGTGACCCTGGAGCCCCTCAAAATCTCCCTGGGCATCGGCCCAGAGCCCTCATCCCTCCTTGTGCCGACCCCCGGGGTCTCCAGATCCTCCCAGTCCCTGCCGGTGCCCCCCCGCGCGTCCATTTCAGCGACCCGGAAAGTTGACGCTTGGCAACCAATAGGATCGCATCGTGTTCATGACTCATCTGTTTCCAGGCAGACCCGCAGCGCGGAGTACCTCGCGCCGGACTCTCCCTCCCACTGCCGCGCACTTCATTCCCAGTTCCTCCCAGTGCCACCAAGATCCCTCCCAGTGCCATTCCAGTCCCTCCAAGACCATGCCCAGTTCCTCCCCAGTCTCTCCCAGTCCATTCCCAGTCTCTTCCCAGTTCATTCACAGTTCACTCTTAGACCTCCACCCTCTCTTCCAGTTCCCCCATTCCTTCCCACCTCTCTGTGTCACCCAACTCCCTCCCAGTCTCTCCCACTCACTCCGAGCACATTCCCAATCCATCCGAGCCCATCCCCAGTCCCTCCCACCACATCCGAGTGTCACTCCGAGTCCATTTCAGTCCATTCCCAGCCCTCCCCTCTCTCTCCCAGTGTCCCCCAGCTGATCCCAGTGTGTCCCCGCTCTCTCTTTCTCTGTCTCTCCCTGTGTCCCCCAGCGTGTCCATCTCGCTGGTGCCCCCCTCGAGCTCCCAGCCCGGCCCCGGCCGCCTGCTCTGCTCCGTGATGGATTTCTACCCTGCTGCCATCCAGGTGAGGTGGTTCCAGGGCCAGCAGGAGCTCTCGGAGCACGTGGTGGCCACCGACGTGGTCCCCAACGGGGACTGGACCTACCAGCTGCTGGTGCTGCTGGAAACTCCCCCCCGGTGCGGGCTCAGCTACAGCTGCCAGGTGGAGCACGTCAGCCTGGAGCAGCCCCTGAGGCGGCACTGGGGTACGGGGGAGCCCCTGGGGGCGCTGGCAGAGCCACTGGGAGGGAGCTGGAGAGAGCCGGGCTGGAAGTGGGAGAGGGGCTGGGGGCTGGGCAAGGGCTAGGCAGGGGTTTGGGGGATGCTGGGGAGGGTGGGATGGGGTTGGGGGAGTGCTAGTGGGCACTGTGAGGGAGTTTGGGGGCGCTGGGTGCAAAGGGCAGGGGGTTTGGAGGATGGTGGATGCCACTGGGAGGGACTGGAATGAGCCTGGAGGGGACACTGGGAGAGGCTCGCGGTGTCGGTGAGAGGTTTTGGGGGTGCTGAGCCCTGCGGAGCCCCCAGAGATACCGCCGGACGTCGCCCGCAGCAAGATGCTGACGGGCATCGGGGGCTTCGTCTTGGGCTTCGTCTTCCTGGCGTTGGGGCTCGGCTTCTCCCTGCGCAAGAAGGTCACGGCGGGTGCCGGGGGTGGCGTCCCCGCCGTGACGGAGCGTGTGCGCTCCCGCCGGGGCCCCCAGCCCGGTGTCACCCCCTTTTCTGTGCCCACAGAGCTCCTGAGCCGGCGGCGGCCGCAGCCCCTCCCCGTGTGCTCGGGCCCGGCCGGGATCCCCCGCTCCGTCCCCGCTCCGCTGTGTTTGGGGGAGTC
Organism: Zonotrichia albicollis; assembly: GCF_047830755.1. Classification (NCBI taxonomy): domain Eukaryota; kingdom Metazoa; phylum Chordata; class Aves; order Passeriformes; family Passerellidae; genus Zonotrichia; species Zonotrichia albicollis. Next base: position 2,652,790 of record NC_133849.1, read on the forward strand.
CCGTGTCCCCCCAGCCCCGCTGGCGCTCTGCCCCCGCCCAGTGCCTGCTCCCAGTGCTCCCAGTAAAGCTTCCCAGTTGGGCCCGGGGCCGTTTATTGGGGGCGATGGGGAGGGGTTTGGGGGGGCGATGGGACGGATTTGGGCAAAGGGAGGGGGACAAAGGGTGGGGGCTGGGGCCGGGGGGAGCGAGAGGAGGAAGAGGACGAAGGAGAAGGAGGGGGTACGTGAGAGAGAAATGAGGGGAAGGAGGCGGGAGGAGGACCGGGAGGAGCCATTAAACCGGGAGAGGATAAGGGGGAGGAAGAGGAGGGGGAGATGATGAGAGGAGCAGAAACAAGAAAAGGAGCGGGGAACCCCCGGCCTTCATCGAGGTGTCCACGGGGGGGCCAGGAACATGTGGAACCCCCAGCCAGGAGTGTTCCCAACACGGGGGGCTCTGACCCTGAGGGTCACCCGGGATTATCGACCGCGGATCCTCCAACGGGACGTGGAGCTGGAGCGGGGCACGGAGCTCGTCCCGACCCGGGGCACTGCGGTATCCCCGGGCAGCAACACATGCTCCTCCTGCTCCATCCCTCCTCCTGCTATCCGGCTGTGCCCTCATGCAGCCCGGGAGGCCCTGAGAGCGCGGGGCGGGGCTGTGCCGTGTACAGAGCCCGCCCCTGGCTGGGATTGGGTGATGGTGCCGTCAGTCGTGGTTGTGGTGTGCTGATTAGTGGGAGCGGGGGGGGGGGGGGGGGCAGGGCCCCGGTGGCGGGCTGAGGGCGGCCGTGGCTCGGCAGCGGCGCCATTGTCGTGTTTGCGGGGCCCGGGAGCGGCGGCAGCGGCCGGAGCGCGGTGAGGCGGCGGCGGAGCTCGGAGGCGGCCGCAGGGCAGGTGGGAGCCTCGCTGGGTTGTGCGGGGGCTCGGGGCTGGCTGCGGGCCTCGGGGGCGGCAGGGGGCTCGGGCGCGTTCGTTGTGCCGTGTCCGGCCCGTGTTGCCGCTGGCGTGAGGGCGCTGCGGGAGCGGCTGCCCGCGGTCTCCTTGCGGCCGCTGCCTCGGCAGGAGCCACTGCCGGAGCAGCGCTGGCTCGGCCCGGTTGCTGTGGCTGGGACAGAGGGGGCTGCCCCGTGCCCGGGGCTGTGCGGAGAAATTCCCGTGGCCGGAGGTTTGTGTGCCCAGAGGAGACAGAGGAGTCCTGTAAAAGTGGCTTTATTGCTGAGCAGAGGGAGAGGCCGTGGGGCATTTGCTGTGCGCTCTCTGCCATTGTTGTAGTTCGCAGCCTCCTTTTTATTCTCATTTTCCCGGCTCATCTCCCTCTCCCTTTGCCCACTGGCTGAGGTGCTTGGAAGGTTCAGACCTCCCGATCCGCCAACTGCATGTCCTCGTTAATGTGCATCCCCACTTTTGTATAACAGCCGGTATTCACGGCTTAGTTAAGTCTTTGTTCTTCTGGAATTTCAGGAATTTAGCGGGACTTTGAGTGAGCAGCAGTCCATGTTAATTAGTAACATTTATTGAAGCTGGTGGTTTCACCCAGTTACTTCCTTATCTACAAATCCCTGGTGACTCGGTCCCCTGCTGAATGAGCTGCACTCTCAAGGTGTGGAGCATGGTAAAAAGATGAGAGTTGCTGTAGCACATCAGAGGAGAAACAGCATTCGTTTAACCCATGGTCTCCGAGGGAGCCACAAAACCGTGTCCCATTCCCATTCTTTCTGCATTTCAATCCGTACATGAGCTGCTTAATTTTTCCGTTGTTTTTGGTTTGGTTTTTTTTTTGTTTTCACCACTTTTCCTTTGTCATCTTTCTGCCAACAGCAGTTTGAATCATTTAATTTTCCACAAACTCCTCCTTTTTCTGCTAACAGATGATCTGATCCCATCCCATGGTTAAGTGCTGTGTTCCTCATTTCAGTGGATTGGTCGGCAGGAAGGTCAGGAGCTGGAGCTCACTGGTTGGCTATTGCGAGGGCAGCTTGTAATCTGATGATGCCATTGAAATGAGAAATGGGTTCTGTGGCTCCTGATATGAATTGGTTTGGGTTCCCAGGGGCTGGTCCATGGTGTTGTAGGATTTGTTCTGCTGGCCGTTCATCTTTTCCCCGATTTTGGCCACTCTCTCCAGCCAGGGCTGCATCAGTTGACTGCTTTTGTCTAACTAAATCATCAAATCCTTGGATTCCCAACTGATTTCCCTGAATTTTTGGTAGCAAAAACCCGCACTGCTCTTTTATACCCTATATAACATAGAGAGTGCCAGCACATGTTGGAGTGGGCAGAGGGATGATTCCCCCTAATTATTTATTCTGAAGTTTTCCCAACATTGTCCATGTGCTGTTTCCCTTTGCATCTTCACCCGTTTGTGTTGCAGGGTCAGATATCCTCCCCCTGGGCTCTGCCTTGAGCTGTGCAAATTCCATCAGTGCCAGCAGGCAGAGCTTGGGGTGAGGGGCAGAGGGAATCAGCCCAATTCCTGTCCAGGCTTTGCCCAGCAGTGTTCATTTGCATTTCTAAAGCTCCTCTGCAGGCTGCCTGGAATGCAGCTTCTCTTCCAGGGCAGCCATCTGGTGAGTCACATGTGGCCCCCCAGAATCTGCTTTTTGAAAAAAAAAGGTATTAATTATTTATGTTCAAAGTATTACAGTTAAATCTCTTCGAATTTGCAAAATGCACCATAAAGGAGAACGTGGAAAAACCCAGACCAAAAGTTGATTCTTACACTTCTGTCCCAAGCCTACCTGACAATATAAAGTGGGAATATTATGAAAAATTTTTCTCATGTTGTCGTTTTGTCACTGAAACTGGAGGGAAAACAAAAACTCTCCAAGAATCTCTTTGGTGTTAGAAAGTCAAGGCATTCCTTGGTTCTGGCCAGGATGTACAACAGAAATCATTTTTTTCACAACTAGCCCGACTGTGCAGAGAAAATCATTCCTGGCGAGTGAGTTTTACTCCATTTTTCCTAAACTTTATGTGGTCCAAACCAATATAAATCCATTGCTTTAATGTTCATTGCTTCCAAGTTGTGTAAGTTTTTAGTATTTGGTTTCCTGTTGGACCCGGATTCCTTCCCCTCTGATGTAAATTTGGTCTCCACACTCCTGGATTTCCTTCTCAGCCTTTTCCAGCCCAGGTGTCTCCTGCTGTGCCGGGGGCAGTGTCTGGGGTAGCTGTTGGTTGCTGTTTGCTACTGGGCAATGTTGATGTTTTGTTGCTGGTCGTTATCTCTGTGGGTGTCTTTTGTGCTGTTCCCAGTCTGTTGGGATGTTAAACTCATCTCCATTGAGTGGTGTAACATCCCTTAAATAAAAGCTTTAAAATTCCTTTCCCCAAGGCAAAGACAAACCAAGCCTGAGCAGAGAAATAAGGTTTAAAAGAACCAAACTCGGTATATTTTGCAGCAGTGCAATGGCAGGCAGCCCAGAGTGTGGGTGTCAGTGAGCCCCAGAGTGGAATTGTGCCCTGGTGTTCCCCAGCAGCTGTGGCAGTGCAGGCCCAGGCAGCGCTGAAGCTGCAGCAGTGGCAGCAAGGCTTGGCCCCAGTGGCTGGAGATGGCAGAGGAGGGTGGCCAGGATTGCAGAGGATTCCAGGCGAGGATCTGTGGGCAGGCGCAGGGGCTTGGCCCGCTGTGGAGCCCTGGCTGCTGCTGCGTTGCCTTCAGGGCAGGCTCAGGGGCGGCCTCCCATCCTCCTGCTGCAGGCGGGAAGTGCAAATCTCCGGGGCTTCAGAGCCCTTGAGGCCAGGCTGAGGGGTCCCCCCGTGTTGAGCTGTGCTGGCGGCTGTTTCTGGCCTCAGGGACACTTGGCATGGGCCCCTTGGCCACCAGTGGTGCTGCTTTGCACTCCTTAGGCAGGAGCCGATGTCCTGGCTGGGTGTTGGCAGCAGCAAAGTGCCAGGCAGGCTCTGTGCCAGCCCAGCTTGCTGTGGGAGAATATCCCTTGATATCTGCTCCAGTGGTTGCTGAAGCAGTGAGAATTACTTTTGCCCCCCTGTTAGGTGCCATGGTGTCAGCAGAAGATATTGAAGCCTTCCTGCTCAGGGCATTTCAGTGCCAGGCTCTCACAAGCACCCAGAGCTGCGCGGGTTGAGCTGAGCATGGGGCGGTGACCTGCGCTGTGTCTGATTGCCCTTCCTTCGCTCCCCTGGAACAGGGTGTTGCTTTTAGATGCCACTTGTCCTGGTTGCTTCAGAGTGCTTTGGAGAGACTCCATATCTAATTTTCCCTCTTTCCCTGGGGCTTCCCACACTTCTGGGTTCACCTCAGCATAGGCCTGTCCAGACATTTGACACAGAGGTAGAACAGAACTGGCCTCTGTATCACCTTTTATAATAATAATTTTTGTTCCGAGTTTAGTGATTCAATCCTTTTCCAGTAAATCATTATAGCAATTAGGAATAAATAAAAATTCATGCATTTCAAATCCATCTCCCAGATCTACTATTAGTGGTTGAGTAAAACCATACATCTTTCCCACTTTTCCCACTTATCCCCTCTGTAATCACACATATTTTTAGCATTTTTCCCCCTGCAGTCTAAGATTCAGAGTTGATTGAGAGGCCCCTGTGTCCATCAGGAAATGCCTCCTCTCAATGCAGACCCACCCTGAATGTTCTCAAGGGCTGCAGTGTGGAGGGTCCCTGGTGTGATGGGAGCTGTGACAGCCCTGGCAATCCATGTCCATCAAGGGGTGGACTTGCTGGTGCTGAGGGTGCTGCTGTCTGTGCTTGCAGTGTCCTTGTGCCCTGCAGCTGGAGCCCTGGTTCCTTGCCAGGGGCTGTTTGGGTGGGCTCTCCCCTGCCGAGGAGGGCAATGCCTCTGCCAGGTGCTTGTGGCTGAGCCCGTGCCCTGGGTGCTGGGGCCCCCTTGGGCCCTGGGGTTGATCCCTCAGGGGCTGTAGGAACTGTGCCCTGGCCTTTGCCTTCAGCTTGGCCTTTTGCTGCTCCCTTCTTGCACTCACCTGCTGTGCCTTTGTGCCCAAGTGCTGCAGGGCCTTCTTGTGCCCCTCCTGCAGCCCCCTCAGTGCCTGTGGGTGCTTGTCTTGCTTTACAAGAGAGGTGTCTGCTCGGGAAGGCAGAAAAAGCCTCTCTTGGAATGGAGAATGCAAACCTCCTCCCTCTTATTTTTAAGACTAGTGAAATGAAGGGGCTCTCAGGCAAAGATATGGGAATGGGAATACCACTTCTTTACTAGTGTGTATAATAAAGCAAACAAACACCAACAGCTGCGGCACTGACAGCAAACAGAGCCCGGAGCCAGTCCCGGCCTTTGGGCTGCGGCGCTTTCCCCTTGGGTGCAGTTCCGGGCACGGCCGGCAGGGGCGCTGGTGGCTCCCGCGGGGCGGGGCAGCGCATCCCTCCCATGGGAACCTCTCTGAACAGAAATAGAGCAATCCCTTCATCTAACTCTTTCACTTTTTTCCCTTCTATGGCCTTTCTCCCGTGTTTTGGGAAAGAATTTGTAGAGGGCTGCCTTTTAACTGAGCTCCTAGGTTTTCGATAAGGTGCTTCCTGTGGAGAGAGAGTTTCCCTGAACAGCCGGAGGTGTGGTTCCCAAGGGGACGTAACTCAGAGCAGGACGGGGTCAGGGGAGGATATCCCGCCGAGGCTCGGTGGGAGTGTGGGCAGGGTCTGCTGCCGGAATCGGCAGAGGGGGATGTTCCCGTGGAGCCCGAGGCGGAGCGTGGGCAGCCCCCAGATGGCTGATGGCGGCTGATCCGGCAGCTCCCGGCAGAGCAAAGGCAGGTGGGAGAGCCCGGCAGCAGCGGCGGTGCCCAGCGCAGGTGGCACGGGCAGGGCAGGCGGGGATGGGATGGCTGGGACCCCCCCTGGGTGCGGTGGGCGCGGTGAGCTCGGAGCAGGCGGCAGGACAGAGCAACCCCCATCTTGCCCAGCATGGGCGGCAGAGCGGCCGCGGGCCAGGCAGCGGGAGCAGGGCACACAAATTGAGCGAGAGCGCCGGGGCAGGTGGAGCTGCCCTGGGCAGTGAGGCCGCACCTGGGATGGAAAGCGGGGCAGGCGGAGCTGAGGCGGGCAGCGAGCCGGGACCCGGGACAGGCGCCTGGGCCGCGAACGGAGGGGGCAAGACCTGCAGAGGATCTCGCTGTCTTTTTTTTTTTTTTTTTCCCTCTGGTGTTTCTGGTACTTTAAAGATTTTTTTCTCCTAAAATCTCCTTTCTAACATGTGGCATATTCTCTTTCTTCTACATTAAACGATTTTTTTTACAAATAAATCTAGAGCCTAACAAACCTAAACTTCTGCTTGGATACTTTGAAATAGTCAACCAGCTTACTCATGACCTGCAAATGTTGTTTTTCTCTTCATCTTTTTATTTCTCCTTTGGCAAATTAATCATCTCTCAGTTACTTCCTTTGCTACTCCAAAAATCCCGGTGCACCCATACTTCCTTAAAAAATGATCACACAAAGCTTGAGTACCCCAGTGGGTTTTCTGATGCAAGTCTTCTAATATTTTCCTAGTAAGCACATTTTATTAAGTAATTGTCTTCCATCAAAAAGTTTCCATTTCCCTGATTTTTCTTGTTCACTTCCTGTCTTGTTTAATTCTTTTCTCTCGGCTTTCCTAAACTTTGGAATTTCCAGCTTTTCCTCCTTTAGGGTTTTTATTAACATAACTCTTTTATCTCCAGTTTCTGCTGCATCCTTAGCTTTGTGATGTGCCCCCAGTTTTCCCAGTTTGCCTCTCCTTTACCCCGGGCCGGGTTCCCCCCGCCCGCAGCGGCTGGAGCAGCCGAGAGTCCCGCGCTGCCCATCCCGACCTGTCCCGGCTCCATCCCCGCTCCTGCCGCGGCTGCGAGGGCTGCGGGAACGGGGCAGCGAGGGTGTGGCTGCTGCTGGGGGAGGAGGAGGAGGCAGGGAAGGGCAGGGATGAAGGGAGAGGAGGAGGTGGGGTTAGGGTGGAGGAGCAGGGGGAGGGATGGAAGAGGAGGGATGAAGGCAGAGAGAGAGCAGTGGTGGAAGGAGGAGAAGGAGGTGGTGTTATCGAGGAGGAGGAGGAGAAGGGATGGAAGGGGAGGGATGTAAGACGAGAAGGAGGTGGGGATAAGACAGAGGGGGAAGAGGATGGGGGATGGAAGGGGAGGAGTGGGGAGGAAGAGGAGGGACAAAGGCCGATCGAGGCTGAGCTGAGGGAACCACGCCGTCGATCCCTGCCTGAATTCGCAGCCCCCACCTGTGGGATCATCGCCCCCCCCAATCGCGCTGGTGAGCGGGGAGGGGGAGCTGGGCCCGGATATCCCTGGGGGTCCCTGGGTTGGGCTTTTTGGGGTTGTTTGGAGAATGAAGAAGTCCAAGGCTGAGCGGAAAAGGCCCCTTGGGGGGACATCGGGGGTGGCGGTGGCGGCTGCCGGCAGAGGCAGCCTGGAGGAGCAGAGCCCTGTGTCCCCCAGGAGCCCAAAGCGGGGAGCGACACCATTGGTGGGAGCCTGAAGAGCCTGGAGAGGGGCAGGGGGGACTCCTTGGAGCCGCTGCAGCCCAAAGCAGAGAATGAGGGGAGAAGGGAGCCCGGGAGCCCAAACAGCCCCGGCATCCCGAAATGGGGAGAGCAAAGTGGGGCTAGCTTTTGGCATTGCTGGGACTGCCAGCAGCCTGGGCAGGGCGGGCACCGAGGAGAAGGGGGACCCCCAATCCAAGCGTGACTCCCAGCAGGTGGGACAGGGGGGAACCCCCGAACACCAGAGGGGAGGGACCAGTGATGGGGAAGTCCTGGGAGGCTTTTTCAGGGCTGAATCTGGGTGTTTGGGAGGTTTTTCTGTAGCTGAGGTGGCCGGTGACTTGTAGAGATGAACTTGGGCAGAGGGACCTTCAAACTCAATGTGTGTTGGGGAAGGTGAAAGAGGAAAGACTTATAAATACGATTGTCTTGCAAAAGATTTTGAGAATATAGAAAGTATAAGGCAGACTGAAATGAAAGCAAGCTCTGAGATACCTCACTTAGTGAACAACTGGAAAACAATGTTGTGGCCCACTGAAGGTAATCCCCTTTTGATGAAACAATTCCCTCTGCTTGCAGACAGATCCAAGGGTCAAAGCAGACCCTACTGGCTCAGCAGAAGGGGTCCAAAGAGGGGTTTTTAGGGCGTAGAATGTAACACAGCATGGTGATGTAATGATTCTTACACGCTCTATGTAAATTCTGTAGGATTTGTATGTTGTACTAGAGTGGTTGATGAGAAGTAGAATATTCAACACAGAAGAAAATCTATTTTGTTGTAATGGGAACGTTACTCTGTTATGCTCTTGCCTGTCTTCGTCTTTAACCCTGTCCCCCTCTCTACCCCTCTCTTCTCTTGGGCCTGTTCCGAGCTGTGCCTGGCAGCTCCAAGCAGGGCCCTGCACCCAGGCCCTTTGCTATAAACCGCAAGTTCCACGCCCTGGCTGCAGAGCTCTCTCGTCTCCGTCCGTCCCGACCATCCTACCCCCCGACACTCCTACAAACGCTCTCATCCCTTGTTTTCCCCAAACCAGGATTTCTCATTGCCAGCCCCAGGGAGGCTGCGAGGAAGAGGAAGATGCCCCGGGACACTGAGGCAGGTGAGGAGGAAGTCAGTGCCCCTTTCCCCTCTGTGCTGCTCCATCTCCCAGCCCAGCACGGCCCCGGCTGCAGCTCAGCCCTGGGGGATCTCCTTGCCCTTGCCTGTGGCACGGAGGCAAATCCCATCCTGTCCTTGTCCTTCCTCCCCCAGAGCAGGAGCTGAGGATGGAGAGCAGGGAGGACAAATGCCCGCGGCAGAACCTGGTGGAAGAGGCCGTTTTGAGCGGCTCCACGGCGCAGGAAGCCAACGGGGAGGAAAAGCCCCGGAGATGCCGCACGAGGAGGGGCTGCAAACGCAGCCGGCGGGGATCTGAGGGGGAAAGAGCCAGCCTGGGCCGGGAAGGCGGCCGGAGACGGAGCCAGAGCTCGGAGCTGGTGCTCCATGAGCAGCTCCATGATGGGGAGAAGCCCCACACGTGTGAGGAGTGTGGGAAGAGCTTCAGGTGGAACTCTGAACTGATCAAGCACCAGAGGATCCACACTGGGGAACGGCCCTACGAATGTGGGGAGTGTGGGAAGAGCTTCAGCCGGAGCTCCATCCTGATTGTGCACCAGAGGATCCACACTGGGGAGAAGCCCTACGAGTGTGGGGAGTGTGGGAAGAGCTTCACAGAGAGCTCCAGCCTGATTGTGCATCAGAGGATCCACACTGGGGAGAGGCCGTACAAGTGTTCCGAGTGTGGGATGTGCTTCAGCCAGAGCTCCAACCTGATCATGCACCAGAGGACCCACACTACTGAGAGGCCCCATGAGTGTTCCAAGTGTGGGAAGAGGTTTAAGACCAGCTTCATTCTTCTCCGGCACTATCGGATTCACAGAGAGGAGAGGCCCTTCCAGTGCCCCGACTGCGGGAAGGGGTTCAAGCAGAATTCCACCCTCGTCAAGCACCGGCGCATCCACTCTGGAGAGAGGCCCTACGAGTGTCCCCAGTGTGGGAAGAGCTTCTCACAGAGCTCTAACTTGATCCGACACCAACGGAGGCACCGGTAAGGGAAGCCCTGCGAGTGCCCCGAGTGTGGGCAGAGCTTCGTGCGCTGCTCCAGCTCCATCCCCCACTGGAGGAGGCACTTTGGGCACAGCCCTGGTCACTCACATTCCCTGTGATCCATGTTGGGAACACACCTGGCTGCTTAGACTTTTGGTTTGACCTTAATTTTTTTCTGCTTCACCTTCATCCTTTAAAAACACCCAAAACTGGGTGAAATGAATGAAATTCATCGAATATATCTGACGTTGCATAATTTCTCAGTTGTTTTAGAGGGAATTTAGTATTTGTGGACACATTCTGTGTGGAGTGCTGCTGTTACTAAGAGGCAGGAATTTGATCTCACCCTTCTTGTGTTGCTGAGAACTCCTCCCCTGTCCCAAACCCCAATTCCACCCTTTGGATACCCTATAAAAACTCCATGGCACTGCCTTTGCCCTGTCTTTGGGGGTTAAGAAATGGATTCCCAAAGGATCAGCCATTTTCCAACTGGATTCGCAGAGGATCCGCCCTTTCCCACTGGATTCCATGAGGATCAGCCTTTTTCACTGAATTCCCAGAGGATTCTGACTCTGTCACTGTTTCTTTCTGTTAGTATTACTGCATTTGTGTTATCAATTTTTGCTAATAAAGTAGTTTTTTCTGCTCCTATATCTTTGCCTGAGATCCCCTTAATTTCAAAATAAATTACTATTATTATCATTATCATTAGTAATAATAATAATAATAATAATAGTTGTAGTAGTAGTAATAGTAATAATAATAACAGTAATCAAAGGGAGGGGGTTTACATTTTCCATTTCTGTGGAGGCTCCTGAAATGGGGAGACACCCCCAAGGCTGGGCCATGTCAAATAGTTCCAGAAAGATGTAAATTAGTTGATGTATATGCATGAGGGTCTATGAATATGCAACAGGCTGATGTAATTAAAACCAGATTAATTAGGGTGTGTCCCCGAACATAACTGGGGGGTCTTGGTGGCCATAACAACCTTTGCTCGATGCTCCTTGTCTCCCATTACATCAATCCGTTCCATATTCATGACCTTGTTGCATATCCATGAAGTACTTTACATATTCCCGGAACAAAATTGGCTTAATCCTGTTTGGGGGTCCAACCCCCCGCCCAGCTCAATTTGGGGTGTCCCATCCTCCTCCTAGCTCAGTTTTGGGATCCCATACCCATCCCAGCCTAATTTGGGGATTCCATTCCCCTCCCACCTCAATTCGGGGGTCCCATTTCCCTCCCAGCTCAATTTTGGGGTCCCGACCCTCTTTTCTGCGCTCTCTTCTTTCCGATCGTTCCCCCAGTCCCCTCCCCTGTGTTTGGTTTTGGGGGCTCCAGGCCCTCCTGCTCCGTTTTGGGGTCCTGACCCCGTTTTGGTTTAATTTGGGGTCCCCATCCCCAGGGTCACCTTTCCCCCCTCCCCAAATTCCGCTCCTCGCAACTGAAGAGTCATCAGCGAGACGCGCTCTGATTGGCTGGAAATTACCCCGCGCGGTCTCTGAGTATTTACCGCAGTGAGAGGCCTTGGTCTGTGCCCGGCAAGTGATGAGTCAGAGTCGGGCCGGGCGCTGATTGGCTGAAAATCGCTGATAGGGGTCAGTGCTCTTAGTTTGTGCCCAGGAAGTGGATCGTCATCAGTGCCGCACGTTCTGATTGGTCGGGATCTGTTTTGTGGTGGGGACGGGAGGAACTGGGGTTTCTTGGGGTTTATTTAGGGTTTGTTTGGTGTTTATTTGGGGTCATTTATCGACTATTTTGTGTTTATCTTTGGTTATACTTGGTTTATTTCTGTTTATTTGGGGTTATTTGGAAGTATTGGGTTTGTTTGGGTTTATTTGGGCTTATTTGGAATTATTTGGGGTTCTTGGGAGTTATGTTGTTGTATATGGGGTTTTTTAGGAGTACTTGAGATCATTTGGGTGTTTTTGGTTTTAATTTGACTTTTTTGTTTGCTTTTTTGGGTTTATTTGGGATTTCTTTGGGTTTATTTGGGGCATTTTAAGGTATTTAGAGTTGATAAGGGGTTTTTTAGGGTTTATTTCCAGTGTTTGGGGGTTATTTGGGTTACTTGGAGTCATGTGGGGTCAAAATATCCGGGAACGTTTCTCCTGCAAAAACGGGAATTTTCCCTTAAAAATCTGGGACTTTTCCCAGCCAATAGCAGCGTGCCCCGCCCCAAACCATCTAATCACCACGGGTCTCCCCTCAGGAACACCGGACCCCCTGTGCACCGATCTAACCAATCACCGCGCGTCTCCCCTCGGCAACTCCCGCCTTCTTTGCCTCTATGCAGCCAATCACCGTGCACTGCCCCCGCCCCTTCTCTGTCAATCACCATGCCCTATACGAAACCAACCAATTACCGGGCTTCTCCCCTAAGCAACTCCCGCCCTCCCCGCGCGTACCAGCCAATCATAGCCGAGCACGAAGCAGCGCCCCTTGACCCCGGGGCCGGGCATGGAGCGGGCGCCCCCTCCCCCCCCCCCGCCCCCCCGGGACCCCCTCAGGGACCCCCGGGAGCCGCCCCGGGCTCGGGCGGGTCCTGCGGGAGGCGCTGGAGAGAGCGGGGGAGGCGCTGAGAGAGGACGGGGGGCTCCGGGAGCTGCTGAGGAGGCGCAGGAACAGGTGAGGGGTCCTGGAGGGGTCGTGAGGGGAATTTGGGGAGCGGTCTTGAGGAGGTTTGCGGGGATTTGGGGAGGGTCTGGGGGGAACTTGAGGGGGTTTTAGCGAGGTCTGGGGGTGCTGGGGGGGCTATGGGGGGAATTTAGGGAGGGGTCCTCGGGGGGTGTCACGATCCGTCACAACCTGCAGGCAAACATCTCGCTTTGGTCAGCTTGCCTCCCCCACACACCTGCCCGGGCTGGGGGTTTCAGTGCCAGTCCTTGGAAGGAGCAGAGGGGCCTTTTCACATGGGGGTTCCATGTCTCAGTCCTTGATGGAGAGGCTCCTTACATCTCAGTCTCTGTCCCAGTGGTTGTAAAACAGGTGAGGGTCTTCTGTGGGGGGACCACCTGAAACTCAGGAGAAGTCCAGCCAGGCCGAGAGGTGGGACAGCTCCCAAGGCTGTTGTTGCACAAAGGGCACGGTGCCCCTTCTTCTTCTCCTTGGGCTCAGAGCAGCACACAGCAAACATCACCTGTGAGAACAATGGTTTAGCAACACTCTCAGGTCTCAGGCACATGACTTTCTCCCTTGGAGCCAGAGATTTCAGACAGGGGGGGTCTTCTCTTCAGTGGTCCCCCAATGACGATCATGAGGCAGATGAGGGAAAATTCAGACAGACTCTCACACAACCCCGTGACTCACAATTGTCTTGAGGGATCTTCATCAGCAGAACTCTGGAGCATCATTGATGAGTCTGCAGAACTCGCCGTACATTGGTAGTATAACCCGGAAAAATCGAGACGATAGAAAGAGAGGAAAAAGAGAGTGAGAGAAGGAAAAGAAAGGATAGGAGAAGGAGGTGGAAAGGGAAACAATAAACAAACATAATATTGATTATCATAACAATTTTCACAAATGGTTGATTAATTAAAACAATATTACTTTTAAAACAATATTTAAAGAGTTATAACCAGTCACAAACAATCAAAAGCAAAAGCAATCAACACATATTAATACAAGCATTAACTTAAAAAAATTATTTTCTAAAACAATTCACTAAAAATCGAAAGTAATTTCCTCAAAATCATAAATAGAAATCAAGGATTATTCCAAAACACATAGGCTTCATTCATAATTGCCTTGTGTCAAAGTCTTGGGGATGTCCATAGCGTAAAGGACATCAGCCAAGTTGTGTGCATTAACTATAGACATCAATCTTGTCAGCTGTTTCATGCTCCAATTCATAATGAATGGGACTGCTGATAAAATAAAACCAAACAGAATTAGAATCAAAAGGATAACAATGGCATGGCACACACTGTTCAGGGCACCTGTGGCAGTAGGAGATCACCTAAAAGAGTATCCCACCACCTGTGCTCGGCATCTTCCTCCACTCTTTCCATGACACGATGTATCTGTCTCACATTGTGATGAACAGTCACCAGGGTTTTCTGTCCATTTTTCTGAATCTTCTCCAGGATTTCAACCAAGTCTCGATGGAACAGCAGTTGTCTTACCAAAGTGAGATTCACCCCAATAGGAGTAGGCATCAGTTTGTGAATCAGTGTGTAGTTAGATTGCAACAGGTAGTGAGAGGTGAGTGGAGCTTCATAAGAGAAATCACATCCTGTAATCTTGGTAAAGTTACAAGCACAGAAATTGGAAAGATTTTTAGTATCTACTACAACATTCTCTACGAATACAAAATCACAAATGGTTCTAAAGCATGCACATCTATTGCCTATGTATATAAGGACTGTTTCAGAAATCTTGTTAGGACAAATTTCAAAATGACACATATTTTGCTCTGTGTCTAAACAAATGTCTTGAGCTCTGATTGCATTGATTTCACAGATGAGCCCTTGTTGTTCTCGGACAATACAAGATTCTAAATTGACAGTTTGCCATTTCTCACCTGTGGAGAGCTTTATTAATAGTTGGTTAGCTGAGAAAGGCCATACTGACATAATGCCGCTGGTTAAGCTGAGAGAGGGAAGTCGGCAGTCAGCAAGCTGAAAGGAAAATGTCAGCAATTAGCAATCAGTGACCTTGCTGCAACATGAGGATAGGGAGTAGTGATTATTCCTGAATATCTCCTAAGAATATGTAGAAAGTATCAAAAGTAGAACCATAGGAATGCAGAAGTAGGTGTAGCTGCTGATATGTAACTAACCAATCCTGAGCTCAACTTTTGCAATATGCATGAAGTTCATTACGAACTGTATTTAACCCACCGTGCTGATCAATAAAATGGGGCCTGTGATGATCAATTGATGTCCTGGTCTCCTTCCTTCGTCAAATGGTGGAGAATGCGGGCAACACTGCGGGCAACGCTGCGGGCAACGCTGCGGCAACGTTGAACCTCTGTCCTTTTTTCTCGGATTAAAAAGAAAAAGGGAACTCGCCACAGTCGAGGAAGTTGGATGAGGGTCCCTGCAGCTGGGACGGTGCCGGATTATAAAAGCACCCTTGAGGATCACAACAGTGACTCAAGCCATCTACGTGCTGCCGGAGCCTGGAGAGCTGCAACAGCGCGCGCTGATTAATAGGTATGGATAGGCAAGCGGCATACGATCTCTTCTCCTCATATTTAGAAAGGCGAGGAGTAAAAGAGATAGATATAAAAAAGGAATTACCGGGGTTATTAGCTTACAGCCATGCTAAAGGTATATTTAGTAACCCGCACACAGTTCATGAGCTATCAGAGTGGAAAAAGTTTGGAGAAATAGTGTTGGATACAATGATAGATGGTGATAAGTCAGCTAAAAAATTCGGGAAGTTATGGCGGGTGGTGTATAATACGTTACTTCAGCAGGTCTCTGAGAGAAAGGCAGCAGAAAGGGCGACAGAAGCTCATAAGAGGAATATAGGATATGGTCGTGAGGATGATCCTTTAGCACCTTCTGTAACTAGGATACTTATGCCTAAGAGTCCCCAGCATAGTGGTGTGGAGGATTTGCCTATAGACATAGTGGAACCGTCTGCACCCCCCTTGTCAGAGGGGGAAGATGAGTCGGATGGGGGAGGTAAGAGCAAAGAAGCTTTGCCTCCGCCGCCGGCTTCAGGCGGGTCGGATGGTGGGGGTGGGAGCAAGCCAGCTTCGCCTTGGCTGCCAGCTTTGCCTCCGCCGCTACCCCCGAGCAGGCCGGCTCTGGTTACAGCTCCAGCGGGGGGGCCGCTTCCCCCGCGTGAGCCAACCTCTGCTTCACCGCCTTCCCCGTGTGAAAACTCGGTGTCTGCACTGAAATGCCAGCAGCATAGCACCCCCAAAGAGCCAGCTCCCATCCCAGGGGCACACCGTGATCTATGGGGGGAAATGGCTAATCAAAGGAGGGATGCTTGGGCTGCTGTGGCAAAAGAAGTAATGCAAATGGGGGATGGCGAGGCAGTGGAAATAGCTTCTAGCCTTGCATGTCCGGTTACGTACATACCACAGTATGATGCACAAGGGAATCTTATGCATAATATAGCAGCATATTCTCCCTTAGATTGGAAGTTGTTAACCCAGCTATGTTCCACGGTTAGTCAGTTTGGAGTAAAAAGTGAACCTGTTAGGCAAATGTTAGATTATCTCTTTAATACTCAGATTTTATGCCCAAATGATTTAAGAGGAATAGTGCGTTTAATATTCACTCAACATCAGCAGTTATTGTTTAATGCACATTGGCAAGCGTTAGTAAATGAATTGGTTGCTGTACAACGGGCTCAGGGAGACCCATTGCATGGGGTAACAGTGGATGAGCTCATGGGCTTAGGGGCATATTTGCGTACAGAGGCACAGATGATATCGGGACCAGATAAGCTTAGAGAGGCTATGCGATTAGTGCGTACAGCAATAGATATGGTTAAAGAGCCAGGAGGGTTACCAGCTTACATGGGCATTAAGCAAGGTAGGGAAGAATCATTTGGAAATTTTATCGATAGGGTAGCTACTGCTTTAGATCGGGCCGGTGTGGCAGATTATCTTAAGGGGGCACTATTGAAGCAGTGTGCCTTGCAAAATAGTAATCCTGCAACCCAAAGAGTGTTAGCTACTTTGGGAGCAAATTGGACCATTGAGGAAGCATTAGAGCGAATGGCATTAGTACCAACGGCTTCGCAGGCATTCATAGTAGAGGCTCTAAAGGAATTAGGATTGGGGTTACAAAAGCAGGCAGAGTCTAATCAGAATCAGGTGTTAGCTGCCCTTGCTCCTCTCCGAAGCGGCTCATTCACGCAAGGAAGTTCAAAGCCATTTATCAAGTGTTACCGGTGCGGCACTGAGGGACACACGCCGAGCCTGCAGAGCAACTGTTATATGGTGTCAACACTGCCGATCCAGCTCCCACAACACCACGGCTTGTAGGCGCCGCTCGGGAAACCATCAGCAGAGCGCGCTTCACGGGGGCCGCGCCCAGACACAAGTTGCCGCCATGACATCGGAGACACCAGCTGCCGCAACATTGCTGCCACCTCCTGTCTGCAACCCGCAACAACAGGGAGCCTCGGTTTGGACTTATCAGATAATACGTGAAAATGCCCCAAATAACCCCAAACAAATGCAAATAACCCCAAAAAAACCAAAAAAAAACCCCACCCAAATTAAACCCAAAAACCCCCGAATGATTTCAAGTACAACAAAAAAAATCCCATATACACCAACATAACTCCCAAGAACCCCAAATAATTCCAAATAAGCCCAAATAAACAGAAATAAACCAAATAAAACCCAAGAAAAACCCCAAATAGTCCATAAATAACCGCAAACAAGCCCTAAATAAACCCAAAGAAACCCCAGTTCCTCCGGTCCCCACCCCAAAACAGATCCCGACCAATCAGAACGCGCAGCACTGATGACGATCCTCTTGCTGGGCACAAACTCAGAGCACTGGGCCCGCTCAGCGATTTTCAGCCAATCAGCGCCCGGCCCGACTCTGACTCATCACTTGCCAGCCACAGACTGAAATAAACAGGGCCAGGAGACTTCTTCTCCTTTTTAATGCCTTTATTAAAAGTGATCAGCTCAGGATTGGGCGGCTCGGCAGGGCTGCAGTCCCTGTCGCGTCTCCCAGGGCAACTCGGAGGAGGAGGATATGCGCAGCTCTGTCCACTAGGGGCAGAGCCGGGGGATCCAGTCTTCGTGGGAGCTTTAAGGCGTAATGTCCCCGTCAGGTGTTGCTTTTGAGCCTCGGCGGCCACCCTGGTCCCGGCGTTGGGACCACTCCCTGCTCAGGGCGAGAGGGGCTCCGAAAGTGTTCAGCATCTCTGCAGGCTCAGCACTCGGCTCCTCACGTCCAGACATCACTTTAGTCTCTCAACTCTTATTTGGCTCGTTGTTTTTGGGGTTTTCTCGTTGCATTTCGAGTCAGGGTCCCACAAAGCATTCTGGACTTTGGAGTCACTTTGCATAACCCCCCCCACCCTCTCAGATGTCTTCCCTATGCTGGAAGAGAGCACAGCCTCGGGGAAGGGCCATCCACCGCACCCAGCCAGGGCTTTTACTAATACAAAAGAGGAGATAAGCCTCCATGACCCGGTATTACAATAACAAAGCACTAAGAACGCTGGCAGAGACAGATCGTGCTGCGTCCCTGTAAGTCTTTCTCACAAAAAAATTATTAACCGAATTTTTGTTCATAACAGTCCCCTCTCTTTTTCTTTGATTGAGCTTAAATTCTTAAGCTCACATCAACTCACAATTTTTTGTTTTGAATCTACTATAAATCTCTTGTGCACTTTGGTAATCATGGTTACTTAACCTTGTTACTTTTCTTGGTTTTTTCAGGTTGGTTTGTACAGCCAATACTGTTTTACTAAAATAGATAAATAAGCATAGTAAAAAGAGCAATCCTCCAAGTCTACACATAGTGAGAAAAACCACCTTTTCCCATACATATTTTCTGAAAATCTCTAAGTTCTCCCACCCACTGGGATCAAGTGTAGGAGTTTGATTTTGATCATTTGCACGTGCCAATCTTTTTATTTCATTTGAAATGTCCCTAATTATTGAATTCTTTATTTTTAATACTGCCTGGAGCCGGATGACTTTGTTCAACACAGATTTTGGGATCCGAACTTGGCTTTTACAATTTTGGATTTTCCTAATTTCTATTTCACTTTCCCAGTTTTGTTTAATTTCTCCCAAATCATTATATATAGGAACTCCCAAACTTGATCCAATTTCTTTGGGTAATAAGAAAATTGGTGTTATCACCCTAGCAATGCAGTTGCCAGATGAAATCAAACTTAGGGGTTTAGAGCTCCCCTGAAATGTGTTCCAAAAGGGGTTTATCTCTTTTCCAGTACACTCACATAAATACTTGTAACAAACAATTCTTACCATTTTCACCATTTCATTGCTTTTTACTAGATCTGCTGAGCTTGTTTCAGCAGCATCACATTCAAAGCACAACCAGGCTTCCTCTATAGGGCACTCTCCCAGGAGTGGCTGCCTAAAAGTGGCAGTATTCTGGGCTATCCAATACACTCTCTTATTTTTCTGATAAAGGACCAATTGGGAGAGGTTAACACAATCAGGGTTAGAACTGATGTGGACTCTAGACAAGGAGCTCACTTCCTCTTCATAGCGGGTTTGGTAGCCTTCACTGCACGGCTCTCCTGGACTCCCCTGAGCACCACCAGCAATCACAGCCATCATTACTACCCTTCCCAAGAGTCCAGTATGGGTCATCTTGCACAGCCTGCCCACCCGGCCTTGCCTCTTGGGGAATTTTACTGAAGAGAAGCTTTCAAGCTCTTTAGAGTCCCTTCTACCCGCTTCTCTGGTTAAACCTCTCTTGGTCTGTTCCCTACAAATTTTAGTTTCCCCTAGGGGAGTGTTCTGTAGAGGATTAACCTGGAGTCTTTAGAAATATATTGGGGAACTTAAACTAGAATTACTTATTTACAGCCTTAAACTTTTTACTAGCATAATTTACACAAAACAGTTTTGAAACATTTTAAGCAATATTAGAACTCTGATACCAATTTTTCCTATACAGTTCAGTCTTTTTGACTCTTCCTCCTGAGAGTCAACTTTAAATCTCAGTATACTCAGGTGAATTAGTTTGTGTAGCAGATGAATCTTGTCCAGCGCCGGGGAGTGAGAGTGGTGTGGACTCTGGCCCAATGCCAGAGGGAAAAGCTGATGTTGTTTCTGGTCCCGTACCTGGGGGTGAGACTGGCCCTTTTATTCTTGTAATATGAGTCCAACCTTTTTCTTTGGTCCGCACAGCTGAATTAGTGATCAGGAGCACCTGGAAGGGGCCTTCAAATTTAGGCATTAGTGTTCCCGTATTCCATGATTTTATCAAAACCCAGTCTCCTGGGCTAATGTTGTGAACTTTTGTGTCAAGAGGGGAAGTTTGAGGAAGGTATCCTTTCTTTCTAGGTCCTTCCAGAGTTCTTCCAATTATTTCTAACAAATGACACACCCTCTTGTAACAGCTTTAGCCAGGCTATATACACTGGATCTCCTGGTTCTAAAGCTGCTTCTTTGGCTATCTGATCAGCCAGTCGGTTTCCTCTAACTTCAAAACTGTCTCCTCTCTGGTGCCCCTTTATATGGACCACTGCTATTTCTGTAGAGCTTCTAATACTGATCTAACTAGGTTCTCATGGGCTAAGCTTTTTCGCTTCGAACTTAAATATCCACGTTCTTCCCATATTTTCCCAAATGTGTGAACCGTCCCATACGCATATTGGGAATCCGTATAAATGGTTCCCCGGTCCCCCTCCAGTAAATCCAGTCCCCTTTTCAGGGCATAGATTTCGCAACTTTGGGCTGACCAGTTTGGGGATAATTTCCCTTTTTCTGCAATTTGTAATGTTTCTCCATCTATAATGGCATAACCTGAAGCTCTTTTTCCATTTACTACCCTTGAAGAGCCATCTATGAATAAGCTTTTTCCAGTTGCTAGAGGCTGATCTTCCAAATCTTCTCTTACTTTTGTTTGGAGATAAACCAATTCAAGACAATCATGTTCTAAATTCTCTATAGGCTCTCCCATTAGGAATTGTGCTGGATTGAGGGCATTTGATGTGATAAATTCTAAGTCCTCTGTGTTGATTAGTATTATCTCATATTTTAATATTCTAGCATCGGTTAACCACTGCTGAGCCTTCTGTCTCAGTACTGCCTTAAGATCATAAGGAGTATGCACTTTAATTTTTCCTTGTAAGGTCAATTTTTGAGTCTCCTCTATCAGGATTGCGGTTGCTGCTATGGCTTGTATACAAACTGGCCAGCCTCTAGCCACTGGATCTAACAATTTGGATATGTATGCCACAGGTTTCCTGCACCCTCCCCACTCTTGAGTTAATACTCCATAGGCTATACCTCCTTCGGCACTCACAAACAGGTCAAAGCCCTTCCTGAGGTCTGGTAAGCTTAGGACCGGGGCAGAAGACAGTTTGTTTTTTAAGTTTTCCAATTGTTGATCATCTTCAGCTGTCCAAATTAGGGGTTCTGGATCCACTAGCTTATTGTACAGAAATTTCACACTCTGTGTATATTGATCTAACCATAACTTACAATACCCGAACAAGCCCAGGAGTTTTCTCACATCTCTTTTAGTTTTCGGGGCCGGAAGAGCTAAAATACCTGAAATTCTGTCAGGGCTTAGTTTCTTATACCCTCCCCCTATTATGTGCCCCAAGTATGTTACTTCTGATTGCACAAATTGTAGTTTCCCTTGGGAAACTTTTAGTCCTTTCTCCCCCAGAAAATTCAAAAGCTTAATACTAGTTTGTCTGACCTGATCTTTTTCTTTTCCTGATACCATCAGGTCATCAACATACTGCAGGATCTGCACTTCTTTTTCAGGGACAAATTGTTCCAACAAACTCTCTAAAGCTTGTCCAAAGAGATTGGGGGATTTGGTGAACCCCTGTGGTAATCGGGTCCACCTTAGCTGTTGTCTCCTCTGGGTACTCGGGTCCTCTCATTCAAAGGCAAACCAATCCCTACATTCTGTTGCCTGAGGACACGCCCAGAAAGCATCCTTCAAATCTATAACAGCGAACCAAGCATGTTCTCTTGGAATTCTGCTTAGGAGACTATACGGATTGGGCACAACTGGATGTCTGGCAATGGTTCTTTTGTTGACTTCCCTTAAATCTTGTACCAGCTTATATTTCCCTTCAGCTTTCTTAACTGCCAGTATAGGGGTATTATGTGGTGACATGCAGGGTTCTAAAATTCCCTCTTGCAACAGTTGTTCAATGACTGTAGCAAGCCCCTTCTTTCCGTCTAGGGAAATTGGATACTGTTTAACCCGTATGGGTGAGGTATCATCCTGCATTTTTATTGTTATCGGTGGAATGTCTAATAAGCCTCTCTTTCCCCCCTCAGCCCATACCTCAGAATTTATCTCTGCAACATCTCCTTGAGATAACTTCATCACTTGTACTACCATCCTCCCTTCCCTTGGGACAATCCCAACCCCCAAATGAACTTACAGATCCCGTCCTAACAAACTTTTTTCTAAGTTAGGCAGATAAAGAAAATTAGCTTTACATTGCCTTGAGTTCCCAATTATTTTCACTTCTTCAATCACTGATGCTCTAAATGGTCTTCCCTCCGCACCCAATACTTCACAAAATTTTCTCCCAATTTCCATACCTTTTGGTATTTTGTTGAGACAGGACTTATCTGCCCCTGTATCAACCAAAAATTCAAATTCCTCATTTAGGGGTCCCACTTCAAAGTTTACCAAGGGCTCTTCTAGATATTGCATCGGGTCCCCTATATTAAAAAGCCCCTGGCACCCCTAGTCCTCCCCCTTAAGAATCCTTCCTAAATTATCTTGTTCCCTGGCTATTGCCTCATCGAGACTGAGCTTTCTACAAAACCTCCTGATGTGTCCTGCCTCCCCACAGTAATAACACTATCGTCCTCTCAAAGGGACTTGAGGTCTCTCAATCCTTCGTGCACCTGCCAGTACTGGCCTGTCTCTGCCTCCTCCTGGTGGTGTACCCGCCCCCCCTGCACTTTCCCTAGCTACAGCGACCATGATCTTAGCCTTGGCCTTTGCCTTTTCTTCCTCCCTCCTTAAATACACCTTCAATGCCTCTCTTAATAACTTATTTATGTCCTTTGCTTGCCACTCTTCCATCTTTTCCAGTTTCCTCCTTATATCAGGCCAAGATTTGGTAACAAATTGGACTTTTAGTAGCATTTGACCTTCTGGGGTGTCTGGGTCTATTCTAGAGTACAACTGGAAGTTCCGCTTTAGGCGGTTAAGCCAGGCAGCAGGAGCTTCCTCTTTCTCCTGTGTGCCCTCAAATGCCAATTGGGTGTTAGTTCCTTTGGGAACTGACTCTTTGATCCCCCGTATTATCAAAGACCTATATTCCATCATGGCCTTCCTCCCCTCCTCCTGGTTAGGGTTCCAGCTGGGATCCGTTAGTGGCAATTTCTGTTCACCTGATGGCACCTGGGGTCCTGGACGGTTATCTTTCTCCCAAATTCTTATGCCAGCCACCCTAATCATCTGGACCTCTTCTGGGGAAAATAATATACTCAGGATGGAATTCATCTCCCCCCAAGTGTAGATATTTGGACCTAGAAATTGATCTACTTGGTTAGCTATGCCCACTGGGTCCTCAACTAAATGCCCCAACTCTTTCTTGAATCCTCTCACCTCAGAAGCAGTTAGGGGAGCATTCACAAAGCCAACACCTCCTGCTACTCCTCCCATAGGAACCTCTCTGAGGGGAAAGAGTCTCTCTGCCTTGGAGGTCTTGGATCTGGTGCTACAGTACGGCCCATCTTCAGATGCCAAACTACTTTGAGGGATATCTGGGTTACCCTGAATTTTCTGCCCATCAGCAGGTGTATTTGCTGATAGCTGTTTATTGGGCGAGGAGACATTTGTGCCCCAACTAGGAGGAGGTAAAGGGACAGCAATAGGAGGGGGAGAAGATCTTGAGTGAATATTAAGTGCAGCTGGAGAAGGGGTGGAGAATCCAGCAGGTGGAGTAGGCCCTTGTGGTGGTGCAGACGGAACTGGAGGGGATACTGGGTTTATCATAGCGGAAGCTGAAGAGGTAGAAGGAGGAGTTTGAGCAGGTGGTAATGAGATGGCAGCCGGGGGAAGAACCGGACCTGCCATTTGAGGTGCTTGAAGAAGAGGATTATAAGGTGGAGGGGCAGAAGGAGGCAGATAATCCAGGGGATCCCATCTTTTACTAGTCCTATCATCCCCTCCTTCATTCCCCTCTTTCTTCCTCTGTACCTTACAAATTCACACCCCTTCATCCCCAACAGCGCTCTTTAACCAGCAGGCTACATACAATAATTGCTCAGGATCAGTATCTCCTCGAGCTGTCAGATAATTATTTAATTGTTGGCACATCCACTTATCCTTTGTCCCACACCAAGGCCATCCTCCTTGTAACTGTAATTCTGGCCACACTTCCATACAATAATGGATCATTTTCGCTTTATCTAATCCCTCCGTGGCCTCTATAGAATCCCATTTTACTAGCAGTTCTCCTAAGGGACTATTGGGAGGTATGTCCCTCAGCCTCTTGCCGGTCTTTTTACTATTACACCCTCCCATTTTACAGGTCTGAACAGTAAAAAATCCCAAAGGTGCCTTTACTGACCGGTAATTTCAAAAAGAACCTTCTTTGAGGAGCTTCAGCCTCCTCCACTGAAACTTCAAATTTCTGCCTGATGCTCAGGACTTTATACTGAAACAACTGCCCAATCTCTTGATTGCCCAACTTTCCCCACGTCAGGTCTTACATCTATCGGGACTTGAACACACGAAACCTCGGCCTAAGAATCCGGGTCCTCAACTAAGTGCCTGACTCCCTCAGTCAGGAAAAACAACTGCCTGATTTTTAGTTTGCCTAACCCGCCAATTTTTAGGCTTCGCCGTATCAGGACTTAAAAGCAAACCACAGCCTCCTTCGCTGGGGTTTGTGCCTGGCTCCTGCGCCAGGACTTACTTTTGCCTGCAGGGCTTGTGAGCTACCCGAATCCTTCTCGGGACTGACAAAATCTTACGCGGATCCTTCTTGAGACTTACAAATGCTACCCGAATCCTTCTTGGGACTGACAAATCTGCCTGACTTCCCTCTGTCAGGGCCTATTTTGGGTGCGTGCCACTCATACAAATATTCCCTCCGCACGCCCGGAGGGGGGGGGCCCTTTATTCCCCCTTGGGAGACGACTCACTCACGCTAATTCCAAGCACCGCCCCATGTTCCCGGCCGGCTCCTTCGCAGGAGTCCGGAAACGCGGTACTGAGAGGTCCGCTCTCACTTCGAAGGTCCGGCTGCCGGCCTTCATCTCATTCACACACACATGCGCAAGTCTCCCGCTCCCGCCACCGGCGTTCTCACCAATCCGGTGCTCCGGTGCTCCGGTGCTCCTCGGTGTCGTTGCTCCTGAGCCGATCCGTCTGATCCTGGTAGCCAGCTGTCCTGAAGTCCAAGATGGCCAGTCTTGAATCTTCTTGCGGCGTGGCTACCCCGGACGAGCGCCCCCAGCTGAAATAAACAGGGCCAGGAGACTTCTTCTCCTTTTTAATGCCTTTATTAAAAGTGATCAGCTCAGGATTGGGTGGCCCAGCAGGGCTGCAGTCCCTGTCACGTTTCCCAGGGCGACTCAGAGGAGGAGGATATGCGCAGCTCTGTCCACTAGGGGCAGAGCCGGGGATCCAGTCCTCGTGGGAGCCTTTAGGGCGTGGTGTCCCCCGTCAGATGTTGATCCTTTGAACTTCTCAGATGGCTGGTCCCGGCGTTGGGACAACTCTTTGCTCAGGGCGAGAGGGGCTCCGCATCTCTGCAGGCTCAGCACTTGGCTCCTCATGTCCAGACACCACTTTAGTCTCTCAATTCTTATTTGGCTCGTTGTTTTCGGGGTTTTCTCGTTGCATTTCGAGTCGTGGTCCCACAAAGCATTCTGGACTTTGGAGTCACTTTGCATAACCACCCCCACCCTCTCAGGTGTCTTCCCTATGCTGGAAGAGAGCACTGCCTCGGGGAAGGGCAATCTACCGCACCCAGCCAGGGCTTTTACTAATACAAAAGAGGAGATAAGCCTCCATGACCCGGTATTACAATAACAAAGCACTAAGAACCCTGCCAGAGACAGAGACCTGGCTGCGTCCCTGTAACTCTTTCTCACAAAAAGTATTAACTGATTTTTTGTTCATAACAGCATGGAATGATTTTCTCTGCACAGCCGGGCTATTTGTGAAAGAAATTATCTCTGTTGCACATCCTGGCCAGAACCAAGGAATGCTTTGACTCTCTAACACTAAAGAGATTCTTGGAGAGTTTTTGTTTTCCCTGCCAGTTTAAGAGACAAAATTATAACATGAGAAAAATTTTTCTTAATATTCCCACTTTATATTGTCAGATAGGTTTGGGATAGAAGTGCAAAAATCAATTTTTGGTGGGGGTTTTTCCATGTTTGCCTTTATATCACATTTTGCAAAATTGAAAAGCTTTAACCATAGTACTTTAAACTCATAATACTTGTAACTGTTAAATAGTTCATACTTTTTTTAAAAAAAGCAGATCCCGGTGGGGGGGGGCACATGTGACTCACCAGATGGCTGCCCTGGAAGAGAAGCTCCATTCCAGGCACCCAGCAGAGGAGCTTTAGAAATGCAAATGAACACTGCTGGGCAAAGTGTGGACAATGCACCTGGGTCTCTTGCCTGGGGCAGGAATTGGGCTGATTCCCTCTGCCCCTCACCCCAAGCTCTGCCTGCTGGCACTGATGGAATTTGCACAGCTCAAGGCAGGGCCCAGGGGGAGGATATCTGACCCTGCAACACAAACGGGTGAAACTGCAAAGGGAAACAGCAAATGGACAATGTTGGGAAAACTTCACTATAAATAAGTGGGGGGAGTCATCCCTCTGCCCACTCCAACATGTGCTGGCACTGTCTGTGTTATATAGGTTATATTAGAGCAGTGGGGGTTTTTTGCTAGCAAAAATTCAAGGAAATCAGTTGGGAATCCAAGGATTTGATGATTTAGTTAGACAAAAGAAGTCAATTGATGCAGCCCTGGCTGGAGAGAGCGGCCCAAAATGGGGAAAAGCTGAAAGGCTACCAGAACAAATCCTACAACACCATGGACCAGCCCCTGGGAACCCGAACCAATTCATATCAGGAGCCACAGAACCCATTTCTCATTTCAATGGCATCATTAGATTACAAGCTGCCCTCGCAATAACCAACCAGTGAGCTCCAGGTCCTGACCTTCCTGCCGACCAATCCACTGAAATGAGGAACACAACACTTAACCATGGGATGGGATCAGATCATCTGTTAGCAGAAAAAAGAGGAGTTTGTGGAAAATTAAATGACTCAAACTGCTGTTGGCAAAGAGATGACAAAGGAAAAGTGATGAAACAGATAGCAAAGCAAACAAGAAAGCAGCTCATGTATTGCTCCAAACGTGGAAAGGATGGGAATGGGACACGCTTTTGTGGCTCCCTGGCAGACCATGGGTTAAACGAATGCTGTTTCTCCTCTGCAGTGCTACAGCAATTCTCATCTTTTCACCATGCTCCACACCTTGAGAGTGCAGCTCATTCAGCAGGGAAGCAAGGGGATACAGGCGGCAGCCGGGCCTCCTGATCCAGAAACGACTACAAAAGGAAAGGTAATGGGGCACAGAGAAGAATCCCAAAACCAAGGAAGACTCTGTAAGGAAAAAAGAGAAAAAAATCTGATAATAAAAAGAAAATAAAATAAAAAAGAAAAAACATTCACTGAGTGAATCTGCCTGGAGATTGGGTCAGGGACTCATAGATAAGGAAGGGAGAAACCATCAGTTTCAACAAATGTTGGTATTTAACAGGGACTGCTGCTCACAGAAAGTCCCGCTAAAATTCCTAAACTTCAGGAATTTTATACTTCAGGAGAACAAAGACTTAACAGAGCCATGAAAATCAACTGTTATACAAAAGTGGGGGTGAACATTAACGAGGACATGCAGTTTGCGGATCGGGAGGTCTGAACCTTCCAAGCACCTCAGCCAGGGGGCAAAGGGAGAGGGAGATGAGGCTGGGAAAGTGAGGATAAAAAGGAGGCTGCGAATTACAACAATGGCAGAGAGTGTATGGCAAATGCCTCACGGCCTCTCCCTCTGCTCAGCAATAAAGTCACTTTTACAGGACTCCTCTGTCTCCTCTGGGCACAGAAACCTCCGGCCACGCGAATTTCCCCACACAGCCCCGGGCACGGGGCAGCCCCCTCTGTCCCAGCCACAGCAACCGGGCCGAGCCAGCGCTGCTCCGGCAGCGGCTCCTGCCGAGGCAGCGGCCGCAAGGAGACCGCGGGCAGCCGCTCCCACAGCGCCCTCACGCCAGCGGCAACACGGGCCGGACACGGCACAACGAACCCGCCCGAGCCCCCTGCCGCCCCCGAGGCCCGCAGCCAGCCCCGAGCCCCCGCACAACCCAGCGCGGCTCCCACCTGCGCTGCGGCCGCCTCCGAGCTCCGCCGCTGCCTCACCGCGCTCGGGCCGCCGCCGCCGCTCCCAGGACCGCAAACACGCTCCCCGACAATTGCGCCGCTGCCTGGCCATGGCCACCCTCAACCCGCCACCGGGACCAGGCTCCGCCCCTCTCCCACCAATCAGTGCACCACAACCGCGACTGACGGCACCATCGCCTAATCACAGCTAGGGGCGGGCTCTGCACACGGCACAGCCCCGCCCCACGTTCTCAGGGTTCCCCGGGCTCCGTGAGGGCAGAGCCGGAGCTGAGGAACAGCCCTGGAACGGGCCCGGGCCCGAGGGGGATTGAGCTGAAAACACAAACAAACTTCTCCGCAGCTCCCGCCACGGCTTTCCCGCCACTGCGGTTCCGGTGGCTCCGGCTCAGCGGGAAGCCCTGGACCCTCACTTCTCCTACCCATAATTAGGAGCATCAGTGCATCGCTTTGATTTCCCCCAAAAAGAGAAAACCGCCCCAAAGCCCTGTGGATGTATGGGGGAGGGAAGAGATTTCTGGCAAAAACTTCCAAAACTCAGAGCAGGATAATGGGAAGTAAGTGAAGACCCTTACATCCAGCTTTCCTCCAGGCCTCCCTCCTCCCGGCTGCACCTCCTACCCCGGCAGTGCCGCAGACAGGGAATGGGGCCGGGCACAGTTCATGCCCTGGGGCTTCTCCCTCTGCTCAGGGACAGGAGTCGCTCCCCTGCTGCATCCTGGGCTCTCTCCCACCAGAGACTTCTCCAGGAACTTCAAGCTGAGTCCATCCCACGGGGCACAGCCCCCTCCAAGTGCTGCAGCGTGGGTCACTGTGCCCCGGGGTCAGTCCTGCCAGGACAGGCTGCTCCAGCACAGCCCTCTGGCCACGGGGTCACAGCCTCCTCTCAGGCATCGCCATGCTCAGCGTGGCTGCTCCCGGGTTTGCAGGGGGATCTCTGCATCCCCGTTGATCTGCAGGGGGATCTCTGCATCCCCATGGATCTTCGCATCTGGCACTGGCGTATTTGGAGGCACCAGGAACAGGCTGAGCTCTGCCTGAAGCTCTACTCATATTCCCTACACCCTTCCCATCACAGGGAGGGTTTTACCTCCTCACAGCTCCCCGGGCTGTGTTTGCAGTCCCTCCTCATGTGGGATCTCTGGGCCTTTTCCTCCCCATTGGATTCTTGTGCCATGGAGCCGTTCCAAATGGCCTCTTCCACGAGGTTCTGTGGCAGGGATTTGTTCTCCCTGGTCTCTGTCCGCAGCTCAGTGCCTGGGGGAGGAAGGACAAGGAGAGAAAGAGACAGGGAGAAGGGAAAAGGAGAAGGGAGGAGGAAAGGAAGGAACAAGGGAGGAAGGAGATGGGAAAGGAACGAGGATGGATGTAGGACAGAATGAGGAGAAGAAGGAGGGCGGACAAGGAGAAGATGGGATTTGCCTCCATGGCAGAGGGAAGGGGAAGGAGATCCCCCCAATCCATCCCTGGCAGGATGGCGTTGGCAGTGAGGCTGTCCTGCAGCGATGCTGGGCTGGGAGATGGAGCAGCAGAGAGGGGAAAGGGGCAGTGATTCCTCCTGCCCTGCCTGGCTGTCCCAGCCTGGAGCGTCCTGGCGCTGCCGAGGCCCTTGGAGTGTCCGGCACTCCGGAACCCGAAGCTCACGGCTGCTTTATAAAGCTGACAAAGTCGGCAGGATGGGTCTGGGTATGATCTGCAGCAAACTGGGCTTATTGGTACAGGAACAGGGCACAGAGCTGAACAGGGCCCAGGGACAAAGACAGGGTGCAAGCTGAGGGCACAGGGGGTTTTTATATGGGGTAGTGAGGGTGGAGCTGAGGGTCAGGGTCCAATGGATATGGGGGAAAATGGTGCAAAGGAGGAGTTAAGGGTCAGGTCAGCTAATGGGGAAACAGGGGCAGAGGAATGCAGTAAATTAGGGCCAATGGAGGGACAGAGAGGGAGAACATTCTAGGGAAAAACCAAAGATTGGTAATAGGGTTTTAACCAGGGTAATTATGCCAATGGGGTAACATAACTTTCCATAAATCAGCATGTGCCTGCAAAGATCTATGGGAGAAGCAAGCTTCTCACCATAACCTTGAAATCTATTCTTCTTATTGGAGACCAGTCCCCCAAGGGTGGGAGATTGAGACTACCATGGGCCTCCACACCAGTGCATCTTCCTTTTCCTTGCAGCCTCCTTCTCCTCCATCCAGACAAAGTTTAGGATCAACAAATCCTGGCTTTGGGGGAAGAACAAAGGGTGAGCACCTTGGGTTTTGTGAGAAAGGAGCCTCACTCTTTAGAATTTTTGAAAGTTTATTAAGGAGTAATAAGGGATAAATCAGTAACAGCGCTGGGTGCTTGGCGATGGCCAGAGGCACACCGGTTAACCACAGCAACTCTTCTTGTCTAGTTTTTTCATTGTATTGTTCAAATACATATTCATAATGGTTATACACATTCAAACATTTCTCTGAACTCGTTTACATGTTCCAGGAATTCTTTAGGTTGGTGTGACCCCCAACTCACCCTTTTAGAGCACATGCTGGAATCGTGGATTGCTGTTTTGAGGGTTGTGTGTCACTCCCTCACAAGGGCCCCTGTTCTGTGGTTTCAGCAGGTGACAGTTATTGACAGTGGAAGGGTCAGGGGCAGGGGTCCTCATCACATCCCTTCCTTAAATGTTGTCTGACCATGCAGAGGGTTTTAGCTACTTCCACAAGTACTTGAAATGAACATTAGCTATTTCACAAATATCTCTGAAGTGTTATTGTCAGTTATTTACAAAAATAAAAGCATTAATTATTATTTCACAACTACAGCTACTTCTGCAATAGTTAACATTCTAATGCACAACACATGGCATCCACTTTAATATTTTGCAAAAGACAAAACGATAATGTATGTTTTTCACACTCTCCACAAACTCAAATATCATCCATAAATGACGTTCTGAGGATATGAGCTACACAGGGGCCAGGGCATTGGCCACAAAAAACTGACAAATTTTACTAGAGCAAAAGAAGTTAAAAGTGATTAAAAACTGTACTCTATCAAAATCCGTGTGATTAAGAATATTTTGCAGAAGTCAGTACATAATAGCAAAAGCCAACACTACCCAGTTATTTATAACAAACCCAGGGCAGGTTTTTCCCTTGCATGGAGCACTTGGGCCTTCCCCGGGCCCCTTCTGCCCTCGTGCAGAGCCGGTGGCATTTTCCAGCACACCCAGTTTGTAACCAAGAGCCGGGTGCAGCCGAGAAGGCTCCAAGCGCCTCCTTCCAGGCTGACTCTGCAGGTGCCGAGGCTGCTCTGGGCTCTGCCAGGGCTCTGCTGGGGCTCAGCTCTGGGCCAGGCTGGGCCCGCTCTCCCCTCACATTGCTCCGGGCAGCTGAGGCACAGTGGGAGAAGGAAGGGACACGGCAAGGCAGTTGAGGGTTAAGAGAGTTTTTATTCAAACAACTGCCATAACGAAAAGGCTCTCCTAACTACCATAAACTACCAATGCTAACTACCATAATCAACTACAGTGCTAACTACCATAAGTAACTACCCATGCTCACTACCATAACTAACCAGTTGTCCTGACTACTATAACCGAAAGCTGTTCTCAAGGGCTTCATCTCCTCTGCTGCTCCCTCAATTGTTTCGCTGCAGTGATCAGAGGGGTCAGGCTGGAGAGAGGCTTGGCGGATGATAAAAATGGGGGCTGCCCAAAGCATAAAAAGGAAAGAAATGAACTGTTACTTTCCAGAGTCAAGTTCCTCACAGGAACTTGAGGAACTTGACTCTGTTGCAAAAGGACAAAGGGAAATGCTTTGAAACTCGGGAGAGGGAAGCAGGCTCAGATTGGATCTAAGGAAGAATTTTTTAACCAGCAGAGTGGGGAAACACTGACAGAAGGTGCCCAGAGATGTGGGAGGTGCCTCCTCCCTGGAAACATCCAAGCTCAGGTCAGGCAGGGCTCTGGGCCCCCTGAGCTGCCTGAAGATGTCCCTGCTCGCTGTGGGGCACCAGGCCCAGATGAGCTCCAAAGGAGCCTGCCAAGCCACAGCAGGCGACGATTCTGCTTGCTCTGCATGTGGAACGCAGCCAGACTGGAGACTGTTGGAGGGGGCCCACAAGAAAACCCTTCCCTGGCGCTGCTGCTTCCCCTGCAGCCCCTGGCCCTCACCTGCAGCAGCTCCTGGGCAGCCCAGCGCCGCTCCTCGTCCGCCTCCAGGCTGCACTCGAGGCAGTCCCGCAGCAGAGCCGACAGGCGCCGGGGCTGCTGCAGCTGCGAGCTCCTGTTCTGCCGGATCAGAGCGGGAGCCTGCAGGGAAAGCAAACTCAGCGCTCTGCCAGCTCCCTTCACACCCACACGGGCTCACATCCACCCCGGGGCCTCAGCCCCAGCTCCAGGGGCACTTTCCTCCCTGCCACAGATGCTGCTCACAGCTCATTTTGCTATGCCAGCCAAAAAACCCAAACCCTGGGGCTGCCACAGCCACTGCAACATCCAAATGATCTCGCCTTGAGAGCCAGTTCAATAGGCTGACTCTGTCAGTAGGAACCTCCATCAGAAATAACACATTTTGCTTCTCCAAATGTTGGCACCAGCTTTACAGGCCATTTTCCAGAGTCAGTGTGGTCTGCCTGTGGTATTTCAGAGGATTCTTACTTCAAGTGCATCTCTGCAGTGCCACTGACACTCAAGTAAATGCATTCCTGATGCCCCATCCCAGAAACTGCCAGGCAAGAAACAGGAGGTTTGTGATGCTGAAAGCTCAGGCTTGGTAACACAGAGAAAGTAGCTTGGACTAGGAAAGAGATATGTTAGACTATGGGGATGTTAAACAATCATCTTTATGTTTTCAACAAGTTTCCCAGTGAGAAGAATCAGGGGGAAGATCATCTCACAAAACCATTTTAGAAACTTCTGCAGAAAACTTGTTGGGTTTGGGGCTGGGATGTGGGGTTGGTGTGGGGTTTTCTTGCAAGGTAACATTAGAGCTGATGCACTTGCTTCACATTTTCCGGTCATCCTCACAGCCAGAAGAGCGGCAACAACATAAATCCCAAAGAAAATTGTTGCTGGAGATTGCAGAATCTTCGTCTGTGCTGAGGCTGGAGTCCTCTGGGAATTCCCTTCCCATGTGCAGAAACCTCCAGCTGCTGCTCCCAGTGCAGGGTCCCCCTGTGCTCACAGGCCTCTGGCAGCCACTGCAGAATTTGCCTCTTACCATGGCCGCCATTTCCCTGAAGTAAGGAGGTTCTCCTTCCACCATCTCAATGGTCACAGTGCCAAAGGCCCAGACGTCCACCTTGGGGCCATAAGGAGATCTGGTCACAACTTCTGGGGCCATCTGTCACAGACATCTTTTGTGAAAAATCCTTTCTTTAGGACTTTTCCCCCTTCTGGGAAGCTGAGGCCCCAGAAGAAGAATGTAAACAGTGGTGCTCTGCTGATGTGAAATGTAACAGGTGCACCTGTGATTGGCCCATGTTCCATGTTTACAATTAAGGCCCAATCAAAGACCAATCTTTCTCTGGGACAGATCAGAGAAAGCTCTGTTGTTATTCATTCCTATTCGATTCCTAGCATAGCAGCTTCTGAAACTTGTCTCTCTATTCCTTTTAGTATAGTCTTAATGTATTATATATCATAAAATAATAAATCCAGCCTTCTGATCATGAAGTTAAGCCCCTCATCTATCTCTTCACCCCTGAAGACCCTTGCAAAGCCTGGTAACAGCCATCCAGTGAGCAGTGCCCACCATGGAGCTGCGCTGGTCCTGCTCAGGGCTGAGCTGAGCGCTGAGGCCAAAATCAGCTGAGGACAGAAACAAACCCTGTCAAAGGCAGCTGGAATGAGGAAACCAAGCACCAAGATTCCCCACTCTCAGTCTGAGAGTGCAGTAGTAAAGTCAGCTGGAAAAGCTCTCAGGGCAGTAGCCAAGGGAAGATGGAACTGGACCCTTCAAGAAACCATTGAGGAAGGGGCGGGGGATGTGAGAGAGAAGAGGGGAAGGAGGCGGGAGGAGGAACGAGGAGGAGCGGGAGGAGCGACTGAACCGGGAGAGGAGAGGTGGGAGGAAGAGGAGGGGGAGATGAGGAGAGGAGCAGAAACAAGAAAAGTAGCGGGGACCCCCCGGCCTTCATCGAGGTGTCCACGGGGGGGCCAGGAAGATGTGGAACCCCCAGCCAGGTGTGGGGGTTCTGACCCCCACACGGGGGGCTCTGACCCTTGGGGTCACCCGGGATTATCCAGCGTGGATCCTCCCACGGGAGATGGAGATGGAGCAGCGCACGGAGCTCGTCCC
Source organism: Zonotrichia albicollis (assembly GCF_047830755.1). Lineage (NCBI taxonomy): Eukaryota > Metazoa > Chordata > Aves > Passeriformes > Passerellidae > Zonotrichia > Zonotrichia albicollis. The sequence goes on from NC_133849.1 coordinate 2,686,651, forward strand.
GCACCGGGCACTGCGGGATCCGCGGGCAGCGACCCCTCCCCCCGGGCCCAGCCCCCACCCTTTGTCCCCCTCCCTTTGCTCAAATCCGTCCCATCGCCCCCCCAAACCCCTCCCCATCGTCCCCCCAATAAACGGCCCCGGGCCCAACTGGGAAGCTTTATTGGGAGCACTGGGAGCAGGCACTGGGCGGGGGCAGAGCGCCAGCGGGGCTGGGGGGACACGGGACCCCCCAAGAATCAGCGGAGCGGGGACGGAGCGGGGGGTCCCGGCCGGGCCCGAGCACACGGGGAGGGGCTGCGGCCGCCGCCGGCTCAGGAGCTCTGTGGGCACAGAAAAGGGGGTGACACCGGGCTGGGGGCCCCGGCGAGAGCGCACACGCTCCGCCACGGCGGAGACGCCACCCCCGGCACCCGCCCTGACCTTCTTGCGCAGGGAGAAGCCGAGCCCCAGCGCCAGGAAGACGAAGCCCAAGACGAAGCCCCCAATCCCCATCAATATCTTGATGCGGGCGGCGTCCGGCGGCATCTCTGGGGGGTCCGCAGGGCTCAGCCCCCCAAAACCTCTCACCGACACCCCGAGCCTCTCCCAGTGTCCCCTCCAGGCTCATTCCAGTCCCTCCCAGTCGCATCCAGCATCCTCTAAACCCCCTACCCTTTGCACCCAGCGCCCCCAAACTCCCTCCCAGGCACACCCAGCACCCCCAAAGTGGCTCCCAGTGCCCACCAGGACCCCCCCAGCCCCACCCCACCCTCCCCAGCATCCCCCAAACCCCTGCCCAGCCCTTGTCCAGCCCCCAGCCCCTCTCCCAGCTCCAGCCCGGCTCTCTCCAGCTCCCTCCCAGTGGCTCCGCCAGCGCCCCCAGGGGCTCCCCCGTACCCCAGTGCCGCCTCAGGGGCTGCTCCAGGCTGACGTGCTCCACCTGGCAGCTGTAGCTGAGCCCGCGCCGGGTGGGGGTTTCCAGCAGCACCAGCAGCTGGTAGGTCCAGTCCTCGTTGGGAACCACGTCGGTGGCCACCACGTGCTCCGAGAGCTCCTGCTGGCCCTGGAACCACCTCACCTGGATGGCAGCAGGGTAGAAATCCATCACGGAGCAGAGCAGGCGGTCGGGGCCGGGCTGGGAGCTCGAGGGGGGAACCAGCGAGATGGACACACTGGGGGGCACTGGGAGAGACAGAGAGAGTGGGGACACACTGGGATCAGCTGGGGGGCACTGGGAGAGAGAAGGGAGGGCTGGGAATGGACTGAAATGGACTCGGAGTGACAGGGAATGGATTGGGGAATGTGGTGGGAGGGATTGGGGATGGGCTCGGATGGATTGGGAATGTGCTCGGAGGGAGTGGGAGAGACTGGGAGGGAGTTGGGTGACACAGAGAGATGGGAAGGAATGGGGGAACTGGGAGAGAGGGTGGAGTTCTAAGAGTGAACTGTGAATGAACTGGGAAGAGACTGGGAATGGACTGGGAGAGACTGGGGAGGAACTGGGCATGGTCTTGGAGGGACTGGAATGGCACTGGGAGGGATCTTGGTGGCACTGGGAGGAACCGGGAATAAAGTGCGCGGCACTGGGAGGCCGAGTCCGGCGCGAGGCACTCCGTGCTGCGGGTCTGCCTGGAAACAGATGAGTCATGAACATGATACGATCTCATTGGTTGCCAAGCGTCAACTTTACGGGTCGCTGAAATGGACGCGCGGGGGGGCACCGGGAGGGACTGGGAGGATCTGGAGACCCCGGGGGTCGGCACAAGGAGGGCTGAGGGCTCTGGGCCGATGCCCAGGGAGATTTTGAGGGGCTCCAGGGTTACTGGCAGGGCAGGCCCCGAGGGGACGCACTCTCCCTCGTGCTCACCTCGGCGCTCCGTGATGAACGGGGTAAAATTCTTGTACCAGCACCGGCAGAACCAGTCAACCGCAGTCCGTCTGTCCTCCATGAATACCGCGTTGCTGTTCCAGCGCTTGGCCAACTTCTCCCCATAGCGGGTGAACCCCACAAAGTGCCCCACGTCGCTGTCGAACATTATGAACTGATCCCGGTTGTAGATGGATCTCTGGACGTACTTCACCTTCTCCGTGCCGTTAATGAAGTAACACTCGGACTTTGTCATCCTCTGGAACACCCCTGAGTGTGCAGGACACAGGTCAGGGGGTGCCAACCCACCACCCTCTCCCAGCATCCCCAGAGCTCCGGGCCCACCCCGGATCCCCACTCCGCACAACCTGCGCCCCTCGGCCGCCATGGGACCCTCCTGCCCGCGCTGCCGCTTCCTCTTTGCCGCCCTTCCCCCATTTCCCCTTCCACATCGTCTCCCCTCCCACCTCCGGCCGCTCCCCAAATCACTTCTGGGGTCCCATTTCCCCATTTTCCCACAAATTTCCCAATCCCCAGCCCCGTCCCGCTCAGATATGGTGTCCCACCTCCGCTTTTGCCCCTTCCCCACCCTCTCCCACCGCTCCCTCTCCTCCCCCCACACCTCAGGCCCTCCCGCTCTCCCTTAGGGGGTCCCCTCCTCCTCCCCCTCCATTCCGGGTTCCCCCCTTCTCCCCCTTCTCCCCCCCTGTCCCAGCGCCTCCCGCCTCCCGCTCACCCGAGAGCTCCGCGCCCGCAGCCGGGGGGGCTCCCAGCACCACCAGTGCCGCCAGCAGGGCCCCAGCTGTCGCCCCTCGCCCCATGGCCGGGGCCGGGCAGGGAGCAGCAGCCCCAAAGCAGCCGCGCTGCGCTGGGAGCGCCAGTCCGGAGCAGGGCGGGCTCGGCAGCGCCGCGCGCTCTCATTGGCTGCCGCCGCTTCCGGGCAGCGATCGGCCACGGGCTCTGCCCGGCAACCGATGAGGCAATCCAACGTTCAGAGCTCTCATTGGCTAAGATGCCGCCTGCCTGCGCTCCTATTGGCTGAGGCGTTTCCGGGACGCTGCAGCCCCGGGCTGGGGTTTTTTTGGGCAGGGGGAACCTTGGGGCGCTGGGCAGGTGGGAGCTCAGGTGAGCCCAGCAATGCGTGCCCAGGTGCGCGGCATCTCAGGGCTGCCCGTGGCGAGCGGTGACGCTGGCCCGATGCCAGGCACCCCCAGAGCCGCTCTGTCCCTACCCCCGCAGCCGCACAGGGACAGAAAATGGAGCCGAGGATTCCTGCGTGGGGACAAGGACCGGGAGAGATCCCGCAGCAAATCCCACATGGGCACAACAGACCCGGCCTGGACACCCGGAGGGAATTTATTACCAACCAAATCACAGCAGCACAAGGAGAAGGGAAAGAAATCTCTCCAACATCTTCCCCCTGCCCAACACGGATCACCCAGAACAGGGGTCACCAGGGCTCTTCCCAACGGGGGTCACCGGAGATCATCCAGTGCAGATCCTCCCTTGGGGGATGGAGCTGGAGCAGCGCATGAAGCTCTTCCCACACTCAGGACACTCGCAGGGCCTCTCCCTGGTGTGGAAGTGCTGGTGAGTGACAATCTCTCAATCCCACCTGAAGCTCTTCTGACATTCCAAACACTCCTAGGGCCCATCCCCAGTGTGGATCTTGTGGTGCTTGCTGAGGTCGGATGTCCCACTGAAGCCCTTCCCACGTTCCCCACACTCCCAGGGCCTCTCCCCAGTGTGGATGTTCAGGTGTTCCATCAGGCTGGAGCTGGAGCTGAAACCCTTCCCACATTCCAAGCACTTGTCGGGCTTCTCCCTGCCATGAGGCTTCTCCACCAGCTCTGAGCTCTGGCTGCATCTCCGGCCGCCTTCCTGGCTCAGGGGGGCTCTTTCCTCCTCACCCCTCCCTGGGCTGGGTTTGCAGCCCCTCCTCTGAGGGATCTCTGGGGCTTTTCCTCCTCCTCCATCTGGCCACAGCTTGGGAATGACAAACCCTGGTTTGGGGGAAACCAAGGTGGGAGCGCCTTGGAGTAGAGGCTCCTCCAGGCCAGGTCCATCTCTAGAACTCAGCAGGAGTCTTGTGTCCATGAAAAGCTCCACATATCAAGATTTAGCCCGAAAAAAACTCTCCCAGGAGTTCCCTATTGCTCATCTCTCCACTTTTGGGGTTCCAGAAGTTTCCTTTCCTTGAGGTCATGGGGGTCCAATGGTTCCAGGGGTTCTTCATTCTCCGGCGCCCTGCTTAGGGATGATCCAGGGGCTTTTGGGGGTCCATGAGGTCCATTCTACCCTGATGCTCTGCTTTGAGATCCCAGGGATCCCAGGGGTCCCTCCTCTCCAGGCTCCCCCCCTTTCCAGTCTGCTGGGGTCCCCCAGCTCTGGGATCGCCCCTCTCTGCTCTCCACACTCTGGGGCTCCCAGGGGTTCCCCTCCTCTGCTCTCCCGGGGGTCCCCAGGACCAATGTCCTCCCCTGCCCATACTGGGCAGTGGCCACGTGGGCCCCCAAAGATCCCCCAAGGGGCTCAGCTTTGGGCTCCTGCAAGATCCAAACCTACGCACACAGAGGAATAAAACCTCCCAGGGACACCACATGATATTTGGGGTCAATTCCACAATCTGTGAGCTCCAAACACACCCCAATAAGAAAACCCTCTCAGGGACCCCCCCGATGGATTTGGGACGAGCTCCCCCTCCCCGCTCACCTGCAGGACGAGCTGGGGGCGATGGTCCCGCGGCTGCAGCCACAGGCGGCACTGGAACCTCCTGTTCCTCCTGCTCCTGCTCCTGCTCTTCCTGCTCCTCCTTTTCCTCTCTCCCTCCTCCTCCTCCTCCTTCCTAATCCCACCTCCTCTCCAGTTCCTGCTTTCTGTGTGTTTAGACTGGAGAACCTTGCTTGCATTTAGAACTAGAACAAAGATCCCAGATGGAACATGGCTTGCTGCTTTTAGTCAGAACTATCAGTGACTAAAGGTCACGTTTCCTTTGGTTTGATGCCGTCCTTGTTCCTCCTCAGTGCTCAGGCTGGGCTGTGGGGTGTCCTTGTTTACTGCATTTTCCCAGTTCCTCTTGCACCCTTTGGGCCATACGCTGTGCCCTGGGAGGGTTCTTTGTGCTCCTTTGTGACACAGGAGAACCTTCCAGGCGGTTTCTGTGTGAGCTGCTGCTGGGATGTCACAGGAACAGCGCCACGTCCCCGTGGTGTTCCCGTTGCTGTGGGACACGGAGGCCTCAGTGCCCAGAGTGGCTCTGGGCTCGCTGCCGGAGGATCCTCCTGCCCGAGGCATTCTCAGCAGCCAGCCCAGCCCTGACGGGTGTCCGTCTGTGCTTGCAGGGCTACAGGCTGCAGACGTGTGCAGCGCAGCCAAAATGATGCAGCACGTGGCTGCTGCAGTTTGCACTGTGTACTCTGTGGCTTATTCGGGGTATTTTTTAATCCACTTGACACGTAAGTCAAGGTTTTCCCTCGGTGCAGCATCTGTGGCTTTGGGCTTGCTGTGTGCTTTCTGTTCTTCCTCTGCAGCTGAGCTGACTTTGGAACCAAATTGCCATGAAGACACCATTGCTTTGGGAGAGCTCCTGCCAGCAGCTGCAGCTGAAAAAGGGGGTGTCTGCAGCCAGCAGGGCGTGCACAGCATCTGCAATGAGCCCTGGGGGGTTCTGTTCCCTCAAGCAGGGAGTCTGTGCCAGCAGAGCCTGGAACTCCCTCCCTTTGCTGCTCCAGCCAAGACCTGACCCAGCCCAGTATTTTGTGCTGTTCTCTTGCTTGCTGTGGGAAGGGACTGTGGCTCCTGGAGGGATGCTGTGAAAGCAAAATGCTCTCTGGGGGTTGCCTTGCTCCGTGGCATTTCCCACCACTGGCAGTTTTTCTCCTAACAGCATCTGGTTCATGTTCCCTCTCCTGTTGCAGGGCACCTCATGTCTGGATTCCGAGCAGCTCCTCCTTCGGTGAGTGGGAAAGGAACCTTTGATATTTGGAATTGTGCAGCAAGGTGTGAGCTCGGCATGTGGCAGCCCAGTGCCAGCCTGGGAGGCTGAAGGAAAGTTCCTGTCAGTGCCTGCAGCAGCAGTAAAGGGATCCCCGGCAGTTTTCTCCTTTTCTGCTGAAGAGCTTTTGAAGAGCTGCAGGTCTGGTTTTGCAGGCAGAGGATTTCTTGCTGGCTTTAGCCATGGTGGAATATCAAATTCCCAACAATAAGTGGCAATGTTGATTTAAGCCCATTGTTAGTTGGAACAGCTCCAAACCCAATTTCTGCTTAGTGCAGCTGGATGTGCAGCTGAGGATAAATAAGGTGATAACTGAGAGAGAACTTCCCGTCCCTCACGCTGCCGTCTGTCCACAGGGCACAAAAGCAGCACCAGCACCTCCTGGGGCTCCCTGTGCTTCCAAAGAGGAGGCCAAAGAGGAGGAAGACAGCAGTGAGCTTCCCACTGCTCTGGGGGCCGATGGTGAACTTCCCTCAGTGCCGGGAGATGACAGTGAACTTCCCGCTGCTCTGGGAGACGAGAGCGAACATCCCGCGGTGTGGGAATGCAACGGCGAGGCTCCCGCGGGGTGGGACAAGGACAGGGGACATCTCCCGGCGTGGGACGAGGACGGTGGATGTGCCCTGGTGTGGGACCAGAATGGCCAAGCTCCCATGGAGTGGGATGAGGATGGAGGACATATCCCAGTGTGGGATGAGGATGGAGGACATCCTGTGTCTTGGGAAGAGGAGAGTGGGAAGTGGACAGTGAGCATCCCTGGGCTTGGAAAGATGATAGAGAAGCTGCAGCATTTTGGGAAGAGGGTGGAGAACCTCCCTCTGCTTGGGAAGAGGACAATGAAGCTCCCTCCGCTGTGGGATCCTGGGCTGAACATTCTGACAGCAGCACAGCCCTGCAGCCAGAGGGGAGAGGGGAGTGGTGCCTGATGCAGCTGAGTACGTCTGCTCTGTCCCTGGGTGCCCAAGCAGGTGCTGTGTGTGTGTCTGGGCATCGGCTGCACCCAGGGTTGCCCTGCAGCTGAATGTCACAGAGCCATTTATTGTCCTTCCCCAGCTGACACCAAGGGGCTCATGGCCCCAGGGAGCGGGGCTGGTTCTGGCTCTGCTGCAAGGCGGTCTCTCACTCTGGGAGGGAGCGTCTTCCACGTTTTTTCTTTCAGGGAACACCGTGAGCGAGGCGGAGCCTGCCCAGAAATACCTGGAAGTGGAGCAGATTGGCCAAGGGTAAGTGCACGGCAGCTGCTTCTGCACAAGCAGGGCTGGGGGTTGTGCTGGTGCAGGATCAAGTGAGGGGTCAGGAGAGCCCAAAGCACCTTCAGGCACTGGGCTACCATCCTGCTGTCTCTCGGTCCTGATCAGAATTGATAACTGTGGTCAGAAGGCACCGTCAAAGGCCCCTGAGGCTGGCAGTGTCCTGCCTGCAGCAAGGAGCAGGACCTGGAAGATCTTCTGTCCCTGGAACTGGATTGCCTAAAAGAGCAACTCACCATCTGGTGACTGTCAGAAAACAGTTCTCAAGAAGATTTCTTTCAAATATTTTCCTTCAAAAAATATCCACTGGTCAGGATTACCAACCTAATGGTTTAGAAACAGAAACCACAGATGAACTAATAAGTGCTCTACTCTAGCACAGGTAGCAGACCCCATACATTCAGTAACAGACACAGAGTTGATGCACTCTGGGGGAAAATGCATCACCTGCCTGATGGCAGGGCCCTTGTGGAACCTGCAGGTCTTAGGCAGGAAATGGAAAAGGATGAAATGCATTCTTTTCCAGTTCTTTAGACACCTGTCCGGTTTTCGGCTGTTTGGATGGCCTGGAAAGGCCCAGGATGGCCCTGGGGCAGCCCGCGCCTCAAAGGAACAGAAGAGGCTTCAGTTCCTCTCTCGGTCTCCGTGTTTACCAATTGTTTATCTAAAAGATTTTCCCTCGGCTCGACAGAGGTCCGCTCAGCAGCCAGCCATGAGCACACTCCCCTCCCCTCCGGGCGGTCACCTATCTTTATACCCAAAGTTGCGTATACAATATTTATCATTTTTCCCCAATACCTTTCACCCTTGTTGCCCAGTGCACTTTTAGTAACAACCAATCTCAAAGTGCCACCATCACCACAGAAGATGGAGGAGAAGAAGAAGAAGAAGAAGGACAGGACACGCCCCAATTCCTCCATCTTACTTCTCTAAACCCCCCTGTACAGAAATCCTAAACCCTGTGTTTCACTCTCTAACTAACTAATCCCTTCACCATTCACCCCGGTGAAACCCTCCTATCCTCATACAGGTGTCGTCTCCCGTGTAGGATCAAAGTCCAGCCACCAGACACTTCTGGCAACATTCCAGGACTCCCGAGCCCCCCAAGGGTGGTCTCGGTGACTCGGCACCTCAGTCCTGAGGTGCTGAGATCCCACATCTCCCCCTTCTGTTTGCACCAAGAAAACCTCTTTTATTACCCGATTCATGGCGCGTTTTAAACATACAAATATACATGGGACGACAAGTATGAGGACTAGGAGAACTATCAAAACATAGAACCCTACCCTTAAAACTTCTCTCCAAATGGGAGAGATGTCAAAGAAATCTACCAGCTGATCGATCCATGATCCTGTGATCTCGCCAAGCTTATTTATGCTGTCTTTTATATTTTTAATACTTTCATGAATTGACTTTGAATGATCTGAGAGATTCATGCAGCACATCCCTTCAAACTCTTCACACCCATGTCCATGAGCGAGCAATAGATAATCGATTGCCGCTCTGTTTTGAAGAGTCGCCTGTCTTACACCACTAACGTCTTTTAACATGTCATCCAATGCGACAGACACAGATCGTGCATGTTTGCTCAACCAGCAACCCATGCGGTCGATCTGAGTCAAAGCCACCCCTGATGCTGTTTGAGGTGAGAAAATTGCTGTAGCAATACTTGCTTTCTTATCCCAAGAAAATACTTCGTCATTGCAATCTGCTGCATATTTTTCGATTGATCTTTTTCCTCTGTGCCTTTTCTCTCTTAGCATGTTCAAATCAGGTGACAGCATTGAAATTTCCCCAATGCTGCATGGACCTCCCGTGGCATTAGCAGGAATGCCGTGCCAAATTCTGTCCCCGCAAATTAAAAACAAACCCCGTGGCAATTGCACTGGGACTTGGATCGATCCTTCGGTAGTTTTCTCTGTATATTTACATCAAGCTGATGCATTCTTATAAAACTCATGAATGGGAGTCAAATCGATAGTTTTTGCCTTTGTGGCCTTCGGAGCTTCAAACTGCATGCAGAATTCCATTGTCATGGACCCAAAAATCTCCAATTCCTGAGGTTCTGTAGAAGCCACAGGAAGTAGATGTGTCCAAGCACACCACTCTTTCACAGGATCTTTAATGACCTGCGAAATGTTAACTGCGGAATGTCCTGGAACTGGCCATTCGTCCACTGGCAATCCAACCATGCATGCAGAAAATGGTTTTCCTGGCCTCGAATGTGTCAGGCAAATACTATCTAGATTCGCTGCTTGAGCTAAAGTCTCCCATACATTTTGCCTTGGCTGATTAACAGGTAAATCTTCTCCATTGCTTACTGCAATGAACGAAAGGATGATGCACATAAGCATCATGAAACTCATTATTTTGCTCTTATACAAAAATCCCCAAAGTCCTTAGTTTCTTTTTATTTCTCTTCGGAATCGTTCTTTCCGGTCTGAGTCTCGACTTCTGTCTGAGTACTCGTCTCTTTGTTTCTTGGATCAGCGTTCTCGCGTTCTCGCTTTCAGAATGGCTTCACGTGCTGCGCCGACACCCACTTTAGACCTCGATCTGTGGAGATACAAGCGAAACCCTTGCCCCAAGTGATTAGTTTGAAAGGGCCCTCTATTTGTCCTGTCTCTGGGTTTCTGATCAAAACTAAAGGGTTTTCCCTTAGCTTTGCCTGTGTGCTGTTTAGAAAATGTCTCACGATTGGTGGATTAGGTTCCGAGGATGAGCTATTTAGGAAATTCAACACATACAGTGCCTTGTTTAATTTCATGTGAGGTGTTGCCTCTGGTTCACCCCTTCTCTGTCTGTCCAGAAGGGATTTCAGGGTGTGATGTGTTCTTTCAATGATCGCTTGACCTGTGGGTGAATGTGGAATACCAAACGTGTGTCTGACACCCCATCTTGGGTGATACGTTGGACCATTATCTGTTTTTTTATCTCCTGAGGCACACCTAATGCTGCAAATGCTTGCAGAAAATGTCGGCAAGCATGGTCTGCTGTTTCCCCTGCATGTGCTGAAGCAAAGACTGCACCTGAGAATGTATCCACAGAAACATGAACATTTTTGAGCCTCCCAAAAGATGGATATTTTGTGACATCAGCTTGCCACAACTGAAGACTTTGCAGCCCCCGCGGATTGATGGCTCCGGTGGAAGAAGGTGGCTGCACAAACTGACAGTCTGGACAAGCACTAATGATCTCCCTCGCCTGACTCTTTGTGAGACGAAAGGACTCCATCAGCGCTTGCGCATTCTGATGAAAGAATGCATGACTTAACCTTGCCTGCTCAAAAATGTCCGGAAGTGTTTGCGAAATGGGCATTGTCAACCTGTCCGCTCGAGCATTTCCTTCCGCTAAAAATCCCGGAAGTGTCGTGTGTGCTCTAATGTGTGTGATAAAATACTCTCTTTCCCTGCTCTCTAGCAGTGTTTTCAAGCTCGTCAGATAGGAGTATAAAACCCCATTACTGACTTCTTTCAAGAGCGAACCTTCCAATCTCTTGACCACACCCGCAACATATGCGGAATCTGTCACCAGATTGAGAGGTTGTTTGAACAACTGAAATGCTCGGACAACAGCTGCCAACTCCACAATTTGTGGAGAGCCCTGAACCATCCTCACGTCAGATTCCCAATCCCCTGTCGCTGAGTCTCTCCACGTGATCACTGACTTGTGTGTCTTCCCTGAGCCATCCGTGAACACTGTGATCCCGTCCAAAGGTTCTTCACTTATTCTTGGTTTTGTTTTATAGCATATTTGCGATTGCAGTATTCTATGTTGTGGAAAGTGGATTGTGCAAGTTCCTGGGAACGCTAACAATGCGATTAACAGGTCTTTCGATTGTTGCATTGCCCAATCGAAATAGTCTTGTTTCAAGGGTAACCTGATGATTGAGAATTCTCTTCCTGCCATTGTCAGCAACCTTGTTCTCGCCTTTATGATGATCTGTGCTGCCATCTCCAAATCTGTAAGAATTGTTTTTGCGGGCCTGTGTGGTAGGAAAATCCACTCTATGATTATCAAAGAGTCCTTTTGCGACTCGTCCCATTGGAAGATCAAACCATGGAACTGTGTTTTCTTTCCCAGCACTGCCAACTGAAAAGGCAACGTTGGAACAAATCGATGTGCCTGCCTTTTCTGTATTGCGTCTGCAACTTTCTCCAATTCCTTCTTCCCTTCTTGCGTGAGCGTCCTGGGAGACCGAATGTCTGTGTCTCCTCTCAAAAGATCGAGCAACGCTGGGATGTCGCTGTTTGTGATTCCCAAAACTGGCCTCATCCAGTTGATTTCTCCCAGAAGCTGTTGCAAATCGTGCAAATTGCTGATCTTGGTGCTGATCTCCATTTTTTGAGGTTTTATTGTTCTCTCTGAAATTTTCCACCCTAGATATTTCCAAGGTGCAACCTCTTGAATCTTCGAAATGCTGATTTCCAGACCTGCCTTTTGCACCTCTGCGATCACACAGTCACGAGCTTCTTGCAGCTCCCGTTGTGTTGATGCTGCAATGAGTAAATCATCCATGTAATGAATGATCTTTACCTTTGGAAATTTCTTCTGCGCTGGTGCCAAAGCTCGTGCCACGTACCATTGACAGATCGTCGGAGAGTTTTTTAGACCCTGTGGAAGAATGACCCAATGGTACCGCTGCAGAGGCGTTTCCTTGTTGATACTCGGAACTGAAAAGGCGAATCTCGGAGCGTCATCTGGATGGAGTGGAATACTGAAAAAACAATCTTTGAGGTCAATGACCACAAGCTGCCAATCTCTGGGAATCATTGAGACAGATGGAAGTCCCAATTGAAGCGGTCCCATGTCTTCTATGACTTCGTTGATCTTCCTGAGATCGTGTAACAATCTCCATTTGCCCGATAGTTTTTTCTTGATGACAAACACTGGAGAATTCCAAGGGCTGTCTGTTGGCTTGATGTGTCCCACCTGCAATTGTTCTTGGACCAGGTTTCTCAAAGCACTCAACTTTTTCCGCTCAAGGGGCCACTGATCCACCCAAACTGGATCATCGGTTTTCCATGTCAGCTTCAGGGTGGCGAGTGCTGCAGTGACCCCTACTAAAAATCCACTTTGATCTTCGCACCCCATTGTGCCAAAAGGTCCTGACCCCAGACTGTGATCGGCTTTTGGACAATAAAAGGACAAATGATCGCTGTCTTGTCTCCTGGTCCCGTGACAACGACAGAATTCTCACTTTTGCAGACACAGAGATGCTCCCCCTATGCCTGAGAGAGAACCCAATGGCGCAACCAAGCTCCAACTGTGTGGCCAAAAGATGTACGATATTACCGTTACATCCGCCCCTGTGTCGAGCATACCTCTGATCGCTATTGTTCCGTTCCCACATGTCAATTGGCATGTGAGCGTGGGTCGGTCTCGACCTATGTGCTTCACCCATGTTGCATGTACTTCAACATGTTCCTTCATAGGGAAACCTTCTTCGTCGAAGATTGACATGACCTCTCCAACTGCGTGTGGCGGCAATGCGAAGGCTCTCGCAACCACAGTGTTTTCTGGTACAGTCAATGGTGGACGAAGTGCTCTTGCCAATACTGTCAACTCTGTATTTTTGTCCGCTGAGATAACTGTTGGATAGACAATGAGTCCGAGAATACCGCACTTATGTTGTCCAATTATCAAGAAATCTTGTTTCTTGTATGAGTCCCCGTGGATACCCGTTGGTATCTCCGCATGACTTTCATCTAGAAAGTATACTAATTTTGAAGCTGCCAATGCGCACTGTGCCCCTGGTGGGAGGAGGTCTGGGTCACTGTGGAATCGGCTGAGGGTTTTGCTGAGGGCGTCTGCTTGTCGCTCACTGATGATTGCCCCGTCTGCTCTTGTGACACCGCCAGTACTTGTGTCTGAGTGCGCCGGCCCGCGCTGCGCTTTGCGTTTCCCGGATGCGGTAACGGATTTCTGTCCACGTCTGTCTGGGAATAACATTCTTTCGCAGAATGTCTTCCTCTTCCGCACCGTGCGCAAACTGGCCTTTCCGCCTTCTGTGCTGGCGCTGGCGTATGTGTTTGTGGACAATTCCTTTTCATGTGCCCAAACTCCCCACATCTGTAGCACTGTCCTCTTGGGGGATTGTTCTTTTTCTGCATCGTCGCAAGAACTTTGTTGATGTTCTCATTCTGTTGATGCAGTAATTTTTCCAGCATCTTTTCCAGTGTCTTGTCCTCTGTTTGCCTTTCTGAATGTCCCTTTAACTGTTTCTCCCATTCCTCTCTTAATTCGTTCTTCACAATCGCTGTGACATGCTGAGGTGTCCCCACCTTGCTGCATGCCTCCACCATCTCTGCCAAGGATGGCCGTCCTGCCATGGTGCTAATCACCTGTTGACAATCCGGGTTGGCATTGCCGAAAGCTAAGCTTTCCAAGAGAGGCCTCTTCGCTTCTTCTATCGTCACCTGTCGATCCACGGCTTGCATGAGTCGATCGATGAACGACATGAATGGCTCTGTGGGACCTTGCCTGATGCAAGAGAACGGGACTTCTGGAGCTCCTGCTGGTGTGATTTGCATGATTGCCATTCTTGCTGCTTCCTTGATGTCACTTAACACTCTTCGTGGGAGCCGCGCTGCTTGTTCCCCTGGGTTGTCATCTGGAGGATCTCCTGCTAACTGTCCTTCTGTGAGGTTCGCGTTTGGTCCACCTTGATATCTGTTCCATAATTCAGCAAGATATTTTCTCCACCTTTTTTCCCAGACAAGGCTTTGCGTGTCAGTGAGAATCATTGCCACAATACTTCGAATATCATATGGTGTGAGATCATATGTAGTGAATGTCCCTCTTAGTAGCTGTTTGAAGTATTGTGAATTCAGCCCAAAAGTTTGAGCCGCCTTCCCTAAATCTTTAAGTATCTCATGACCCATCCTTTCCCACCTTGGATTCTGCCCTTGGGCATCATATGTCACTGGCATTGTCAGATCTCCTGATCCCGGAAATAAATGCTTTTCCTTTGCCAATGCTTTCCTAATTCGCTTCCAATCCATCGTCTTCACCGGCTCTTGAAATTCCTCTTCTTGAGGTTCCGCTGGGATTTGCATAAATAATGGTATTGTGGATGTCACTGGTGATTCATCACGTCTCATTTCTCACCTTGAGGTTTTTGGCCTCGCTCCCAAATCTGAAAAGGAAGCTCGAGGATCCTGTTGATATTTCTTTTTTGCTGTGTCAACTGAATGCAAGAAGCTCTTAGCTGCTTCTGCTGCTGACAGCATCCATGTAGGAACCCCTTTCGATGCTGTGATCCTTATGACATCTTCTTCTTGTAGCTGTTCTTCATCTGAGCTTTCATCATCTTCATGAAACCCTGAAGTCGATGGATAATCCCTTTGTTGTGTTGGCATTGTTTTCTCTAAAATGCTTTTCTTTTTATATAATGTTGGAAAAAATTGCTGCATTGTTGCAGTCTCGCCACGAGATGGCGCTGTGGCTCCGCCGACCCGATCCGGCATGTCGTGCACTTCTGTCTTCCTGCCACCAGGTGGCGCTGTCGCCGGCCTCCCTGGCTCGGATGACGGAGCGTGCTCGACTGCTCCTCTTCCGGCTGGCTGCCATGCTGGCAGCCCCGTTTGAGACCGTGTTTGCTTGGCTTTTAATTCAGCTGAAATTGGGGTTTGAACACCAGAACGTCTCCCTTGAAGGGGTGAGTCTTGGACTCCGAGGGTTTTAACCAAAGGCACCAAGTCTGGAGAGGGTGTGGCTCCCCGGGATGTGGACACCCGAGCATGGCCCCTCCTCGCCCGAGACGTCACAGGGGGTCTGGCCCGCCCCCGCCCGCGCTCTATTCTCTGCGCATGCGTGCTCTCCGAGCTGCTCCCTGTCTCTCCCGAGCTAACGCCACTCTCTCCCCCTTGTTCCACCTCCGAGGTCTCCTCCCCTTGGTCTGCCCCTGACTCTGTCTCCTCCTCCTCTGACGCATGTTCACTCCTCCCCTCGCCGGTGTGTGCAGCCCCCCTCCCCCCGGCACCCGGGAACGCTCCGCGATCCAGGCTGA
Organism: Zonotrichia albicollis; assembly: GCF_047830755.1. Lineage (NCBI taxonomy): Eukaryota > Metazoa > Chordata > Aves > Passeriformes > Passerellidae > Zonotrichia > Zonotrichia albicollis. The sequence goes on from NC_133849.1 coordinate 2,701,752, forward strand.
TCTGCGCACCGGGTCCGACGTCATAATCGCGCGTCTCCTGCGTCTCACCATGGCAGCCTTCTGGGGTTGCGCAAATTCCCCTATTTCGCTGCCCGTTTCAGACGCCCCCGCGCTGGTATGTGACTCCCCCCCCGGGTTTTTGCGAGTTTCGCCCGCTGCGCGCGTTTCTGCATCCCTGCTGGCCCCCGGGATGGCTGCCGCCTCCGGCCCTGAGCTGAGGAAAGCTGCACGAAAACACGTGTCTCTTGCTATCTCTTCACCCGCACTCCCCGCCTGCTCCGCCGCGCCGCGAGAA